>NC_133799.1:34554431-34886931 GCF_043250625.1 Sebastes fasciatus
TCAGGTAATGCTGTACAGTATTTTTTATTTGTGTCTTTAGGTTAGTCATTCATCCCTCAGGGGAAGATTCATGTTCTTACTGGGAAACCTACATGTAGGCAGTTACAAGAGGTTGTGAGTGAACAGATCATACAATGCGATGTCCCTTTATTCCCCTGCTCTACCATAAACTAACTAATTAAAAAGGAATGGCCCGGTCTATACCTGTGACATTCAGCTGTAATGAAGCTAAAGACAGCTTCTGCCAAAGCCATATAAAGAGAGGAAGAACAAAAAGAGACAGAACTTTTTTATGTTCTTGAATGAAATATCTTCCACGGAAAAAAAAAACCCTCAAACAATGTGTGCACACACTTGAAACTATACTTCTGCTCTTTCTTTTCTGTCAAATCTATTCATTCTGTAGGGCTTCCTGTTAAGTTTTTTCTCGCTCGTAGCAGCTCTGATATTGTCTTCTTGAAGGATTACTGTTTATTTAAACCTTATACTCGGACGTCATTCTTACCGGTCATAAATGCCTATAGGGGACATTAGTGCTGCTGTAAATACTGCTATAGGAAAGAACTTACAGGGGCCTGTATATGCAGCGTGCTTCAATTTGATTGTCTTTCTCTTCATTGCCCAAGGGTGATTTCTCACTCAACTCAACCCTTTTTCTATTAAAATCTTGCTACCTAGAGTGTAATTACCTATACATTACTCCATATGCCCACTTTGACTGTTAAGAAGCGCTAACGCTAGCTAACGCTAGCTAACGTTGCCACAAAGCTATTATGGTGTCATCCAGCTAACTTGATGGATTTAATCACACACATTCCTCAAACCTGTAAATTCAAGACTATTGCTTTTCATGAAAGGTGGCAGATGGTTGTTATGGTTGTTACATCGATGCCTTTTGTCATGAATTGTTGGCCTAATAATTTTTGTGGATGATAACTGGCAAACAACACAATCTAGCTTTGAGACACAGGTCTCAGGTCCTGGTGATTCTTCATGATAGTAGAAGCAATTCGAAGATGAATGTAGTTTATTGGAGAATGCAAAGGGGCACTTTAACTTCAGTTTGACTACATTGATTTGATAACATTCATTTAAAGAAATTAATTTGCCACAACTCCTCAAGACGCAAGCCAAGACCCCGTGTCCCGCCCGCTACCCGCCGGTCAAAGTAAACAGGGTTGAAGTTAGCAACAGCTGTTAAGGTGGACCAGCTATTCTCATTTTATTGACAAGACGCTCACCAGCCTGGACCAGAGACCAGACCGCCAACAACAGGAGGTCTATTTTAATTATATTTATTAAAAAGAATAGATTGTTTTTCATTTAAATGCCTGGAAGACCCAGTAATAGCCCTCGAGTTTAAAGTGGCAATCTGTAAGATTTCAGTCCTGGTGGATTTGGCGACACCTTGTTTACTGGTGGTAAACAAATGTGGATTAATACTACAGGTCCCAGAATACTGAGGACAGCAAAACAAACAACAAACTATGGTGCTATTATGCTGCTCAAGGCACAAGCGGCCATTACTCTTTGCAATATTTAAAACTGATCCGCTGTCAAAGAATAACAAAAATGACCATTGTCTTGTATCGTAAGCGCATTTTTGATTAACGATAGCGGTCAGATTCAAGCTCACTGACAAAAACGTTGCATTTCCTGTGACTAATTCATAATAAATATTCGCTTTACATTAGCAGTAACTTTATACAGCATTTTTTTCTGGAAATGTCGCCAAAGACACCACACACACTTTACAGCCCTGTCCCACTTTCTTTTTAAGGTCGAGAACACGGTAAAAAAAGATACAATCATGCCCGTCCACCGTGTGTGTTAAGACTGGAGGATGTCAGAAGGGTTTTTAACTCTACAGATATGCTCTCCATTTAATCTGGACAGCAGCCGTGCATCCGTCTCAGCTGTGTGTCACGTAACCGCAACCTGAACTGAAGCATTTATTCACGCTTTAAGTCATTATTTTTCTGACAATACGCACGTAACCGCGAGGTTGATGCCCAAAAAAAAAGCATTGAATAATATATTTGTCCGCATTTTGCAACCGGTGGAGCAGAATGTGCTGTGGATCTTTATCCAATCATAATCAACCATTGTGTAGCCTTTAATTCAAATGAAATCAAAGTGATCTGGCAGCCATACAGCTACAGTTTCATAATGAACCCAAAATATTTTTACACCTCTCAACTGGTGGGCTGGTTCTCGCCGGGCGCATCATCTGGTACGCCACGACCAAGGTCTGCTTGGAAAGGCCCAACCGTGAGTTTTACAGCATCCCCCTCGCCCGGACCTCGCCGCTGCCCGGGGCCGTGGAGTTCCCGCTGCGCAGTGCGCCCTCTCTCCCTGCGGGGAGGGACGGGATTCCCAGTGGGACTGTCAACTGGGACGGACTGTCTCGTTTACCATGCTTATGCTGTGCGATTTGCCATCAGCATTCATAACCATACAACCTTTATGATTAAATTGTTTATTGGAGCACAATGTCCTTCATAGATGTAGTCTATGGAGCGTGCCCCCTGCATTCTCAGTGTCCTGTGGGAAACACTGTATTAGCCAACAGTGGGTCACAGGCTCAATCACCATTGTGCTACCTCGTTCGGATATAGCTAGTGACTTAACAGACGTTTATTTAAATGAAAATCCTTCAGATTAGGGCTTTAAATAAACAACACATTATTATTAAATATGGCTCTGAATTAGTCATCAAATCAATTTCTGTACTTTAAGCTTTTTAACATCTTCAAATATGTGGTCTAGGGCCATCCATTTTTGCATGCTAGTATAATCAGATCAAACCATCTGTTAAAAGGCACCAGAATACAGGGAATTACATCTATGAAACATCTACTCTGTTAAGAATTCTATGGGAGAGGACCCCCACACCCTCCGTTAGATTGTCCCACCCACATTTTCAGTGCTTCCTACAGCCATATATTACAGCGCTGCCTATAGACTATACTATATCTTCTTTACTTACAATAAACATTTCAGAGTGCAATGAAATGTCAGCGCATTCCTTGAAATGCACCTGCATTACTACAGAAATCTAAAATCTGATTCTGTAAATTTGGGCTTGTTAGCCAACTGAGTTGTATGGAAAATGTTACTAAAACCATCTTCAGACATGTACTCTTAATCAGCCAGTCTATTTTGTAGATAAAGATCTGCTGATCAATTTAAAAGACCAACTTCATGTTGCCATGTAAATAAAGGAAATTTACATTTGTTTTTCTGGCTTTGCCATATTTGGAAGATGACATCCCTATTCTTCGTCATGCCTACGAAGCTCTGAGTAGTCAAGTTTCCATTTAATTTGCGGTGCCACTAATCAACAGTGCACAGATTGAACGACAAATCCGTGTTGAAATCGGCAGGAAGAAAGGTAGTTAAAGCAGCAGTAGGCATGATAGGAGCAAATGTGATAAAAAAAAAAGTTTCGCTCCGGCACACAGTTTTTATATTCCTCCAACATTATCAACGCACACACCAAGGCTAGGTCATCAGCCTTGCATGCCTTACACCACCGTTCCAAAAGTATTTTTTCTCCCTGGCAAACTCAACATAAGTCTGGGTAGACGCTCTTTTGAGGTTACGGAAACGTTGTCTGTAGGCTTCTGGCACCAACTCATACGCTCGCAATATAGCGCCTTTAACTTTCTCATAAACGAGGCTGTCCTCCACAGAAAGTGAGGAGGACGCCTCCTGAGCTTTACCAACAAGTTAACATTGTAACAATATCGCCCACGCATCCTGGTGGGCATCAAACAAAATACTCACCACGATGGACACAGGAGACAATCTCCACACAAGAAATACACAACAACCTGTACAACAATCAGCTCTCAGATCTCGGGACGAGCCCCCATTTGTTACGTTCCCCTCCGTTAAAGGTCCAGGGGATGGAGGGAGTAACAAAATACATTTATAAACCCGGGAATGAGAGGACTGGTAACAAGATTGTGTGAAAAATAATCATACAATTTATTAACAAAACGTATGATAACAAAAAGGTACAAACACCAAATGAAATGATCATGGAGTAAAATAATTAGACACTACTGCTCCACAGAGACAGCAAACAATACAACCTTAAATACCACAAAGTTTAAAGCACACCCGTCAACCACTGATGCAACCACGCAACACACACTCTCGGAGATGCTGCAGATTGGCACTGGGCAACTTCTACTCCATTCTCCTGCTGTTTTATACTTTCCGCCTTGATTACTGATCAGTTGCAGCCGTGTGCTTCCCTGGACTGCAGCTGCACAGGGGAGGAAGGCGGCACCTGAGGAGACAGAGAATAGGGTACAAAAACACTACACACATGCAACACAGCACGGCACGTAACAGTCACGTTATATTTTCTTACAAAACGTGACATAAAGACATAAAATCCACTTGTTTTAAAAACAGAAATTGGTGCTTAGTTTCATTTCATCTATGACATGGTTGGCATACTTCATACTTGATTACATTTGATATGGCTTCTGATGTAGATTTAAAGTTTACCTCCATGTTAGAGGCTTGGGTAAATTAGCTAAAGCAAAAAGCAAGTAATTAGTAGGCTTAAATAATTTAAATCATCAGTAATGTATCTTCAGGAAACCCACCTACTGTCAGACGAAATTATGAAGATTAAGAGGAGATGTAATTTCAGTTTCTTACTTATCTCACATCCAAGGGGTGATGACCCTGAAACACAGATCTGTCTTCTTTAGGGTGGACTGAGTAAATTGTGATATATTATATGGCATATATTTGGTATATATTTCATTATATATTATATAAATACATTATATTTCATTGTCCAGGGTACTTTACTAAATGAAAAAACAAAACATAATCAATATATATAGTATATATATACATATATACTATATATATAGTATATATATATATATATATATATATATATACTATATATAGTATACGCCCCAAACGATGATAACCCTAAATTCTTTGAAAATTTATTTTTATTAATTTCTTTGCTCCCAGGGAAAGTTCTTATGACGGGTGACTTCAACTGCACTTTAGATCCTAAATTTGACCGTTCATCGGGGGTAGACTCTTCTCACATACAGACTACAGGAAGAATCTGTTATAATATGTAAATGATCTGAATCTGTGTGGTCCTTGGAGGAGTTTCAAACCTGATAAACTATAATTTTCTCGTTACTCCTCCCGATTTAAAGGTACTGTTTGTAACTTCTTACACTTACACTCTTATAAATCATTGCGGGTCGGTGTCCCATGCGCTTTCGCGTGTGGCTACGCTGTTCCAACACAAACTACACAGAAGCACCAAAACCGCAAAGTTATATGTAGTGAAGCCCGTCCTGCAAAACAGCGTCAACTAATCCTGCTTCAGCCTCCCGACCACGGCCGGAAGACACAGGGGAGACCGTAGCTTTGGTCTCAAGGGCCGGTCTCCTCTGCCTGCCTGCTTGCCTTCACTCACACACCGCGCTCAAGTTAGTTTAGCTCTGAGAATATCTAGTGATTGTACAGCGAAAGTTTGTGCAGAAATAAAATGTTGCAACTCCTCCAGACCAACAGAGGTTTCCCGTGTCGTTTCCTGTCGCTGAGTGAATAGACGAGTAACGTTATCGTCTCCGACCAAAACTCTGGTGTCTCCCCTGTTCCTTCTGAACGTGGTCGGAAGGCTGAAGCAGGACAACTCAGTATCGGCATCGATTCATGGAGAGACCTTCGTCTGGTCAACTAACATTACTGCCAAGCAGGTGAAATATAGAGTGATATTGTGGGTGTAGCTGACGTGTGACGCCTCACTGTTTTGAGCGATGCTCGTTCATGTCTATGCAGAGCGAGCGCGAGCAAGAGGACGCTGACTTTCGTTGACTTAACGGCCACAGGTGTCGCTGTTAACAAGCAATTTCTGATTCTTACATAGAGTCCCTTTAAATCGTACTCATGCATAGATTATTTTCTAATTTTCAGCTCTATGCTCTATAGCCTACTCTGTGGTAGATTGTAATTATAATAGTATACTACTGTCAGACCACTCCCAATTCACTTATATATATATATATATATATATATATATATATATGTATACATACATATATGTATATATACATATATATATGTATACATATATATATATACGTATATATATATGTATATATATATATGTATACATACATATATGTATATATACATATATGTATGTATACATATATATACGTATATATATATATATGTATACATATATATATATATACATATATATATATATACGTATATATATACATATATATATATATATGTATATATATATACAGAGTCCCAAGGCTGGTTAAAGCCACTCCTAGAAGGAAATTGAATCCATGATGGCTTTCTGATTCAAATTTCCTGCTTTTCTTAGAAGTGCAAATTGAGATATTTTTTTCGAAATTAATATAACTAATACTTGATCTCTCTTTGCTGGAAAAATGTAAAAAGCCCTTCTTTTGGTCGCTGGCCGAAAGAGTTGTCTGCATGCCTTGTACTTGAAAAAATTAACACACAATGAAAAAGAAATCAGCCAAATTTCATGAGGTTTGGAGTCACTCTCTTACATTTTTACACTCTTATAAAAGTCTGTAAAAATACGGGGAAATGCACCGTGTTAATATGAAGGAATTTTCTGTATCAATTTTTCACAGGTATTTTACCCGCATTTTTAAATGACGCATGCATTGTGGGAACAAAAACTTCCGCTACTAGCGCGAAAAGAGCAGAGGGGCAGCTAGTGAGACAATGAGCTAACGTCACCGTGGCAAATTCTTGTTACGTTGTCCACCAAATTAACCTAGCCAATTTAAAGTTTGGTACTGTTTTGTCTGACTGCAAACACACTGCATAAGTGTTACTGTGTCCTCATTCTCAACTTTTGATTGTTGGTAACGCGGTTTATGGAACGTCAATGCTTAGCGGATCCTGCGCTATGATTTGCGCTTCAGTGATGATGTTGAAAATTTAAAAAAATTTCCTGGTGAAATATTAGATAAGGCAGTCTTGCCGTTATGTTGACCTGTTATGTCTGTGAATTTAAATGTGTCGCATTGACTGAATACCTGAAGCACTGCAGATCACACAGACATGTTATCAATGTATTTTTTTTATGTGGCCATAAAGATTTTGGAAGAAGGTTTTCCTCATTCAACTGCTTCGCTGTTCATATGTCAAGAACACACCCAGACACAGGAACCAGACAAATTTGAAATGTCTGTAAACTTAATGGAAAATATCCTTGTAATTTTCTGCCAGGACATTAACCGTTTCTCTACAGATTTTTTTCTTAGAGTGTAGAGAACGGTGAGCTTTGGAAACTTGAAGGTGATATATCCTAAGGGAATGTCGATGTATAGTAACTCTTATGTCTACCATACAACGATATCTTGTCCAGTATCTCTTTTATGTAATGTCATAACCTTGTTTTTACCCTTTCTTTTTTTTTTCCTTAGTGAGGTGGAGGGGGTTTACACCAGTTTGATTACTTTATGTTTTGTTACAATAGATCTTTGCGAATTGTCAAATTTAACAAATCTAAACATCAATAAATACATGTTCATAAAAAGTTACACCATTGGATATAGGTGCTGTGTCAGGTCCTCATTGGAAACTCTATAGCAGCATGCTCAAACGTTTCCAATGGAAACTGTATACTTCCCAACCAGCAGAGTGTTTTGGGACGTTAACAAATCAAAAAGGGTCAAATGCATCATTACAGCTCGACAGAGTAACACTGTACTAATCAAAGAATCCTCCAAAGAATCCCTCCTCGGTGTTTACTTTTTATTTACCCTCTCGTCTCACCTCGCCTCGTTACCTAATTGTCCGTTCGGTGGCAGCTGTATCTCTGGCATGCTCTGTCGCTCTATTCATTATCTCCAGAGTCTCAGAGCTGCCCCAGGTATGCTCCCCACCTACCCAATATTTAGAAACACGTCCAAGCATGTCATTAATCATGTTTGCGCAACGGCCGTAATACTTCCTACTTATCTTACTTTGCCGGGACCTGTCTTCCACGTCGAGATGCTGCGGCACTGATAGTTTTGGAATGGGTGCTTGGGAACCAATTATAATGCAACTACATACTTGTTTTGTTGGGGATTTTTACACAAAGAGGAGGGGGGGGGGGGGGGGCAACAGGGGGGTTGATAGACAAAAAGAAAGGCAAGAGGAAGAGAAACAAGGGAGGCTTTGGTGGCTAGAAGAATACAAAATAAATGGAGAGGAGCTTGCACTTTAATTGGGTATTGTTCCAGAGACGTGTGTGAGTCTCATCTCCAGCCACAGTGGCTGGAGAGTGGGTGGGTGGCTCGTAGCAGGTACCTCTGTTTGAAAACAAATGGTCACCAGTGGACGGCACATTGTTAGACTGAAAAAAGACCAGAGTGGCAAATCCTTCATCCGCCCGCCCTCCAAGAAATGGCCACGGACCTGTGCAGTTGTGTTCACAAGTACGTGTGTGTGTGTGCATTCTACAGGTTTAGTTGGCTACTGTGGTGTGATTTAAACCCCTCTGAGCTCTGTGTGGGGGGAGTTGTTTATAGTACATGCTGCTGTGTGTCTCATACACAATAGGCCCTTAAGTCATTGTTACATGTTTCCATTCTGCCTCCTATGTTGTTCACATGGAGCTCACAAGATTTATAATACTGTATGAAATCTTGTTTCACTGAAACCATGCTATCTCTGTGGTCATTTGCTAATTTGGTGAGAGATTTGTCTGTATAATAAAGCACATACATTTAGTGTAAACTAGGGATGCACCGATACCACTTTTTTTAAAACCGATTTCAAGTACTTACATTTGGGTACTCGCCGATACCGAGTACCGATACGAGTACTTCTCTGTGCCAAAAGACCCTCGTTAACAGCCAGCTGGAGGGTGTAAGCGACACACGGCAGGCTGGGGAGTCCCGCGTATGAGATGGTGCGCCGCGACCGACTCTAGGTCCCGGGGCCGTGGCCAAAGTGCTCGCTGTGCCCTCTCTGCCTGCCGGGGAGGGATGGTGCCCCCTGCTCCCGGTGCGACTGTTGACCGGGGCTGACTGTCCTCAGTGCGCCCTAACCGCGTCGTGCCCCCAGGGTGGGGCTCGGCCCACCCAGGCGCCAGAGGTCTGCGGCGATGACTTCAACCCACCCGACCCATCTTGAAACACAGGAGTCTAACGCACGCGCGAGTCAGAGGGTGCAAGCAAAACCCCGTGGTGCAATGAAAGTGAGGGCCGGTGCGCGCCGGCTGCGGTGGGATCCCGGCCCCCCCGTCGGGAAGGTGGAGCGTGAGTGCGTGCGATAGGACCAGAAAGATGGTGACGAGAGGTTAACGTCACGCTGCCATAAAGTGGTATCGGAGCCATTTTGCAAGTACGAGTACATGAGTCACAGTATCACACCATCCCTAGTGTAAATACTCTACCATTTATCCAACCCTTTCTTCTGGAAATGACACGTATATATTACTAAATGTGTTCGCCAAATATGTTGTGAAAGAAATGTTGCCAGGATTATGATTGTGTTCACTGGCAATACTATTTTTCCAGTTCATGCAGTGTTAAATAAAAAAAAATAAGAGTTTAGGATTTTGAATCCAGAGACTGGAGTTCCAACATGTTGTTAGTTAAAGGCAGCTAGAACATTTTTGTTTATGATATGAAAAGGTGGTGTAGTATCAAGTATCAAAAGTAAAAGTACTTATTATATGCAAAATGGCCCATGTCCGAATAATATATATTTGATTATTGAATTATAATTATTGACGTATTACTGTATACATCGGATTAATATTGCAGCCGGTTATGGAGTGACACATTTTAAATCCTTAACTTCTGGGCAGCTAAATCTACAATAATATATCATCATTTATTAGTTGATTCAGATTGTTAATACAAAATATAAATCTGTAAAGTAACTAAAGTTAGATAAATGTAGTGCAGTAAAAAGTACAATATTTCCCTCTGAGATATAGTGGAGAAGAAGTTTAAAGTAGCAGAAAATTAAAATACTCAAGTAAGGTACAAGTACCTGTTACAGGTACCGCATGGCAGCACTGATATAACAGTTATAGTCGTGAAATTCAGGAAAGAAGAGATGAGTCAGCGAGACGTGGCTAGTTTCACCAAAGTCCTTTGTAATAATTTAATTTCTTATTTTTACACATTCCAAGTGCATCTGTTTTTCTTTTGCATCATTGCATATTCAATGTCTTTCTTAAAGAAATATAAATTCCCTTATAATGTCCACATGGATACACACATATGAAATCAACATCCAATTAAAAATGACATCTCAGTAGTTTCTTAACACATCTCTGCAAATATCACACTTTAAACTGTAGCAGATAAACTCACCTTTTAGAAGACTTTTCTTATTTAACCCTGTTGGTTAACTTCCAGTCACTGGATAATTACTGACATACAGTGGACTAAATAGAACTTAAAACTTAAAAAACGTAAACATTTTTACAAAAACACAAAGCCGAAATAACTTGCAACATGAACCGATCTAATTTTGGAGCCAATTAATCAAAAATAACCCATGCAAAATAATCGCAAAGTCACCAGAGCTAAAAAGTAGACTGAGGACCGCAGATATAAGAAGTTGTTATGATATGTATATGAAACAAAAGCGACTATTGCCGACCGTTTTTACACCACTCTCACTCACCACTTAGCTTCATTCCCGATGACCATGTCGTTGTGAAAATATCTGTTTATTGGAGTGAAAAAAGAGAAGAGCCTTCTGTGTGTGTCCTCTTGACTTTACTCGTTGGCTTGCTTTCCTCAATTCCGTCTATCTTCTTGTGCACTGATTCGTTTAAGCTGAACAGCCAATCAGAGTGATTTCTCAGACCAATGGGCACCACCGCCAATTCACCAAAACCTCCGACACGGGCAGACTAGAGCCGACGCCAAATCTATATAACGTAAACAGTTCTGGTAGTGACTGATCTGGTTTAGTAATATATAGCAATACATCGTCAGCATACAAGGATACTTTGGTCTCTTCCTTGCCAAATTTTATTCCGCTAATGTGTGGGTTGGTTCCGATAGCAGCTGCCAATAGTTCTATAGCAAGGGCAAATAATAAGGGTAATAATGGGTAGCCCTGCCTGGTCCCTCTTCCTAGAGAGCCACACATCCTCCACAAAGGTGGAGAGCCCTGTATTGGATCTCTTCACCTCCGGACCACGGAATCGTTCAGTTCAGTTCAGTTATTGTCCCTCGAGGGGAAATAGTGGTGTCACTGTCCTGGACTAACGCTGTGTGGTCATGGGGACATGACAGGCTGGCGTCACCTCAATTGTGCAGTAGTGAGAGGTGATTTTCACTGCACTGTAGCTACGGATGATAGCTCCAGGATTAATTTATCCCTCTCGCTGAGTTCGGCCTGCAGTCAGGTAACATCCGTCTTAAGTTGTGCAAAGGTAGGATGGCAATCCACACACATAACCATGGTTGTTGTTCTTAGGTAGACAACCAAGGATAGAGGATTAAAATCCAGAAATAAAATAACATAGCTGTCGGTGTGTGTTATCGCTGCACAAGGCACCCTTTCATTTTCACTGTACAAACGTATTAGTTTTAAACCCAACCATGTGGTTCTTTCCGAAAACCTAAATATAGTGGTTTTGTTGCCTAAACCTAAAGTGATGCCAAGGGTAGCTATGGTGGTTTTGATGCCAAAAATAGCGGGATGCCACGGGGCAGTGTGTGACAAGTTGGGATGAGAACGTGTTGAAAACAAACAGGGTCTAAAAGAGTAGCGTAAAAAGGTGGTTTAAAACTGGATAAAATGTCTAATCAGACTCGAAGTTCTTTTATTACCGTGCAGAATCATGTAGCCTTTGCAATGTATGTGTTCTCTTCATTGAGTAAATTTAGGCTGCAGCTCTTCCTGTTGCTGCCTCGTGTCTTTGTTTTAGGAATAAACAGATTTTAGTGCAATTGTCTCTCCATTTTCTTTCTATTCTGTCACAGTTGGAGCTGTCAGAAGTAAATCTATAACAGGTCTGGGACCATCAGGCTGCGTACGGATCAATGAAAAGACCAGCTACAGATTAGTTGTTTGTTTTGCCGCTCATGCTTTATCCATACAGTGTGATTGTCCCTGAATTGGAGGGGGGGCAGTGTCCTCCGGCCCCCCCTCCTGTTTCTGGTGTTAGAGCTTTCAAGCTGTTTCCATTGGTCAAACAATCCCTTTCAGTCAAGTCCCAGACATCTCTTTATCCACTATACTATAATAATATAATAGAATATGAAATGCTCTTTAATTATGAACATCACTTTTACTTAAAGGTTCTCTATATGATATTCAGAGCATTAATATAGTGGCAAACAACTATTGTCTATGTAAAGATATAGAGGAGTAATGTATACCTGAGCAGAGAATGAAGTCACTCTCTCTCTGTGTGTGCTGTAATCCAAGCTTCTCTGTGCTTTGTTTACATAGCCGGGCCGGCTGCACTTGCCTTTTAGTGAATGTTCGTGCATGTCAGCGTGCCCCACTGACTAGCTCACAGCCGCCACTCTGCACTGCTCTCATACGGCGGTTACAGCTGATCCGTCGTGACCAACGATGCCGTTGCAGAAGCGTAGCACCCACCCTCTGGTTCCCCCCCAGGTTAACACTGTTAGCTCTGTCATCACTGTTGCCATTGTTTTCACTGTTAGCGCTGTTAGCAGGTCATATTTAGAAGGTAACCAGCAAATTGCAAAATCTGATCTGAAATCTGCAAAAACTTGCTGCCGTGATCTATCCTAACCTTGCCTACCTATCTGTCTGCCTGTCTGTCTAACTACATGCCTACCGGCATGCACTCTGCCTGTCCACTCAGTCTTTCACAAAAGAATGTTCGTAATGATAATTTGGGGTCAGTAGCTTTGGAGGGAGGCCTGAAGCGACGGACTGTCAGTGTTGCCGACTTGGCAACTTTCTCTCTGGATTTAGGGACTCTTGGAGCTAGTTAGCAGCTAATGCTGCTTGCTACTTTAATTTGAAAAGAGTTGTCAACACTGGGCTCGTTTTATCAACTGGATCATTTTTTTTTTATTTAGGGTACTCTGGCTAGTTTCTCAAAATCACCCACCCTGCCCGTAACTATTTGAGGTCAATACCCAACCTTAAGCCATCTCGCGAGAGTTCCCCAACTCGTGGGTTACTTTCTAGACATGACCCTCAGCCATTGCCATGTTGAAAGCCGTGCGGAGGCAGCAGAAATGCTCCCAATCTCGCATGTAGCTAGGCAACGGCTCGGGTCCATGTTTACTTCCTGTCAGCTGATGTTATTTACATACACTGCAACAGGAAATAAACTGGGACACATTTAGAAGTTTTACATTTAACACTGTGTAATGGTCTAAATATTGTATATTTGTGACATCACAAATGGACAGATATCGGTTGAAACGGCTTGTTTCAAACGCACAATTTATGAAAACGGGCTGTGTATATTTCTCCGTATATTGAGCTTTTTGATAGTTTAACTGTATTTACAAAGCACATAAACCTGCTTTATAATATAAAAGACATGAAAATCTCACTTTTTACAAAATGGGACCTTTAAAGGTATATATAACAGTTGCCAGAAATAAATTGTTGTTGCCGAAGCCCAGAAACGTCCCGAACACAGCAACATAAGAAGAAAAGAGAGCAGAGGGCAGGGTCTCTCCAGATAGAGATACCATTACACACTTCTAATGGTCATAAGTGATGATTGAGAGGGATTATTTTTGTATCAGTCTTTACATTTTTTTCTTTTAGAAAATCCCTGCATATTAAATAAATAAATGCAGGTGAAACTGTTCTAAAATCACACATAGAGGCTATTCCCCCAGAATAATGTGCATGATTTAAATCATCCACACAAAGTATTTAGATCTTTGCATGTTTCCAATATGTTGTATTTTGAACATACTCTGTTTTCACTGTGACAAATCCTCCTCCTTGTACTCTGTACTAGAGTATGGGGGCTGACTGGAAAAATAACGGCTGATATATTAACGGACTTATGACACCATGACAGGCTTTCAAACATGAA
The DNA here is from genome assembly GCF_043250625.1 of Sebastes fasciatus. Lineage (NCBI taxonomy): Eukaryota > Metazoa > Chordata > Actinopteri > Perciformes > Sebastidae > Sebastes > Sebastes fasciatus. The sequence goes on from NC_133799.1 coordinate 34,568,494, forward strand.
GAAGGGACGACAATAGGCCACCTTCAGAATCGTACCGTAATATGGTAAACATGAACATCATCTACATTAAGGAATATGCAGGACGTAAAATTTATATGTCTAATTTATATGTTTTCCCACATAAAACCAGCGGAAATGAAGCTCACAATAAATCACCAGAATGAGTCTCTGACTTTATGGCCACGCAGCCATCCAAGATGGTTTCGACAGCACACTTAGCATAATGTTTGAAATAGTACACTGTCGGCAATATGTTTGAATTACCACAGTTCTTGTATTGTCAGGAAAGGCATTGTGTGACTGCGGCAGGCTCCATGAATATGCATAATCACGAGGAGGAGCTGCATCGGCCTCAGAAAGTATTTATACGACTGTCAGCGTGGCCATTCCATCACAGTTTCATATCACAGCGACACAATACAAGTAGAGGAACAAATATGAATATGCGTGTCAGGTGAAGAATGAGCCTTGTCATTACTTGTGGCTGTGACATTCGTCAGCTGCTGTGGTATGATGCATTTTTCCCAACAGTAGTTTGAAACTTTTAAGACCTACTGTTTTAATAGGCAGAGGTACTTCTTGAAATCAATTTTAATCAATAGATGGCCCCTAAGTGTTTTTTTGTTTTTTTGAAGATTTCTTTTTGGGGACTCTTTTGCCTGTATTCAATAGTGCAGATGAAGAAAAGATAGGAAAGGGGGAAAGAGAGACGGAACGACATGCAGCAAAGGACCACGGGTTGAATTCTAAAGCCTTGTCCACACTGGGAACGTCTGAAGCGCGTGGCGGCTGCGTTAACTGTTGTTTTTTATTTCGGCGTCTGTGTTAACAGGTTAGAGCAGCCACACACGCAGGCAGTGTGGCTGCATGTCAGCTGCGTCTCTTCTAGAGATTCGATATCTCGCCTATTTTTGATGCGAGCCGCACGCGGTTCACAGCAACAGCAGACAGTGAAAGTGATCTATTGACTGTATATTAACATCATATCAGCAACATTACAACAGTTTCAATGTCTATCTGTAGAAAATGTCACAGACATGAAAAAAAGTAAAGACTTATTTTTAAATCAACACTTGCTGCTTTCATTTCAAAATAAAAGCCATAAAGCCTTTTTTTCTGTGGCCAGAATTCCTTCATTTGTTAACACAAGGTTTTTATTCTGAAATATGTGCAGGACAATGCTGTGGAAAATGCAGTGACTTGCAGAGCTCCATGAATGAATAAAGTACGGGGTTTAAATAAGCGTTTCCTGCTTTCATTTCAAAATAAAAGCCCTGAAGTGTTTTTTTCTGTGGACAGAATTCCTTCATTTGTTAACACGATGCTTTTATTCTGAAACATTTGTATGCCAGTGTTGTAGAACATGCAGTGACTTGAAGAGCTCCATGAATGAATATAGTACGGGGTTTTAATTGGGGATTATTACTATTATTTACAAATTACCACACGTTTCTTAACCGTTCTCTGTCTAAAATAAATATAAATTACATTTATAATGAAATGAAATGGCCATTACGAAGGGCAAACTCTATGTATAAAGAAAGGGCTGACAGCAGCAGAAACGCAGCAAAAACACAGCTGGTGTGAACACCCGACACGTGAATCATGCAGCCGCCACACCCTCCTGACGTTCCCAGGGTGGCCACAGTGTAACCAGTGTAACCCAGACCGCTGCTTTAAGGACTCAGCCTTAGTACTTGGGCCCCCGCCTTACCAGGTGAGCTATCGGGCCCCCAACCCCTATATGAATTGAAGACAGTTTATAGCCTAATTTGTGTAAAACCTATATGGCCCTGGTATATACATAATTGCTCCTAGCTAGAATTAATCAATGCCTATTCCCTAAGTGCACTGTTTCTCTGTGGGCAATCTTCTGCAAGGTTGATTTTTAACCCACTCAGCAATCATTTTATCAAGTGCTAGATAGAAAAGCACAGAGGATCCCTTTCCTGTTATTGGGAAAAGACATTGTACAGCATGTGGGTAATGCATACTATGCTGTATATTTTACAGTATAGTATGCATTACCCACTTACCTTGAGGGATACATTATCCAGTACAATATGAGTTATTATTGGTTGTTTCACTGATGTCATCATGATTAAGGCCCGAGCACGAAAAAATTTACTTCTTTACGATCTTTACGAAATTCAAGTAGGTCATTGCTCACATCTGCAAGAGCGTACTAAATATTTTTTCGATTTTTGTGCGTTTTTCATGTATTTTATGCATACTTTTACATACTCCTCCTAGAGAGTTTATCGGAATGCGTCAAATTTGGGTGGTATAACCTTTAAACTAATTTGACGCTAAATAGTGAAGGAATTTTTGATCGCTCGAACGGTAATGTCATAGGTCATGTGAGAAGACGCCATTTTATCACTTTACAGGTATGGAACTTTACGATACTCCTCCTAGAGGATTCAAGAGATCCATCTCAAAGTCGGGAAGCAGAATCTCAACACCTTCACGTTGAAGAATTGCAAAGTTTTTTGTGTTTTCGCGAAACGGCGTTGTGGCGGCGCGTCAAATTTCAATGTTTCTACATGACACAGGAGGCTATTGTTACTTCACTTTACATTGTCCTATCTGCCCCAAATTTCATAAGCTGGATAAAAGTCCAAGCCTGAAGACATATTTGTGCCATTATGAGTGATAGTCATAGCGCCACCTACAGGAAACAGGAAGTTGTTGTAAATTGACTATACATTGTCCAATCTGCCCCAAACTTCACATGTTTTATAAGAGTCCTCGCCTCAAGACATATGGTAAATGGACTTGCATTTACTGTATATAGCTCTTTTATAGTCTTCCGACCGCTCAACGCGCTTTACACTACATGTCAGCATTCACCCATTCGTACACTGATATCAGAGGCTGCCATGCAAGGTGCCAACTTTGCCCATCAGGATCTGATCTAAATACTCATTCACACACCGATGGCTCAGCCTTCAGGAGCTATTTGGGGTTCAGTATCTTGCTCAAGGTTCTGCCCAGAGAGCAGTACTTCCTCATTTTATTCAAGGCTATTGAATGAAGGTTGGGACATGGCCTTGAGCTATGGGGTATGATACGTGCGCAGTGTAACTGGAGCTGCGATGTTGGAGGGTTACAGCAGTCCTGTGCCAGCTAGTGAGCCTTTTGGAAAGTGCGGACCAGATTTCACTGCACGTGTTGCCAGTGATGTGACCCGATATGAAGCTGTGACATCTCCTCTTTTAACCCTCCTTGATTTTATTCTCAGAGTTTATAGATTATGAGTTTATCATTTGCCATCCTCTCTCCCAGAGCTTGTTACACACACATTATCTGAGTATTTATGTTTATTGATATCAACTTTGTGACTTGAGTCCTGAAGCCTGCACTGGTCTATATTTGTCTATTCTCAGCCCACATCGGACCCATAATGGACTCATACCAATAGTTAAATCTGGCCGTTATATGGGCCAGAGCCCAGACGGCACGTGGAACAGCCGAGTGGCTTGACTCACCCGGTTTTGTCCTTGGCTATAACACTGTAAAATTCAAATTTACATCCAAGAACAACACAATAGTGTCCTCTCTTTTGTATTCTTCTGTCCTGTGGCTCCTCTGTCTCCGTCTTTCGCTGTCTCTACCGTCGTATCTGTTGAGCTCAGACAAGACAACCAACCTTGTGACGTAACAGGCTACAGTTCTGCAACATGGCGGCGTTCATGCCACGAAATCTAAAACACAGCTTCTCTTTTTTCTTTTAAAAGCTGACATTTGTCATGTTTGTTGTATAATTGTTGATAAAAGTGGAAATGCATTCAGTAAATCAGCTGAACTTGGTTGATTGCTTCATTTCCACGGCCATTTTTGTGGCTTTACATCGTGGTTGTGTTTTATCAGATTGCGTCATTGAAAGGTGTTTCTAATATTTTGTCCACGCCTATTTACATGCATTGGGGAACAAGACATCAAAAAGCCTCTTAATTTAATTTCATTATTCAAGATGGCTGTCAGATTTACTCGCAGAGAATGTATTTCTTTAGGAAATGCATGCACTTGGTCAATTTGAATGTGTGATGTAGAGTTATATGTTTTCTGGTATGCTTGATCTAATTTTTACAGCTTTAACATCCTACAATAAGTTTTGTCTTACTTTCTGGCTGTCCGTTGAGTCTTTGCTTTTTGGTTTTTAAGGCTTGAGAGTCCACAGGTCCAGTTCAAGCACCTGGTGTTGGATATGGAGTTTCTCATATTACTGCTTATCCGGTCTTTCAGGGAAGGAAACTTTGGACTACTGATCCCCTACTTTACCAAGTAAATGAATTTCTATGAGAGAAACCATTATCGGCAGGTCAATTTGGCGGCCATCTTAAAATTGGCCGCCATCTTGGATTTTCAAGTGGCCAATCGTTCATATTTGCTGAGCGACCCCTCTGTTATCACCATGCCAAATTTGGTGCTTGTATCACTATTTGCATGATTTTTCCACTATGCGCTCCACTATATGGTTGCCATCTTTCCTTGACTGGCTTTCCTTTAAGGTCAAGTAAAAGTGATTATAGCTTTAGACTATTTGGATCCACTCTAACTGTGTCTTTGTGTTTCCCACTCCCTCCCTCCCTCCCTCTATCTCTTTGTCTCTTTAATATCCCAGTCACTCATTTCTAGATGGCTGGGACATGCTTTTCAGTTCAACAGCTGCAAATGGCTTTTCCAAAGACCACGAGTCCGTAACGGAATTATTATTATCATCACACGCATAATGCAAAGTTGTTTTTGTCATTTGGCACTTTGTTGTCGCTGTGGGTTGCATTCTAAATACAGCACACCGCCACTCTCCGCCACCCTCCGCTTATCTGATGCATCATGATGTATGCTGAGAGTACAACATGTTAAGGGCCACAGATTTTTTTTTTTTGTGGGAAATGAGAGGAATTATTTTATTCCACGGCGTGCAAATAGGATGTTAACGAAAGGTGCGGACACGGTTGAAAGAAAACGGTTTAAAACCTCAAGGAAAACAAAACACGGATTCTTTCAAAAATAGTTTTTTTTACGAGCGAGCTCATCCGTGTGTTGTTGTCTCGGCCCGTGGGCATGCGTGGCTTTGTCTTTATATTGTGTTTTTATTCTGAAATCCAAAAACAAATATTAACTCTAACATCACCCTCAAAATACCCACCCCATCTAGTTTCAAGCTTTAACGTCCAAAGCCGGCAAGCCATTCTGTTGTAGGGACCCAGCATCTGGCTGGTTTCAAGTGACCTCATGACCTCAGTAACCTGATCCTTGACCACAGGACTCATCTCAGTCCTCATTGGCTACAGTAACATTTCACACCTAGGTGTGAAATTCACACAGAACAAAACCAGAGGAATGTTCTTTGTTCCTTCTCTTTCGACTCTTTCTTCTCATCTGCTCATCTCTCCTGACGTGTGAGAGGTGAGCTGCTGCGCTCTCTCTGCTCTTCATCTACTCAACCCAGGCTGACCTGGTTGAGGTGAACGGCTCTCAAGTCCAGAACTTGCAAAACAGTTCTGGTTCTGATCAATGGCCTGTTAGGAAACAGCCATTGCAACCAAGGAACCAAACGGCAGACGACGCGAGTGCTCTGCCCTTTCCACCAGCTAACTTCAAGCTATCAAGCAAAGAAGTTAGCACCAAACTAACAGCAAAGACGACCTCTTTGACTTGGAACCACAACTTCAACACATGGAATCACAAACCCTTTTCTTCCATGGATTGGTAACGTACTGGGCCTTAGCATTAGCAATCGCACAGGGCTGAGCAAGACTGTCCAACTTTGATTTCTAGAAAGTACTTGTATTGATTTGGTTTAATGTTATTCATTGAGTTTGACTGTGTTGATTTATCTGTATTTGATTTTTGGGTAACTGGCTTCGCCACATCTGATGTGTTTAGTTTATGCTTCACATAGACAAGGTCTTGCATGCAAACTAACCATCTTTTCTAACCCACTGCATATCTAACACACATAAAGATCACATACAGAAACTGAATTAGTTAAACATAAACATACAGCTTCAGATAATCTTAACCCCACATCACCCCCCTCTCTGTCCTTCTTCTCAGAAGAACAAAGAGGTCATGTGGTGACATGCTGATGGCCATCATTGATTCTGCCATCTTTGATTCCGCCATCTTTGATTCAGCCATCTTTGTAGTTTTACAGTGCCCGCCATTTTGTTTGTAGGCCATACAGACATTTTGAGACAAGAACCCATCTTGTTTCCCCCCCCCTCTCTCTCTTTCACGCACACACACACACACACACACACACACACACTTTGTTTGGTTTGTTTAGTTTAGTTATTTAGTTAGATTAATATTGTGTTTTGAACCTTTATTAACTTGTAAATAAATGTTTGTGGAATATACATGCTGGTCTCTTTAATGTTGCACAAGAGTGAATACTGCCAACCTCTGCTATGTCAAGAACTCCGATATCCTTCAACCTTTACTATCTATTTTGGTTATAGTTATTAATTTAATTATTAATCAACATTCCAAATTGATAGTTTAGCCTATATAATGAGACTATATTAACGTTTTGGTCATTGGTCCCTGATTCCAGGGTGGTGCCCCGTTTATTATTAATGTTTATTGATAATCTTTATTAATATTAATAATTATATTATTTATTAATTAATTTGCTAATAACCAAAACCTACCAAAGTAGAACCCCTACACTGTGTAGCACGTATGATTTTGTAGATTGAGTGGTAAGCCGAGATCTCAAAATGATTTCACTCTCTCCTTATCATAGCAGACAAAGAAATTAAATATTGATTCCTGGTGTGGCACCACAGGCTGAAATTATCCATTCTCTCTGCTCTCTCTCACTTGCTTATTCTCTCTGTCCTCCCATAGCACCCCCCCCCTTTTTTTTTTACACCTCAGTCTTTTATTATTCTCTCTCTAAAGGACTCCACTTTCATTTTAACTGTCTGTGTTTCTCTTTCCGCCCTCCGACACTCTCTTTTAATGCACCGTGTCTGGTTGTAAGTGAGGAGAAGGAGAGAAGAGGTACATAGCCTGACTTTAATTTTTTCTCTCCAGCAGATGGAATGATCTATTTCTATCTACAACCCTATACTTTGTGCTTTAAGTAGAGGTATTTTTCTCTTTTACTCGTTTTCTTTATTGCTGTAATTCAAAGACTGTACAGCCTTTAAAGACTAAATGCCATAAGCTCAGGTCGCCTACATTCTTTCAATACCAGCTATATATTTTCTAAAATCTTCATTTGATGAAAACAATGGTGCAAGGTTAAGCTGGAATTTCAGCCAAGACAGCAATCTAACATTTCCCCCCCTTGGCATAGTGAACGTAAGATAACAAATCCCAAAGTCAATAGGGATTTGTTCATGTAGTTTGGATCCCTGATGATTTTCCCTGCAAAATACATACTACATGAACTATTTAAAGGTCCCACATCGTGCTCATTTTCAGGTTCATACTTGTATTTTGTGTTTTTACTAGAACATGTTTACATGCTGTAATGTTAAAAAAAAACTTTATTTTCCTCATACTGTCAGCCTGAATATGCCTGTATTTATCCTCCATCTGAAACGCTCCGTTTTAGTGCATTTCAACGGACCTGCAATGGAATTGCGTTGCTAGACAACAGCTTGGGGTCCATGTTTACTTCCTGTCAGCTGATATCATTCATATTCACTGCAACCGGAAATAAACTGGGACACATTTAGAATGTTTACGTTTAAAACTGTGAAATGGTCTAAATATTGTATATTTGTGACATCACAAAATTACAGAGAGGCACAGTTTCTGAATACGGGCTGTGTGTATTTCTCCATGGATTGAGCGTTTCGATACTTTCACAGTATTCAAATAGCACTTCAACCTGCTTTATAATATAAAAGACAAGAAAATCTTACTTTTTACGATATAGGCCCTTTAAAGGAAGCATTGAGCTATCAGTGTGCAATAGTAATAATTGAATACTGTTATTCATTGTTTGATTTCAGATATTTTTTCAATCATTCATTCATTTTCTGCCACTTATCTGGTCTGGGTCCCAGGGTTAGCAGATTAACCGAAGTAGCCCAGACGTCCTTCTCCTAAGCCACGTCATCCATCCCTTCCTCTGGGATCTTGAGACATTTGTAGGCCAGATGGGATATAGAAGATTTTCCCATTTAGATCGTAGATGCGCTCAGCAGGGGGTGGGAAACATAGCCACATTGTCAAGATAGCTTACATATGGACATTTTCAGTGCATAGAAATTACCGTTAAACTTCAATTAAAAGCCGAGCCCCAATTTAGACATCAAGTTTCTTTACTCAGGATGTGGACCCGGGTGCAGTTACACATTTTGATGAATAAAAGCAGGTCTCAATTATATGCTGAGTAACTTTTGTCCACAATTCAATCATCCACTTTATTTTACGGAAACCAAGAGCAGTATAATTCATCAAATTTATGGTGCTGTTGATTGCTGCTCGACCTCCCTTTGTGTTTTTTTTACTGCAGTGTAAATGTTGTTTTTTGGAAGGCTAAAAGCCAACAAATAGGATTGAAGCAGAATATTTTGTTTGATAAAAACAATTACAGTGTGTGAGAGAAGGAGGACTATTGCACGCAATGTTTCTGTAAACATTGTACATTAATAATTAATAAGAATTTCAGTAAACAAGAAAGAAGATAAAGAAAAGTGCTGACTCCTTACCTTTGAAGCGTTAAGCCCTGCCCTGGGGGCACGGCGCGGTTGGGGCGCACTAAGGACAGTCCGCCCCGGTGACACTTTGTCCACGGCCCCGGGAAGCACCTTCGCCCCGAGCCTTTATAAGCCGTCCTAGAACCGATCGCGGCGCACCGCCTCGTACGCGGGACTCCCCAGCCTGCCGTGTGTCGCTCACACCCTCCAGCTGGCTGTTAACGAGGGTCTTTTAGCACAGAGAAATACTCGTATCGGTACTCGGTATTTGCAAGTACCCAAATTTAAATACTTGTACTTTTACTCGGTCTGAAAAAAGGGGTATCGGTGCATCCCTAGTACTTGCCATCGGGAGCACTAGAAGACTTCCAGGTGGCCTGGCCAGCTGATTGGCAGAGCAGTGTGGCGAAAGAGAGAACCAAAGAAAGAGAAAAAGGTGGAGCTGAAAGGGAGCACAATAAAAGGAAAAAGAAGCCCTAGGGGAAAGTGCAACTAAATGCTGCGAAATTATAGATATGTTCAAGAAACACGGTTAGTGTTAGAAAATATATATATTTATATATATATATATAAATAAACATCAGCACGTAGAAATATCACTACTACCCTGCCCGAGTTGATTCTACGTTTAGAGCTCTGTAGGAATGCAGGGGGTGTATATGCGTGTCAGGTGGATGTACCTCCAGTTACTGCAGGCGATGATCGCTAGATGCAAATAGCTCGTTTTGTTCTCAGAAATGAAAGAGATGTTTTTTTCTTTGGATATTGAACATTTTCCACCCATTACTTTTCAGATCCACGCAGATTATGCCACATAAAGAATTCCTCATGTCGATCTCTCCCGTCAAATGTATGTCATTCTGGTTTCTGATCTACTCTCTGCATATAAGCATATCTTATGATGATGTCACTCAGAAATGTGTCTATGCAATCCCTCCACCGTGTTCTGCATTCGCTCTGCAGTCTCATCCCCATTGGACTTGCCCAAAATACCTCCAAAGGGAGGTGTCCAGGATGCTCCACATTGCTGCTGTGGCCCATTTAATAAAGTCCACATGTACAGAGAGAGCCTTGTATATTAATCACTAATTTGGTCTTTGACTGGCCTCATCTAGAGGGCCTCTACTGTATTGTTTTTTCTGAAGCACTGACCCTGAGAGAAACTACTGTAAATTGTTTTAACTTGTTCACTCATGGCATACTTGCTCGCAAATTGGATTGCTCAGTGGTGGTATGCCTTTTCTAATCACAGGCATTCATGCAAATGAAGTTCAAATGAAGTTCATCCAATATATTGGTTCCAGTAGCACGCACAACCTGCGAATACAGAGGTGAGGACATGCAGTTGTAGCTTGGGTTCAGCCAGTAAGTGAGTCTGTACAGTGGGTGGATGCGGGTGGAACAGCTGCACAGTGTACTCAACACTGCTTGTGTCCCGTGTGAATCCACAATTCTGACTTGTAACCTAACTTCCGTAATTGGTAGGTAACGTCACTTCACTAGTTACTTTACCCCAAACCATGATCGATTGATTGTATTGCATACAATTTTTCAGTTTTTGCTTTCATTGTGTCTACTGTTTTTTATGTAGGCTTCTCTAATGGCACGATGATGTGTTACAGTCTGGACAGACTGGGCGCATGAGAGGTGCCTAACGGCTGCCTCGCTGAACTGCTGCGAGACTCACACGTCGGTTATTCATACCAGCTGCGTTTCTGCTGCTGTCGGCCCTTTCTTTCTACATAGAGTTTGCCTTTCATAATGGCCATTTCATTTCATTATAAATGTCATTTATATTTATTTTTGACAGAAAACCGTGTGATAACTTGTAAATAATAGTAATAATCCACAATTAAAACCCTGTACTTTATTTATTCATGGAGCTCTGCAAGTTACCGCATGTTCTACAACACTGTCCTGCACATACAGTATTTCAGAATGAAAGCCTCGTGTTAACAAATGAAGGAATTCTGTCCGCAGAAAAAATGCTTTTATTTTATTTTTAGTGTTGATTTAAAAATAAATCTTTACTTTTTTCATGTCTGTGACATATTCTACAGATATAGACATTGAAATCGTAGTAATGCTGCTGGTATGATGTCAATATACTGTTAGACGATCATTTTCACTGTCTGTTGCTGCTGTGAACTGCACGGCCCGCGGTAAAAATAGGCGAGACCTCGAATTTCTAGAAGACACATAGCCGAGCCGCGCTGTTCATGCGGGCTGTGTGGCTGCTTTAACCTGTTAACATGGATGCCGAAATAAAAAACAACAGGTTCCACAGCCGACACGCGCTCCTCATGCTGGCGGTGAGGACACGCTGTTTGTCTTCCTCTTTGTGCTGAACAGCGTAGTGTGAACTGGAGTCATTATGACTTCAGCTTGAGTCAGATTTGACTCTCAAATCTGGTGATTTATGACATAATTAGATTATTATTATGGCCACATGGTCAACATTACATATTGTTATTACATGGCCTTTTTTGACTCGATTCTGATTGGTCAATTACAGCATTTTACGTCTGTTATATCTTTATTGCACGCCACATATAACAGACTGGTGCTATATACGCAGTCCTGATGTTGGATTCTGGAGGACCATTTTTGTGTAAAATTACTGATTTCTTGTGTAAGCAGCCGTGTAATAAGTGGGATAATGTACAGCGAGCTGGTCACTGTTGTGAAATAAACCCCTTACTTAGAAATTTGCTTTCAGAGCAAATAATTTCATGCCGGCGGAAGCCGTGGCCGGAAGAATTATGTTTTAGGGTTGTTCCACAAGCTGCTAGCTTGATTTTCTTGCTAGATTTAGGGACTATTGGAGCCAGTGCTGCTAGTTACTTTCATTGGAAATGAGTTGGCAACACTGGGCTGGGTCTTTGGTTGGATCATTTTAAAATCTAGCGTACTCTTGCTGTTTTTTTTAAGATTACCAGCCGTAGCTTGAAGTTTTTGGTAGACCATCAAGGTGGTGCAGCCCAGAAAAGTGAATGTCTCTTATTGGCTGATATACAGACACACATTGTTGAAATGGTAATGTATAACAGTTCATCAGTCACACAAGGTGGCCCAGTAGGGCACACTTCAAACTTTGCCAGTGTTGCCAAATTAATTTATTTGACTCAATAGTCTAGAGCAGGGGTCAGCAACCTTTACTATCAAAAGAGACATTTTTTGGCCCCAAAAAAATTAAAGAACTCCATCTGGAGCCGCAAAACATATTTGAGCCTCATAATGAAGGTAACACAGCCTATTAAGTCTAATGCAGTGAGGACCTAAGTCCAAAAGAGAGGCAGGACATTGAAGAAACCTCTCAGGAGATTTGGCTGGAAGCTGCTGCTGCTGGCTATTCAAATGGAGATGCAGTGTGCTTGTTCTGAAAACGTCCGTCAATATTACTTTTTTGTTGTCGAATCTGTCCACGAACTACTAAATTACTGAAAGACTTTTCTTTTTGTGGATTTGGAATCCATAGCTAGCCTATCATTTTTGTTGTTTAGTTTTTTTCTTCCTCTGTTGAGCCAGCAATAATTCCCTGTGTGTGGATTTAAACACAATGGGCTTCACATACAGCTCCTTGCTTGAATTTCCAGACTAATCGGCCGCTGTAAGTAAAAAGAAAGCTGGATAGCTCCGAACAATATTGTGATAAATCTGTCCTCTGTGTGTAAATTCCCTATTAATGAATCTCAATCAATGTATAAATTGTGCACACATGAACAAGCATTTATTCCCACCCTGTTAACTCCCACAATTAGCCATAAGTGGGTAATGAAATGCCCTTCATGAATATTGATATGCATGTAGATGTTTTTTTCATTTTTTTTGTTCTTGTTGTTGTTGGATTAAATGGAAAAGTGTGAGATTAAAAAAGAGAAATATCTTGACACCGATGTACACTCTAGCAGGTTGAGGCAATGTTAAAGGTTTTATCGACTGACCTTCATTTGGTTAGAGAGGAAACGTGTCACAGCGGCGGTCAATGTTCAGAGAGCAACAGCCTTTAGAAAAACTAAAATAGAAAAAAGGTTGACAACAGTGTGTCAGTGACAGTGGCGGGAATGATTGGACACCAGAGCTCTCTCTCCCCTTGACGGACCTTGATAAAAGGAAACTCTAATTAAATCCAATGTGACAGACGAACATGTTGACTTCGGGCAGGCTCAGCAGATGTGGACAGTCGAGATAAGCCTGTAATTGATTGACGGTTTCGTTCTGTTTCCTTCCACTAACCATTCTGGTCTCAACAAATTTCTGGAAAGCAAGCCTTGTTGTTCTTTCAATTAGGAAGAACACCAGAGAGGGGTGAACCCGGGTGACGAGCTACATGTTAGCCGCGGAGAACTGTGACAAAAGCTTGAATTGTGCAATTAGCTGCGTGGCAAATGTTAACCGCGGCCTCACCTCACCCCTCCCGCTCACAGCTCTATACTGTATTTAGCACAATTTAGGCTTTGTCCCTGACAGTTCTGATTGGCTTCAGCATCCAAAACAACTTGGAGCATTTTTTAATGGCTGAAATGATGCTTTTAACCAGCCTGTTCTCACTCACTGGCACAACACAAACGTAGCGTAGAGATACGTAAGCCAAATCACACATACGAGTGTGTCTTTTGTGAGAGTCACTTATGAAATTCTATAATTTATGGGTCATTAATTAAAGGCCCTTTGTTAATATTTAAGTAATCTGACTCACAGGATGTAGACTGTGCATATATTAAGGTCTTTATACGGCGCGGGCGTGACGAATAAACATGAAAATGTGATATACTCTGGCAAACATGTATGCAGTGTGTACGTCTTGGGCTTTTATTGTGAAAGATAAGAACGGAAGGAGTGAATGTGTCTCCGACATCATGTTGCTGTGCTTTAATCCCTCTCATCTCCTGGGTGGAGATCGGTGAGGGGGGGAATAGTAACTTGAATCAGATTGTAACTTGGCCAATGCTGCGGTCCAAATTGTCAGTCTGAGACAGTGAGGGAGGGGACATTTGGCTGGGAACTTGACACAACCAGTGCTGAGCTGCATCTCAAATTAATCTTCTGGCTCCCAGCTTGCAAATGATGTACACCACTTCTATGTGACATCTACTGTTGACCTGCTATCTCCCCCTAAAGACCCCCTGTACGGGTCTATTGTGGGACTCAGAGGGTTAAAGCTTCAGTAGGTAGAATAACCTTTCAGCATATTGTAATTCAAGTGTTCTGAGAGATAACTAGACTTCTGCCCCTCCTCATGGCTCTGTTTTCAGGCTTTAAAAAAATCTAGCCCGTGACGGGAGACTTTGGCCAATCACAGGTCATTTCAGAGAGAAAAGGTTCCTATTAGCTGTGCTAGGTATAGCCTCAACTGATCTAAACGTGGCTGAGTGATTGACAGCAGCTCAGAGACGGCAGACTCCAGATCAGCTCTTACTGCTTGTTTTTCTTCGGTCTGTGAAATCTTGCAGATGCCATTAGGAGCACCAAAGGACACTGAGGAACATGATTTTTTTCAAATTACCTGTCTCATACTGTCAGGATATAGTGACCGTTATATAAAAATAACTTTTTTTAATCATATTTGCTCCACTGCTGCTTTAACTAATTATTATTAACATGGCAGCAACTCATTAATCTCGGTCCCTTTTCACTCTAAACTAAACCCTGTGTTTTTCTTTCCCTTCATCTTCCGCTCTCTCCTGTTAGAGACAGTTGCTGAGTTGCATTCGTGGCGGGAACTGCCCCGGACCCAACGTCAGCTCGCTGCAGTTGCCTGGAGATGCGAATTTCTTTGCCAACCAACTGGCTGTGCCCACCATGGAGTTTGCCTTCCAGCAGACCAAAGCAGAAGAGGTACGCAAGCCAAAACCCCACTTTGTTTTTACTTCCACTGCTCTCATTTTGCCTATTGATGGTCTTCCCTATTTCTGACGAAGCCTCTCGTTACCTCACTTGAGTTTTATGCTAATATGTGATCACTGCAAGACACAGTCACACCCTGTTTCTCAGCTGTGGTCGGCTTTATTTGGATAAACTACTGGGTTTCACTATGAGTGATCACTAATGGTACGTGTCCACCGGGGCGTTTTTTATCGCGAGGGGACGTGCCACTTCCCAGCATTGGACGTTTGGTGGGCTGCCACTAGACACAACACACTCGGCACCTGACTGGACAAACGCTTTCCCTCCGTGGGCTGCTGCTCCCAGCTTTCAAACCGGAAACAACACGGCGGCTCGTTTGGAAACTTTTTCTCTTATTTCACGAAAATAGTTCACCGAAATGTGTTTCTGAAAAGGCAAGAGAAAAGAGGCGAGAAATAAGCCGTGCAGTTGCTGAATCTGTCTCGACGACGTTTATTTTACAAGATTCTCGGGAATTTCGAGAGTCGGCGAGTCTCGTCGATTTGTGTCCCAGGCGTAAGACTAGAGAAGTGCTATACAAGGCAAAAGTGAGCATGGCTCACATACCCCCGCTCACTGCTTGACCCCTAGTAAAATAGGGCCGACGGTTTTGCCCCATTGGAAAAATTTCAACATTTTTTGCCACCCTGGAGTTCTAACCCCCAAAAGGCACAACTAGACCACACTGTCAACCATCATACCAAATTTGAAGTTCCTAATAAACACAAGTGTGTTCAGTGTTAACATGCATCTTATCACTGCTATGAATAATTACAATTCCCCCTCTGGGGATAAATGTGGGGTGAAAAATTTACAAAAATATTTGCTCCCGAACCACCACTGGAAGTAAAACTCCTTCTTGGTGAAGATATACACACACACACACCTGACAGTTAAAGTGTCATCTTTAAAGAACAAGACACCTACAGCCTGCCCCCGCAGTGATTTGTCCAGTTCTGACACACTGGATGTGATATCTGCAGCCTATAAACAGAATAGTATTATTTAGATAGAATAAAAGTATTCCAAGATCATATGGATTATGTCTCTATGCAAGCAACACATACACATCACAGAGCTTACAAATTATGCATGCCCCATTTACTTCCATTAAAAATGCAGTATTGATGTTTGTTGTACTGCCTCGGGGTGGAAACACAGAGATTTAGCCTCGGCTAAGTCGGCCCACTCAAATTTGGAACTTCTGGCTAGGACGGCAACTTTGAGCTTAATTAGTGCAAGAGATCTTCATGATGTTTATCCGCCCTCGAGGCATCCTCGCAACCTGAAAATAATAGGTAGTGGAGGGTGAGATCCACAGCACTGGCTTTAGGAGGAAAAAGAGAAACCTAATTGAATTGAAACAGTAGATAAATATGCTCGACTCTGTTAGGGGGAATCTCCTGTTAGCATTAGCTTAATAGTCTTTATACTGAACGGCAGTGTTAAAAATCAGTGGGTAATTCCCTGTATTATTATCTGTCTTTACTGAGACTCCCTTATACAATTTGTATGTGTCGGCTAAACACAACATAAACACTTCTTCATTGACAAATCTTAATTGAAAGAATAGGTCTTCTACAGTAATTAGTACAAACAAACAAAAATGCAACTTTGTCATTTTCATATAAATATGATGAAATTATAAACTAGGCCATACATTGAACGATAAGCTCAACCAGAACTATGCTAAAAAACTTAGCTTTTTATCTCCCACTCATTCAGCAGTGGCTCATTGGTCATAACTCTTACTATAACAGTTAAGGCACTCAAATACTGACATATTGTCAATAAGAAAAAATAAATTACAAAAATAAAATGACAAATGTATGTCATGTTAATGTAATGTTCCATCTTAAGGCTGTTGGGAAATCCTCAACTGCTGCTTATGCTAGTTTCTACAGGGCAGGCACAACAGACTAAAATTCACACGTGAAGGCTCACGCACTTTACCGTATGCTTTAATTCTGTATAGTTTATGATGGAGTGTGGTCGTATATGCAGCGATAAACACTCTTATAGCATTAGATATTACTTTGGCACAGTATGAATCTGCAGTGGGAGGCTGTCTGAACGCTGTGGGGGGAACGGACTTTCTGTCCAGTCTGCTTTTGTTTCGCTCCGCTGATCGACACATTCGGGTGATGCCGTCGTAATTAACTCTTTCAAGTGTCCACGTATAAACCCGACTTCAGTTGAACAGTGTGGGCGTACAGTTTGACACAAATCGTTGTCAGTTTAGCTCGACTATCACGAGCTACTGGGCCGCTACAGCGCTGCTACCATTCTTGGTGCGCTGCCAAAACTTTCCGAGTAAAAGTCACGCTCTAGAGTTTTCTGTTCCGCGCGCGCGAGTAGTAGACGTAAACAGCTGTTTGGGTAACGGCGTACCGAAAGGATGTCGCGGACTGAACCGAACATCCTGTATCGGATCAAATACACAAACCGTTCCACCCCTGGTATTTACCAATTGTTTTAAATTGCTTAGCTACTAATAGTGCCACATGTTACATGTATTATATTGTATGCAGCGATGATGCAACCCGCCGTGGGCTTAGTTTTATTTGTTTTATTAGCTCTTTTTGCGAGGGGCACTGTAAAAAAATAAAATTCCATTTTAACCCCTTGTTAACTTGCAGTAACACCAAATACACTGTCACAATATGAACATATGTCCTTCACCTATAACTTTAAATGAGTGAATAAATAAATAAAGACACCATTTGTGTGGAGAAAAAATGACTTAATGTTTGCCAAAACTGCCAAAATATTTGAATAGCCTCATTCTCATCAAATAAATAGATAATAAATCTCTCTTTCAACGGACTCCATGCGCATGTCATCTTGAACGTTTTAGGATTGATTTTAAGATTTGAACTTTGCGGTTGTGTGTTGCTCAACTGTTTAAATGGGCCGTGTAAATGAGCTTTATAAATAAATCTGGATTCAGATTTTGAACAGCATCTCCTGGGCAACTTAGAACATCTGTGGAGCAGTTCTAAATATTGGGGGGTAATTTCCTAAGTTAAAAAAGTTGATAAAATACCTTTACATCCTCCAGGCCCTAAAAGTAGGACCAAACGTACATCACTCTGATCATTTCTGGCCAGTTTGAACAGATTATCTCCTCTCAGACGCTTGTTGAATATATGCCCGGGTATATATCTTAGATGATGAACTCAACTGGGAGCAGAAAGGTCAAACATCCTGTAGGCATAAAGCAAGAGCGCTGACCTGCATGCATTATCACATTAAGAGAACTTTCCCTCCTCCTTGACAACACTCTCCTCTACTCCTCTTGAGCTACTTAATGACGTAAAGTTACATTCTCACAGTGGGCCCATGTTCTCACCTAGCGTTAACATGTGATCCCCTCACAAGTGGTCAACTCTATGTTCGGTGTGACTGCACCCAAGATGCATTGAATTTGAACCATTCAAAGGTGGTCTGGGCCACATTCTTTTAGCAGTGTGTACATGAATGTGTCCTGGGTTACATTGAAGGACCGCCTACTCAACTGACCTGTGTGTGCTTGTGTAGCCGAGGGTTACATTATGCCTATGCTTTATGAAGGTAATATAATGACGGCAAACACTTAATTACTCCCACGTTGTCAACAGCAGCGCATTACAGCTCCACTCTTTCCGTTCTGTCATGACCTTTCACAATTAAAACCCGACATACACTGCACCGAAAGGCAACCGAACAAAAATAGCTTAATGCACATGTATAGTTCTATAGCTTAATGGCTTGTCAGTGATGTGTCTGTGTTTTTGTCGAGGTGCTCTACACAGATCTGACACCTACCTGCCCGCCCACTCTCAGCCCTGGCTCTCTGGAGCTCTGTGCGGTGCCGTTGACCTGGCAAAGGGTGGTAGTACGGAAGTCCCCAGGCAAGGTCTGAAATTAAAGGCCGTGTAAAGGAAATTCAGAGTTTTGTCTTTAAACACTTTATAAATGTTGGAAAATAATGACTGAAAACATGTGCAAAGACTGTGCACATTGTAGTACTGGATGGTGGAGTTAGACTGTTAAACTGTTTTTAGGCGGGGCTGAAATCATGGCTCGATGAAACACTGGAGTCATCCTTAACATAACCCCACCCATCTTCACAAACGTGTTTTTTGAAAGGCAAAATATAAACCCAGAACAATATCAAAGGTTATGTCAGTTAGCTCAGTCGGTAGAGCATGAGTTTCATATTGACATGATCGTGAGTGCAAGACCCACTATTGGCATTTTCATCACTGCTGCAAACAGAAATAGGTTACATGTTTATTTGCATATAGAGCGGGGAAGTGAGATCCGTTCTCAAGTGGTCACTTAAGACGCATATGGAGACGCATTCTAACGCCTGGCGTGAACTGACGTAGTTAGAGCTGTTCACTTGTGATCAGATCACCCAAGACCTACAGTATGTTAATGCATGTAGAGACAGTTGTGTATCAGAAGTGTCTGGCAATGTATTATTCACTGACTAAAATAGTCATATGTTTTTTTAGAATTTCCCAGCCTTTGTGGGTGAATTATGTTACTGCAGTGGTTTCCTGTTTGTAGCGAGTGCACTGTGTGGGCTGACAAGTGAGTTTTGAAAGTCAGATGTCTTTGCCCATAGCAGCATAATCATTAATACAACTTATTTTGTCAGTTTTGTGTTGTTTAGGTCGAAACAAATGCCTCAAATTGATCTCGAAAAATGCCAACATCATTGTCAGTTTGTGAAATGTTCAGCCTCTAATTCCACTCAGTTATTTTTAACAGTTGTATCTGTCATAGTTTTTAACAGTCATATATTGTATTCGTCATATCTCTCTATTTTTTCTCCCACACACTGAACACAGATTGTGGCCTGCTCTTTGGTTTTCCCAGCATGACACATTATCAGTGCTGTCACAGCGAGTGGCCCTTATTTTAAGGAGGAGGCAGTAGAGCTGTGATACTGATTTCCACATTCTCTCCAAACCTGTGCAGACTATAGAATTTGTGCAGTGGTGGACAGTGACTGTAGAAACTGTATTTAAGTACATTTTGTGGTACTTTACTTGAGTATATCCATTTCATGTTGCTTTATTCCTATTCGTCCTATGCCTCCTATTATTACTATTCCTATTCTTTATTACCATTTTACAGGAAAACACATTTTTAGCTTATAAAGTACAACACATTGTTAAAGGGGACATATCGTGCTCATTTTCAGGTTCATGTTTGTATTTTGGGTTTCTATTAGAACATGTTTACATGCTTTAATGTTAAAAAAACACATTATTTTCCTCGTACTGTCTGTCTGAATATACCTGTATTCACGCTCTATCAGAAACGCTCCGTTTTAGCGCATTTCAACGGAATGGCGACGGAATTGCGTTGCTAGGCAACAGTTTGGGTCCATGTTTACTTCCTGTCAGCTGATGTCATTCACATACACTGCAACAGGAAATAAACTGGGACACATTTACAGTGTTTACGTTTAAAACTGTGAAATGGTCTAAATATTGTATATTTGTGACATCACAAATGGACAGAAATCCTAACGGCTTGTTTCAAAACACACATTTTCTGACTACGGGCTGTGTGTATTTCACCATGGATTGAGTGTTTTGATACTTTCACAGTATTTACATATCACTTAAACCTGCTTTATAATATAAAAGACATGAAAATCTCACTTTTTACAATATGGGAGCTTTAAGATTAAAGCAGTAGTTCCCAACCATTTGGCTTGTGACCCCTTACAAAACACAGTGTCTTCAGTTTCAGATGTCTATGAGTTGTAAGCAGTTCGATCAACGAGACATTTCCCCTCTAAACCTCTTAGTTGGTTTCATTTCAATAAATGTTTGAGGCATAAAGAGGTAAAATGATCCAATCCATTATTTCACAAACAAGAAAACAGATTTGTGTAGCTGAATGTTTTCTTCTTTCCTACCTTACGTCCATTTCTCTTGTGACTAAAAGTTAGTTGAATCCAGTTGTTCCCAACTTAGAGGTCTTGAAAGTGTTTATTACCTCCGCCAAGGCCGAAGGCCTAGAAAGGAGGTTATGTTATTACCGGCGTTGGTTTGTTGGTTTGTCCGTTTGCAGTATTATTCCAAAAGTCCGCGATGGATTTGAATGAAATTTTTTGGAGGGGTAGGGTGTGGCACATTGAACAATCTATTAGATTTTGGTGCCGATCCAGATCATGATCCGGCTTTGGGAATTTTTTTGAATAACTACGCTCAGCCTGTGTATTAACACCAAAGGCTTTAAGACATGCACAGTGTAACTGATGACGCGTCACCCTGCCTCTTTCCTTCTGCCTTCTGGTAAAATAATCCAAAATTAAGTCGGTCCAGTCGTGGTCAGATGTAGCACCTCTAACGGGAATTGAATTTAAAAGTCGAGCAATGTTTTCCTCACGTGAATTCATCTTGTCAAGCCAGCTATCCTCCTCTGTCAACCACAATCTGTCATCTGTCAATAAATTTCATTGAGCCACGTCAATAAATTTTCCGGGAAAAACTTTACGACAACGTTACGTTTAAGAGCTTCAAAACTATATTTATCATTTGAATTTGACATTGATTCTTACATTGTATTAAAGCTGAGAGTTTATTTATTCAGAAACACATTAAAAAACAAAGCCCAAAACACACTTTATCATGAAAAAACTTGTTTTTACAAGAATGCGCTGCTGCGACTTCCGACTTGTTTTGATAGTGAGGGTCACAGTCTGGGCCAAAACAGAGCCTTGACTGAAAAAGAGTGATCACATGGTCCACACAGTGACCTGAAGGCCAATCATTCAAAGACAAAAGTAAAGCGTAATGCTTGCACCAGAGCGAAGTGTTGGACCATGGGTTGGAGGAAG
This sequence comes from Sebastes fasciatus, assembly GCF_043250625.1. Classification (NCBI taxonomy): domain Eukaryota; kingdom Metazoa; phylum Chordata; class Actinopteri; order Perciformes; family Sebastidae; genus Sebastes; species Sebastes fasciatus. Next base: position 34,589,899 of record NC_133799.1, read on the forward strand.
GAAGCAGTAGTTCCCTCCACTGCCCTGTAGGTCAGCACCAGAGCTTTGAGCTGGATGGGAGCTGCACCAGGGAGCGGATGTAGTGAGTGAAGAAGAGGAGTGGCGTGGGAAAACTTAGTGAAGTGGAATACCAGGCAGACAGAAGCTATCCAGACTAGCTGCAGAGGTCTGGTGGCAGGGGGCTCCGGCAAGGAGAAGGTCGCAGCCGTCCATTTGGGAGTTACGTTTCTATGCCAGTGAGGAAAGGACAAATCCTGTCCTTGTCCTGGGTCACACACAGGTTCCAGTAAGAGTTGGCATCGCCTCAACATTATTAATAGTGATAGACAGGTCTCGGTGTGGACATCCTTTCCCCCTAAAGGAATGCAGCTCAGACAGCCACTCTGAGATATCTGCCAGGCAAGCAGTGATGTGTACCTTCACCTGAATGTGAAATGAGGGTATAACAAGAATAGTTGTTGCTGTGGTAGGAGAAGCCATGCAAGTGTACTTTAATTTATGATAGTTTCTCTGTATACTCTCATGGGGGGGATGAGAGGAAGAGATGCTTCTTCAAGAAATCATATTATTGTCATAAAGCTGAAGTAGGCAAGATTGGAGTAAATATGATTAAAAAAAAGTTATTTTTAAAAAACGGTCGCAATATCGTGACAGTAGTGCATGAAACAGGTAACCTGAAAAAATCATGTTCCTCTGTGTCCTCCGATGCTCCTAACGGCATCTGCAAGATTTCACAAACCGGAGGAAAACAAGCAGTAAGAGCTGATCTGAGGTCTGCTGTCCATCTGCCGTCTATGAGAGCCAGCTGTCAATCACTCGGGAACTCCGGTCAAACGGTCAAACTAGGCAGCGCTGATCAAATATGAATCAATATTATGTTACGTTAATGCCTAATTCTTTCCTCAAATGTTTTCAGAATCATATTGTAGTGATGATCCAAGTTCCGGTCACATGAAAGGAGCACAGCCAATAGGAACGCTCTCTCAATGAAATGACCTGTGATTGGTCAAAGTCTCCCGTCACAGGCTAGATTTTCCTAAAGTCTGAAAACAGAGCCATGAGGAGGAGCAGAAGTCTAGTTATCTCTCAGAACACTAGAATTACAATATGCTGAAAGGTTATTATGGAATTTTTGCCCAATGATGCCAAAAATATACTGCCTACTGACACTTTAAGGACACGTCGTGAAACACAGACTTTTCTCAGGACCTTTATCAAGGACAAATTTAAGAACAAACTTAGGAAGATATTGTTCTCAGCTGTATTGAGACTGATTGGAGAAGACACCGGAGAGCGTACTGAACTCATTTAGGTAATCTATTGAAGCAGCCACATATGGACCATACCACGCAAAGGCAACTTCTGCATCTGTGATCCAGCATTGTTCAATATTCCAAACAGACCACTCTATGTGATCTACTGTGTGTGTAATCTTATTCATTCATCCTCATATGCCCAATAAACAGAGTTGTGATGCTGGTAATGTGTTGGGGAAATCACCAGATGTTGTGTAGCAGGAGTGTGGTTCGTTAAACATTTGTTTCCTCGTTTAGCATCTGTTTCTCCTCTCGCTACATGAAAGTTCTCCTCTGTGCAGTCATAATGATCCCCAACACTGTCCTGTGATTATTCACCCCCTGCAATAATTTTGCAAAGTTTGTTTTAGAAAAGTTTGCGCGGTTATTTTAAGATGGCTCAGGCATCACAACAGTGTTCATTTGCATTGGAGAGTGGAAGTGGATCAAAGTTTGTTGTTTGGGAGATGAGGATGATCTGCTAATTTATTTAAACCTGTTTTCTGAAAGAAAGAAAACAATTGAAAGAAGCACAATATGAAAGAATGGCATGATCATAATTAAAGTTGGCCAGGTGAGCAATATAACCATCATATCATTATAATAGGCAGTATATTTCTGGCATCATTGCCAAAAATAGCATGATAACCTTTCAGCAAATTGTAATTCAAGTGTTCTGAGAGAAAACTAGACTTCTGCTCCTCCTCATGGCTCTGTTTTCAGGCTTTAGAAAATCTAGCCCGTGACGGGAGACTTTGACCAATCACAGGTCATTTCATTTAGAAAGCGTTCCTATTGGCTGTGCTCCGGTCATGTGACCGGAACTTGGCGTTCCTTCACCAGGTTTCTCAATGGTGGCGGCGTCACAAACGTTCTCATTTTACAGCTAAACCGTGCACTACAAGATTATTCTGAAAACATTTGAGGAGAGAAATAGGCATTAACGTAACATAATATTGATTCATATTTGATCAGCGCTGCCTAGTTTGACCGTTTGGTCGCAGTTCGCGAGTGACAGACGGCAGATGGACAGCAGACCTCAGATCAGCTCTTTCTGCTTGTTTTCTTCCGGTCTGTGAAATCTTGCAGATGCCGTTAGGAGCACCAGAGGACACCGGAGGCACATGATTGTTTTCAGGTTACCTGTTTCATATACTACTGTCACGATATAGTGACCGTTTTTATAGAAATAGCTTTTTTTTTCAATCTTGCCTACTTCAGCTTTAACTTCAACAGTGTCGGCATACAGTTTGACAGAAACTGTTGTCCATTTAGCTTGATTAACCCGGCTAACCGGGCTAAACCAACTATGCTACAAGGGCGATTTCATATTTGGTATGCTTGATCCTTACCATGACGTGTACGATTGTCCCCCCTCCCCACTTCCCCGCCGTTCAGCTTTCACAATAGTAAAGTTGTTCCGTACCCAAGTACACTTGCGTCATCATCCACGTGTATTTGTTTATGTTGAGATCAGCTGTTCTAGTGGTGGACCATTGTAAAACGCTTCATTCAACCTTGACAGAAACTAAATAAAACTCACCAAAACTGTCGTCATTAATCCTCGGATCAGCTCTTACTGCTTGTTTTTCCTCCGGTCTGTGAAATCTTGCAGATGCCGTTAGGAGCACTGTAGGACACCGGAGGACACAGAGGCACATGATTTTTTTCAGGTTACCTGTTTCGTGTACTACTGTCACGATATAGCGATCGTTTTATAAAAATAACTTTTTAAAAAAAAAGTTTTTTAATCATATTTGCTCCAATCTCGCCTACTTCATCTTTAATTGTGATGTAACACAATACACTTGAAAAACTCCCATCAATGAATCTTTCTGCACCACTGCACAGAAATCTGGAAATAAAATTCCATCCTGTTGGTGCCACGCGTGGGAGTTGTCTCTGACATATGTCATCGAAGCGGTTATATTGGCTTTGGGGAGCTGGAAAAGAACTCAGACAGGCCGGTGAGGTGTGAGAAGAATATTTGACATCCTGTCATCTTTGCTGCTCCTTGGTTCAGGGCCACATGCACACGCAGGTTCAGGTGGGGGGAGCAAAGGAGTCATAGAGCCAGAGAGATCTTTATCTTGACTTTTGGCATGTACTCTGTTAAGAACGTAGGCCATTACTGCAACTCCCTCCGGAAAATTATAGTCCTCCCAAAAATGTAAGGATCAGGGGTCGATTTACAACCGTTGCGTACGCACAAAATAAATGTGCAAACGTAACGCCCCTTCCCACACAAAAATTGTCGCAAAAAGATTTCTTTTCTTGGTCTTCCTCTCAGTTGCTGGGATTCACCGTAAAGATCCGTTGATCAGCAGGCTTGTTTATATGCAGAGACATTCGTGAGTTGCTTTGAATCGACCATTTATGGTTGAATGTGGGCGTGTAGAGGGCGGGATGTGAGGTTGACCCACGTGCGGACAATTCCGAGTTGATTTGGGAATTATAAAAGGAAATTGCATGCTGGCAGGCGTACGCACGGTTTTACAAATCAGAATATTTTTTTGACGTACGTACATTTCTTCTTTGGTACATACGCAAACATTTAGTGTGGATCCTGTGCACTGTTTTATTACCAGGGCTGTAACATTTTCTGCCTCCTGCCCTCTGTAACATATTTAAACTTCTCTTACAGCCCGGACACACCAGGAACGTCAGGAGTGCGTGGCGGCTGCGTTATCTGTTGTTTTTAATTTCAGCGTCCGTGTTAACAGGTGCGTGTCACGCGCGTCTCAGCTGCGTCTCTTCTAGAGGATAGAGGTCTTGCCTATTTTTGACGCGTGCCGCACGCGTCTCACAGCAGCAACAGTTTATTGACATCATACCAGCAAGATTACTACAGTTTTGATGTCTATCTGTAGAATATGTTACGGAGATGAAAAAAAAAGTAAAGACTTATTTCACAAATCAACACTTCTTGCTTTCATTTAGAAATAAAAGCCCTCAAGCGTTTTTTCTGTGGACATAATTCCTTCATTTGTTAACACAAGGCTTTTATTCTGAAATATATACCGGACAGTGTTCTACAACATGGAGTGACTTGGAGAGCTCCATGAATGAATATAGTACAGAGTTTTAATTGTGATTACTACTATTATTTACAAATTCCCACACGTTTCTTAACCTTTGTCAGTCTAAAATAAATATAAATTATATTTATAATTAAATGAAATGGCCATTAAAAAGCAAACTGTATGTAGAAAGAAAGGGCTGACAGCAGCAGCTGACACGCAGCTGAAATGCAGCTGGTGTGAACGCCCGAAGCGTGAATCACGCAGCCACCACGCCACGCAGCCGCCACGCGCTCCTGACGTTCCTGGTGTGTCCCAGGCTCTCATGTCTGAAACATAGCAGAGCAGATGAAACAGCTCTGAAAAAATGACTGGTATCAGTTGATCTGTCTGCCGCAACAACAACAACAACAAATTGTGCTTTGCTGGTTTAGTTTCTTCTTTAACTACGTAGGCAACAGCTGTAATTATCTCAGTGTGGATTTTAACCCGTCTGCCAGTGTTTGACAGGCTGTAATACCAAATCTTTGTGTTGTGTTCAAACAAAAGGAAGCTCCAAATAATTGCTTCCATTATTTGACTCCTTCCCCTCATTGAGCTCTCTGTGAAAGAAGACAACACAGTTAATCAGCCTCTTCAGTGTGTTCTCGGTTTGTCCCACTTGTGCATTTTCTCTCCCTTCTGTCGGTTCAGTCAGAAGTCCACCCTGCAGTTCTAAATTGCTGCTGCCCTCAGATGTTCACGCTGTAACCTCATGTATTGTAGCTGCCTTGCTGTGACAAGTTGTGGTTTGTGATACCTGTTGAGACCCCGTGACACATTCTCTGTCGCGAAAGGCAAAGGTTCTAGTAGCCTTAGTTTTTATTGTTCACAACCGTTTCAAGTCATTTTAACAGAGTACAGAAGCTAAACGAGTTGTCTTACGCCCGGGACACACAGGGAACGCCAGGAACGTGTGCCGGCTGCGTGGCGTGGTGGCTGCGTGATTCACGCGTCGGGTGTTCACACAAGCTGCGTTTCAGCTGCGTGTCTGCTGCGTTTCTGCTGCTGTCAGCCCTTTCTTTCTAAATAGAGTTTGCCTTTTAATGGCTATTTCATTTCATTATAAATATCATTTATATTTATTTTAGACAGAGAAAGGTTAAGAAACGTGTGGTAATTTGTAAATAATAGTAATAATTTACAATTAAAACAATGTCACATGCATAAGAAAACAACAAAGATCATTTAACTTTAAAGACATTTTGAAACTATAACAAGTCTAAGTGGAAAAAAATACATTTGTATTAATGTACCACCCGGTTACATATACAACGAATTTCTACAAAATACATGTATTTGGTAAATAGTGAATGGACTTGCATTTATATTGCGCCTTTCTAGTCTTCCGACCACTCAAAGCGTTTTACACTACAGGTCAGCATTCACCCATTCACACACACACACACACACATTCAAACACTAATGGCAGAGGCTGCCATGCAAGGAGCCAACCTGCCCATCAGGATCTAATCTAAATACTCATTCACACACCAATGGCTCAGCCGTCAGGAGCAATTTGGGGTTCAGTATCTTGCCAAAGGACACTTGCAGAAGGGATTATGTTTTCATAATAAGGAAATGTTCAACATATCTGTTTACGGACATGTTGACTCTAAATATATCATTAAAATGTTCACTGGGTGTTCGGATCAATATTCATGCTGTGATCAGTGGTCTCTATAAAGGCCGATCAGATTTGAAAAGGGACAATGTCCATGAATCACATTTAAACAAATGTAAATGTACCTGAGTTAACTGAGAGTCGAGTTTTCATGATCAGAATCAGAATCAGAATCAGAAAGGTGTTTATTGCCAGGTGTAAGAGGTATACACTAGGAATTTTCTTTGGTTTTGTTGGTGCAAGACAAACTGTATAATAACAAAAGAATAGATAAAAACGTTAGAATAAAATAATAAAAATGTACAATTTACAAATTACAAATAAGCTATAAACATGATATAAAGATAGTGCAAATATTGAGAGAGGGGGGAGAGTCAGTGTCGGCAGGGGGGGGGGGGCAGTAGTGTGTGTGTGAGGGAGAGACAGTCACAGGGGGGCGGATGGGCTGTTGGAGAGCCCCACTGCCATGGGGAAGAAACTGTTTTTGTGGCGTGAGGTTTTGATCCTGATGGACCTTAACCTCCTGCCAGATGGCAGAGTCTGAAATAGATGATGTCCAGGATGGGAGGGGTCGGCCACAATCTTCACAATCTTCACAATCTTCCCTATCCATCCTATAATCATAAAAAATGGCATACATTAGTTAAGAACAAATATAAAAAAAAACATATACAATACAGTTACGTAAAATGAGTGGACAAAATCCAAGAACCAATACAGTCATGTTAAAGGGGGATTAAAATAGCATCAGTGCCAACGTTGTTCTCAACAAGCCATTTCTTGACATTACACTTCAATGAATAATGAATAATACGACGGGGACTCTTAATTGATTGCAGTACTGAATTCCATTGATGTGATGCTCTGAAGGAATAGATGGCCTGGCTAAATGCAGAGTGGGAGTTGTGCAGTCCCCCCCACACCCACTAGCTGCCCATATTCTGTAGTAGCTCTGTTTACGGTAGATTTGAAGTTGATGAGACCAGACAGAGAAGGAGGAGCTAACCGTGAATAATGACCGGGCGGCTGTGGCTCAGGGGTAGAACGGGTCGCCCACCAATCGGAAGGTCAGCGGTTCGATCCTCCTCCAGTCTGCATGTGGAAGTGTCCTTTGGCAAGACACTTAACCCCAAATTGCTCCTGAAGGCTGAACCATCGGTGTGTGAATGAGTGTTTAGATTAGATCCTGATGGGCAGCTTGGCTCCTTGCATGGCAGCCTCTGCCATCAGTGTATGAATGTGTGTGTGAATGAGTGAATGCTGACATGTAGTGTAAAGTGCTTTGAGTGATCGGAAGACTAGAAAAGCGCTATATAAATGAAAGTACATTACTATTACCATCACCTGCAGGGTTAGTTGGCTGACCACTGTAGATATTGAGCTAACTGCTAACACTATTTTCACAACCAGTGCCAACATTCAGCGCCAATGCAGGAAGTACATGCCACCTACAGAAGTTCTCCGATGACTCCTCCATCGTCAGCTGCATCACAGATGACAACGAGGAGGAGTACAGAGCCCTGGTGGAGAACTTCATAGGGTGGTGTGATAACAATCACCTCCAGCTCAACATTGGAAAGACCAAGGAGCTGGTGGTGGACTTCCGGCGGAGCACGAGGCCCCCAACTCCCATCACCATCCGAGGGGAGGAGGTGGAGGTGGTGGACACCTACAAGTTCCTGGGAGTACATATGAACAGTAGACTTGACTGGACTGATAACACCGAGGCCCTCTACAGGAAGGGACAGAGCAAACTGTTCTTCCTGAGGAGGCTCAGGTCTTTTAATGTATGCAATAGGCTGCTGCAGATGTTTTACCAGTCTGTAGTAGCCAGTGTTCTCTTTTTTGCTGTGGTATGTTGGGGGGGTAACATGAACACAAGGGATGCCAACAGACTGAACAGGCTGGTGAGGAAGGCTGGCTCTGTGGTTGGATCTGAGCTGGACGGTCTGGAGGTGGTGGCAGAGGGCAGGATGAGGAGGAAGCTGGACGCTATCCTGGAAAACCCCTTCCACCCCCTCCATGATGAGCTAGTCAAGATGAGGAGCACCTTCAGCCACAGACTCATCCCTCCTCGGCACAACACAAAGCGCCTGGGTCAGTCCTTCATGCTGGTAGCCATCAGGCTCCACAACCAAGGCTGACCCCCATATGACAACTATTAGGACTTTTAAGAAATTTAAACATGCACTATCTGGCGCACTACTCACTTTACACTATACATCCTATATACCACTTTATTGCTGACTGCACATATGTACATATTACATTTATTTATTTATTTATTTATTGTACATACTACATTTATTTATTTATTGACGGACTGTACACACTATGTTCACCCATTCACTCTGTATCTTTTATATCTCTATTATTGTCTTTAGAATTTTTGTATACCTTTACCTCTCCTGTGATTCACTCTGTTTGCTGATGTTGCTGCTTTGACACCTGAATTTCCCTCTGGGGATTAATAAAGGTCCATCTTATCTTATCTTATCTTATCTTAAGTAGCGATGCAGAAAGTTGGGGTGTGGAGGCTGGGGTGAGAATTACTGCGATTAGCTTGTTTACTGGTGCTAACTGAGAGTTAGCAAGCTGGCGTATTGCTCTGACTCTACCTATCTGGCGTGGAGAGGAGGTTGTGTTGCTCTGGCTCTACCTATCTGGCGTGGAGAGGAGGTAGTGTTGCTCTGGCTCTACCTATCTGACGTGGAGAGGAGGTCGTGTTGCTCTGACTCTACCTGTTTGGCGTCGAGAGGAGGTTTTGTTGCTCTGACTCTACCTGTTTTGCGTAGAGAGGAGGTTGTGTTGCTCTGGCTCTACCTGTTTGGCGTGGAGAGAAGGTTGTGTTGCTCTGGCTCTACCTGTTTGGCGTGGAGAAAAGGTTGTGTTGCTCTGGCTCTATCTGTTTGGCGTGGAGAGAAGGTTGTGTTGCTCTGGCTCTACCTGTTTGGCGTGGAGAAAAGGTTGTGTTGCTCTGGCTCTATCTGTTTGGCAACGCCTGGAAGCTGCTTTACATCCTCCTGGATCCACCTTCTCACATATGTTCACATTATATGTATTATTCTTTGTCATATGGATTGTCTATGTTGTATTTTCTTGATGTTGTTACTGTGTACACACAACATCTATTGCACGTCTGTCCATCCTGGAAGGGGGATCCCTCCTCTGTTGCTCCTCCTGAGGTTTCTTCCATTTTTTTCTCCCTGTTAAAAGGATTTGTTTGGTTACGTTTTCCTTATCCGATGAGAGGGTCGTACTGTAAATGACAGAGGGTGTCGTATCCTGTACAGATTGTAAAGCCCCCTCAGGCAAATTTGTGATTTTGGGCTATACAAATAAAAATGACTTGACTTGACTAGTTCTGAGAGCTTTTGTGACCGACTACCACTAGCATGGTCCCAGCAGTCTCAAGTTCATAGAGACACATATTTTCGCAGCGGTGCGTGGATGTATTTTGCTGTGCTGCATTTCGGTGTGACCTGTGTGAAGTATTGCTTACAGAGATGTTTTCCAGCCCCTCAGCGTAATCAAGCAATTCCCCAGCTTTCTGCTGAACAAGTGGCAGTGGAGTGGAAAGTATGATATTACACATGCATCCGTAAACATGTCATTTAACGCATATTTGAAAAGCTGCTTTGAATTTGGCAGTGATTTTCTCACACCGTGTTATCCAGGAGCACATCGGGTCTAAATTTATTATTGGCTCTTGCAGCAGAAATACCATTTTATTACACCAATTTACTGTGGCATTTTGTCCATTTTAAATGTTCCTCAGCTTGCATGTTGGGGCTGTAAAACACAGTATATGGCATCTTGTTAAGTGGCGGTAGAGATCTGTATACCTGAAGCTGATGAGGAGTGATAGAAGGATATTACATCTGCATCCAGCTCTCCCCTGCACAGCTGTCGGGCCAGAAAAACCCCTTTGGTGTTTCAAATGGTGATGATACCAGGGAGCAGTCGCGCAGGCAGAAGCACACTAACACACACACCCATATGCATGTGTGTGTGCACATAGCCACATCTTCATCTGACTCGTCTTACTTGAGGTAATTCCACCGACAACTTTGAAGATGGGGGATGAGTGAGGGTGAGAGAGCATATGAATGAAGTCTGTGGAGTGTTTGGAAGGAAACGGGGTGAGAGTGAGGAGGAGGAAAAGGAGAGTAAATTAAGAGTAAGGTGATGGGTTGTTAACAATAATAAATCTGCCAAGAGGACTCTCAGTCACTAAAGTCCTCCACACTGCACTTTTTTTTATTTGGATTTTGAAGGGAATTTGCTGGATTGTCATCAGGGTTGTTCTTTCAGACATTAGAAAGCTCCTCCAAAGACACACAAGACATTATACAACAGGTTTCACAGGCGGAGTATTACTCTACCCATGACAAGTAAACTGATCTCTGTGTAAAAACTGGTGGAAGACCCCTTCATGCAGACCATCCATCTATCCATTTCATGCCCTCACCACGGTCATGGGAGGCTGGAGTCTATCCCAGCACACATTAGATGGGAGACAGTTACCATTTTCCAAGGGGTTAACATATACACCGATCAGCCGTAACATTAGGTCAGCACGGGGTCACCCTGACCGGTCTGCGGCTACACAGCCCCATACGCAACAAACTGCGATGGTCTGTGTGTTCTGACACTTTTCTGTCGGATCCACCATGAACTTTTTCAGCAATTTGAGCTCCAGTAGCTCTTCTATTGGATCAGACAACACGGGCCAGCCTTCGCTCCCCATGTGCATCAATGAGTCTCGGGTCTGACCCTGTCAGTCGGTTCACCGGTTTTCCTTCCTTGGACCACTTTTGGTAGGTCCTGACCACTGCAGACCGGGAACATCCCACAAGAGCTGCAGTTCTGGAGATGCTCTGACCCAGTCGTCTAGCCAGCACTATTTGGCCCTTGTTGTCAAAGTCCCTCACATCCTTACACTGGCCCATTTTTCTACTTCCAACACAAAGTTCAAAGTTCAAAATGTTCACTTGCTGTCTAATATATCCCCCCCACTGCCAGGTGCCAAGGTAACGAGATATTCCATGTTATTCACTTCACCTGTCAGTGGTCTTAATTAGGGATGAACCGATACCACTTTTTTTCCGACTGAGTACAAGTACAAGTACTTACATTTGGGTACTCGCCGATACCAAGTACCGATACGAGTACTTCTCTGTGCCAAAAATCCCTCGTTAACAGCCAGCTGGAGGGTGTGAGCGACACACGACAGGCTGGGGAGTCCCGCATACGAGGCGGTGCACCGCGAACGGCTCTAGGTCGGCTTGGAAAGGCTCGGGGTGAAGGTGGCTCGCGGCCGCAGCTTTACAGCGCTTCCCGCCTGGTCCTCACCGCAACGCGGACAAAGGCCTCGCTGCGCCCTCTCTCCCCGCCTGTGCGCCCCAACCGCATCGTGGCGCAATGAAAGTAAGGGCCGGCGCTAGCCGGCTGAGGTGAGAATCACCGTAAAGTGGTAACGGTGCAGTTGTATTGGAGCCGTTTTGCGAGTACAAGTACATGAGCACAGTATCAAACCCGATACCCGATACTGGTATCGGTATGGCTACAGTGCATTTGACACAGTTTTGATGCAACTTGGGGATGCTTGTTGCTGATTGGTCAAAAGGGTGCCTGTATAATCAATGAGCAACAACATATTGCCTGTTGCATAATTTTTCTTGAAATGATCAGCATCCACCATTCTGACCACTAAAATAAAAAGTAAAATACTACTACTACTACTACTTGTACTACTGTAAACTGCACTGAAATTACCCCAAAACACCAACCCCTTATCAAGCATCTCTCCACCCCGGTGGTTTGAGGTGGAGTGGCTTGTTTGATGGTTTCCACACACACACACGTCAAATTATTCCTCCTTGAAACATCACCGTTGGAGACGTGGCTGTCACTTCTCCCTCCTGCCAGCCCGCTGCGCGTCAAACAAAGTTTTACCCTGAATCAGCTTCGTCTGTGAGCGTCTGTGACTGACTGCGGTTAAAAAGAAAAACAGTTGCCAGATGTTTCATCATATCTATTATACTTTAAGAACAGCCTGTTTTAAGCTTAAGCTCACAATGTACAGTTGCTTATCAGCTCAGCTGACAGCCGGATTTGTCTTATCTGAAATCCAATATAGCTTTGATTCACAAAACGGTTATCATGAAAAAGGGGAGAGCTCAGAAAGGTTGAAGATTAGGTAAATCTTTTTGTCTCCTGATCCACTTATTCGTGCATCTCCACTCCCCATTCACCAACGTTACAGTGATTCTAAACTGTGCACTCATTTTAGTGTTGCAATTAATATTTTTTTAAAGGCTCATTCCGGTTTACAACCAGATAGATCTATATTCATAGCTGTAGTGCCACAGTTTCCATCAATTAAAATAACATCTTATTCACTACTGCAGAGACCCAGACGCCGTCCTATCCGATAAATTATTACATTTTGATGGAGCGTTTCTATTTTAACCGCCGCAGCTTTTTGATAAGCATTTTGAGTCGAGTCCAAGTGAGATACACACACCGGACACGCCGTGTTTGTCGACCAGTCTGCCAGCTCTGCCTAATTTGCACGTAGAGATCGGATCTCAACAGAAGCAGAATTGAGACGACAAAAACTAACACTCGTTCCAGGTGTAAATGCAAAAGCCTCATGATATGATCAGATGTCATTATCCAAATACAGATCACATGTTTAGACAGGGTACAAATGGGGTCCCATTTCCTAATACTCTTCGATCCAAAAAACCAAGAAAAAGAAATCCCATCCATGTGCCTTTCTGTATTTTTTGGAGGTCCTCTCAATCCTTCCTTCCTCTTACACAGCTCATTCTCAACTCAGTGTCTTGTTCTCTCCTATTCTCTCTTCATCTAAGTAGCATTAATTCTCTCTCAACCAGGAGCATAAACATTCTGGTAAACTATGACCTTAAACTGTCGCAGCCTCCCATTTAAACAAAAGTCGTCAATTTTCAAAGGTCCGTCCACTTATAAATTTAATTCTCTTAAAGGTCCCATATCGTGCTCATTTTCAGGTTCATATTTGTATTTTATGTTTCTACTAGAACATGTTTACATACTTAAATGTTAAAAAAAAAACTTTATTTGTCTCATACTGTCTGCCTGAATATACCTGTATTTACCATCTGTTCGAAATGCTCCGTTTTAATACATTTCAATGGAATTGCAACATAATTGTGTTGCTAGACAACCATTTGGGTCCTTGTTTACTTCCTGTCAGCTGATGTCATTCACAAACACTGCAACAGGAAATAAACTGGGACACATTTAGAATGTTTACGTTTAAAACTGAGTAATGGTCTAAACATTGTATATTTGTGACATCACAAATGGACAGAAATCCTAACGGGTTGTTTCAAAGGCAGTGTTTCTGAATATGGGCTGTGTGTATTACCTCATAGATTGAGCCTTTTGATACTTTAACAGAATTTTTACCGCACTTAAACTTGCTTTATAATATAAAAGACATGAAAATCTCACTTCTTACAATATGGGACCTTTAAAATATAGGGGGGGGGTATTGAATTTGCATTACCGCACCGAAAAGAGAACTGAGCCGGAAGGCAAAGCTCTCGATCTACCGGTTAAATCTTCATTCCTACTCTCACCTATGGTAATGTGGGCTGGGTCATGACCGAAAGAACTAGATCGCGGGTACAAGTGGCCAAAATGGGTTTCCTCAGGAGGGTCTCCCTTAGAGATAGGGTGAGAAGCTCAGTCATCCATGAGGGACTCGGAGTAGAGCCGCTACTCCTTTGCGTTGAAAGGAGCCAGCTGAGGTGGTCCGGTTATCCAGTAAGGCACGACCAGCCAGCTGGGATGAGGCCACGGGGAAGACCCAGGACTAGGTGGAGAGATTATATCTCCACACTGGCCTGGGAACGCCTCGGGATCCCCCAGTCAGAGCTGGTTAATGTGACCCGGGAAAGGGAAGTTTGGGGTCCCCTGATGGAGCTGTTGCCCCCGCGACCCGACCCCGGATAAGCGATTGATAAGATGAGTGATGAGATGAGATAAAACACTGTTTCCTCCTATGATGTTCAATACTATGATATATATATATACGTATATATATATAATAAAGATTAATGCCATCCCAATAAGGCAAGTAAATCCTATTTTGAAAATAAAAAGTAGATAAACTGATTTAAGGGTTTACCCTCCACTGCACCCCGTAGTTATTAATCTTCATCACTTCTCTCTCTCACCGGTGTCCTCCTCTGTATCTTCTCCCCTTTGTGTCATCCACATCACTTTAATAGGAAATGATAGCTTCTCTCCATCGCTCGCTCTTTCTCCTGCCTCAGCAGCACCCACACACACACGCACTCACACACACACACACACACACACACACACCCTCAACAGATGTTCAGTCCAATCAACTGGATTAGAGGGTTTAGTATCGGTATCAGTTACCTCCTCAGGAACAGACGGTGCCAAAATTGTCCCAAGCCAAACTCCCAGAACCCTCTGGAATCTGTGGAGGAGAGGATGGAAACGAAAGAGGGCAATTTTTTGATGTGCTCTTTAGAGACATTCCTCATTTCAGCTTTCATTTTGCTGAAACATTTCGCGAGTAAAAATTGTGTACTTCACCCAGATAGAACCTTAATACCGCAAAGACCACTGTTCCCAGTGATGAAGTACAAAATCTTGCATTGACTTTCATTCTCAGTACATCTCGCTGCCAATGGTACTGCTGTTTCACATTGTTTTTATGGCAGGAACCACTTAAGGGCTCAAATTGATGATTGAATATATTATTTGCATCTAAAAATTCTTAACATTTTATTCATTAATTTGATTCTAATTTATTTCCTCTACTGTTTTGATGAACCCACTTACTACTATAAGATGATGATGATGACGAAGAAGAAGAAAAAAGGCACCGACAAAGAAGAGGAAGAAGAACAATAGCGTGAAGAAGAAATAGTAATAATAGTAGTTCTTGCAGGACTACAGGAAGCGTCGTACAGACATGATTAATTAGGGATTAAACAGTGAGGGCGGTGGTGCACGACCAGCACAAGCAGAGCTCTGACAGTTTGGTATTTTCTTGACCTTGAAATTCACTTTGCCTGTCTATCCACTGTTCTAACAGTCAGAAAACTCTGGTTTGGTCGAAATAACCCTAATTCTACAACCTGTTTATCTCTCTGCCGTGCCGGCGTCCTGTGGATCAGCTGTCAGCTGCAGCAGCTCGTTGGCGGTTGTCCTTCCGCGGAGGCATACCATTACATTAGCAGAATCGCCCTGCTGGTCTTGGTTGTCTTTTCAAGTTAATCTTCGGGATCCTGAAGAAGGTCTCCAGCTAGCCAGTTCTCATTCCCAGGTCGTCAAATACCGAGGCTTTGACACGCCGTTGGCGTTCCGATACCAACGCACAAGGCGCCCCTTCAGCGTCGGTATGAGACGCGCTCATACACAACACGAGGCTTTCATCCAGGAGACCGCTGTTTCACTTTCACGTTACAATCAGCTGATTGTTCGTGTCCCGTGTTCACAACATTCAGTGTCATTTTCACTTTACAAACGTAGAAACTATAAGCCCAACCATGTTTTTTTTTTCTAAACCTAACTCAGTGCTTTTATTGTCTGAAACTAAGAAAGTGTTTTTGTTTAATTTTGTGACAGTTCATGAAATAGTCACAAAATGCAATCTATTTGATTAGTGTACATAGACACCAATTTCTCTTTTTTTTTCGTGACGCTCAACACGACTTACAACAACGCATTTCTTGTGCGTTTTCCTATGAATGACCAGCAACATGTGACGCACGTGTAAATTTCCGGTTCCAGTTTTTTTCAAAATAAAACTACTTAGTTAGGTTCAGGAATAGATCGACTTGGTTAGGCTTAGGCAACAAAACTACTTGGTTAGGTTTAGGAAAAGATCGCAGTTTGGGTTAAAATAAATCCAAAAGTGCCATATCTTACTCTTAAAGGTACCATATTGTAAAAAGTGAGATTTTCATGTCTTTTATATTGTAAAGCAGGATAAAGTGTGATATAAATACTGTTAAACTATCAAAACACTCAATATACCGAGACACACACACAATACAATATATAGATCATTACACGGTTTTAAACGTAAACATTCTAAAATTGTGTCCCAGTTTATTTCCTGTTGCAGTGTATGTGAATGACATCAGCTGACAGGAAGTAAACATGAAACCAAACTGTTGCCTAGCAATGCAATTCTGTTGAAATGCACTGAAACGGAGCGTTTCAGACAGAGGGTGAATACAGGTATATTCAGGCAGACAGTATGAGGAAAATTAAGTGTTTTTTGAACATTACAGCATGTAAACATTTAAATGAATTCTGCAAGTTGTAAAACAGCAACACGTCAGCTTTTAGAAATAATTTGTTGCATCCGTCGTGCTGCTGTTTTACAACTTGCAGAATTTATTTCAATTCTGGTATCAGTACTTTTGGTTTAGCATGCATCTCCCTTGTTACCTCTGAATAAATATTTAAATGACCACACCATCCATTCAATCCACAACTATCTTACTGTCCTCTAAAACAGTTTGTTAAATCAGGACGTAGGAAAAACTCTGAGATACGTGAGGCCGTTAAATAAAGCACAATATTAACAATTAAATGTGCATAGAAATAACATTTTATTACAAGTTTTACTGACATTTTTATACGGCAGCGGTCAGTGAGGAACATCCATCGTGTTTAAGGTTTATTACAAAGTGACTTAGCGGTCTAAAGCCCGTTAAGTAGTGCGTTATCTAAAAACAAAGAACTCAAATAAGCACAAAAACAACCTCTGAGAGCCAGCTCTGTATCTGTAGCTCTGTCTACAACTGTTTAAATTATTATTATTCTGTTTGACATTACATAACCATATTCCCATGTCAAATGTCTCTAAATGGGAGAGACGGAGGGTATGAGGCCATTTGGAGTTCAAACTCATAACCCGGTGGCTAATTTATGACTTGGAGGGAGGCTGGCAGCTATGGCATGGGTCTGCAGACCCTTGTCTCTGTACAACCCTTCTCTCTGGGTCAGCTAGCTTTGCATATCAGACTGTGCATGTGTGTGTGTGTGCAGGCATTTATAAGTCTCCATGTTTTCCCATGCATGTCTTAATACATATCTCAGCCAGTGTGTTTACGTCACTGTATCCTCGAGCTGTTTCTATACATGTCTATGCATATGTTTGTTGTGCTTGTTTAAGTCTGGACTTTTTGGTGAATATGTGTGCATGCATGCGTTTTGGTACTGTTTAGTCAGGGTGCAGGAGCAGGTTTTACTGAGCGTCCTTCAACTGCTCTGTGCCCCCCCACCCCCACCCTCACAGCTAGCACAATGAGTGTAATAGGATCATACATGACTGAATGCATTCCCAGTCCCACTGCTGTCTGTGTGTGTTGTCTTGTCACGCACCCCTAACACAGACTGACAGGCCAACATGCATCTAATTTTGTACGCTGGAGGATGTTTTTAAGGGCTGGGATTCACTTGAAGGCAATGTGCAAAGGCACGTAGACACCCACATGGCCATACATACAAATGCAGTACATATGCATTTCTAGAAAAACAGACACATAAAATGAATGCTTGACCCATAATATATCACAGTATCCACATGGGTATGAAAAACATTTTCAATATCTAAATTTAAGAGCTCAAAGCAGCTCTAATCAATATTTGTATATTGCTAATTGATCAGCTGACTATGGGTTTATATTGTATATTTGCTTCCAAACATAAACTCATACAGTGACATAACAGAAACAACCATTACTGATAAGGATCCATTACATTTAGCCTAGTAATTAAACACTAGTGACCGAGATACTGTATGTGCTGACTGTGACATTTTCCAGAAAGATTTACTTGACAGTGCTCTCTAGTGGACAAATGATGTAACGGCGACACTGTAAATGACCTTAAAGCGCAGTAATGAATACTTTTGTATTAACAATGAATCAAATGACTATGTGTAATGTCAGTGGGGTTCGCTCACAGTGACAAACCCACAGAGAATTATCAGCAACTCCACATGTTCAAGCCCCCCAGGAAGAGCGCCAGGCATTGAAACAAATTTTTGTAGTGGCCAAATAGTGGTACTACAACTGATAACGAACGCCTCCGCCGAGAGAGTGACATTTTGGACCGAAGCATCGGCCACATGAATAACTTGATTCAGGATGTTGCCACAGCCGCGGGCCGTGTGATGTCTCTAGCCACAGTCAGGTCCCGTCATGTGTGGCGGGGTCTTGCTGCTCTTCCGCGGAAGGACTGAGATGATCTCCTGGGAGCCCGCAGATCGTTCCCCAGGTTGTCTGTGAGAGGTCTGTCAGTATTACAGATGGTGGCGGTGGCTAGGGCCCTCTACTTCTCCGCTGCGGCGGCCTATAGGTTATAAAGAAGAAGGCAGGCTGCGGTGTCTAATCCTGAGCCGGTCTGGAACTGCTAGGTCGATGCGGTGGCGCGTCAGGGCGTACGTTGATCGTTACAATATTTGTAACCGTCGTTGCAGTGCATACATAAAGTGGTACAATGCAGCAAAAAAAATCTGCCCTTCTGAAAGATAAAATAGAGGCCTCTTACTTGTAGCTTTGTCCCTGGGACTGTCATTCTGGGTCCCTCTCATTCTAGGTTAAAGTTAAAAAATCAAATAATAAACAAATAATAGCATGGCTCCATGAAATACTGTAATACCTGCAAAAGTAGGACATAATGTCATCACTGGAGAGCGAGTCATCTACCAGTCATTCTATTAAATGCCAGGTCGGAACTGGTCATTTACTCTGATAAGCATTAATAATAAAACAATGTTCATCACGCTGACTGAGTGCCAAATAAACGTTTGGTAGTTAGCGAATAAGTGCAAGAAGACCGTCGCTGCCTGTGTTCTAAATATTCATTTTCTATACACTGTGAATCCATTTCCAAGAATGAAATGTTCAGACAAAGGCTGTGATATATGTAGATAATAAAACAATTAAAAAATATAATTAAATTAAAATAATTAAAGCAAGTTTTGCTTTAAAGCTTTTTAAATTAATAAAGGTTCAAAATGATGTAAAATTGCATAGTTTCAGGTAAAAAAAACTCACATTTTCTTTGGGGGAGGACCCTCCAACCCCCACCCCAAGTTTACAGTATACTGGTTCCTTGCCTTTGATGTTAGTGCCATTGTCGCAGGAGTACTTGGCTC
Source organism: Sebastes fasciatus (assembly GCF_043250625.1). Classification (NCBI taxonomy): domain Eukaryota; kingdom Metazoa; phylum Chordata; class Actinopteri; order Perciformes; family Sebastidae; genus Sebastes; species Sebastes fasciatus. Next base: position 34,609,090 of record NC_133799.1, read on the forward strand.
AATAACCTAGCTTTGTCTTGACTTAATGTTGACGTATTATAAGGATGACTTTCCTATTTGGTTTAATGGAGGGCACTGCATTAAAAATTGTTGCTGCCCATTGACGGGGGCTTCTGAAGTTGCTGTGGCATATTGTGAAAGGGAGGGGACGGCCTCTAAAACGCCTGTAGCCTCTTAGGGCTTCAAGTAATATTAAGGCGCCCCTGATGACACATGGTCTGTTTGTTTGGCAAGTTTCCACTGACTGATCTTCCAATTGACAATCTACTTTGGCGTACTGTAGCACTAATAAAAATGGTTGAACACCAGTTGGGATTGGCAGTCTGAAAACACTAACATATCCATCCACTTGTAAGACAAATCAAACCTTTTTATTAATGAGACATATTTACACAACACTATACACTTTAAGTCACCCATTCCTTTTGATAACTTGTTGTACTGTGCATATTATTTAATTGACTACCACAATTATGATCATCATCATAATAATCATAATGATGAATTATTTAAATTTAAGATGAAGCACAAGTGCACAACGGGCACAATGGGCATCATTAGACCATTATAGGCAATACAAAGATATATATATATATATATATTTGCTCGAAATAATAAAAGGAATTTTGGTGCCCCCCTCCTCCATGATCCTGTGGTTTGTTCCATTGCACCTAAAAAGCTCGAGCCTAGCTTGTCCACACCGCCTGCGTGAACAGTGCGTGGCGGCTGCTTTACCTGTTGTTTTTTATTTCGGCGTCCATGTTAACAGGTTAGAGCAGCCACACTGCCCGTCTCAGCTGCGTCTCTTCTAGAGTTTTGATTTCTATATCTGTAGAATATGTCACGAACATTAAAAAAAAGTAAAGATTTATTTTCAAATCAACACTTCCTGCTTTTATTTCAAAATAAAAACCCTCAAGCGTTTTTTCTGTGCACACAATTCCTTCATTTGTTAACATGAGGCTTTTATTCTGAAATATCACCACAAAGCAATTACGCATAGGGCACCGATTGGCTTGCAGCGGCCCTGCCTTCCGTTGTTGTTGTTGTGGTGCTTTGAATTCTACAGATAAAGCCCTTGTATTGGTGAACTGTTTATGACTTACCTGCTGTTCTAGCCTTCTGCAGCATTCTCATTCTGCTAACGGTCCTCAGCAATAAATTCAACATCTTAGGCATTAGAGGTGGCAAGAAGTATATCTCCTGAAAAGTAACTGAAACAGTGTTTATGGTGGGACATACTCTTTTTTTTTTAATCTGTGACCAGCCTACACTGAATTTGTCTGAAAATTAAATTCAGTTGGAAAGGTTTTTCATGAGTTTCTGTAGTCCGATGTTCTTCTGCCTGGGAAAATGATTTAAACCTGAAAGGTTGCTCTCTGGTGAACGTGTAAATAGATCATTTTGAACATAATCCATTTCATAGTTTTAGGCCCTCGATCTTGTTAACTGTTGTTTGCGAGACACTTTTCAATGTGGTCACATCCTGCATGAAAATGAGTTCCAATCAGTTTTCATATCTAGTGTTCATCTGGTGTTTTTTAAGGCTGGGGTATGCTTCAAACAAACTAGTTGGACATGAAAACAAAACTGTATGAATAAATAAATATCCAGTTAAAGCTTAACATTTTTCTCTTTGATCCAAAGAGTGGTGGTAGTTGGCTTTAATATACATTAAATCATATTAATCAGCAGAATTAATTATAATAATTTGACTGCCTTTTTGTGCTTATGTACCAAAATAATTCTATAGTAAATGTAAAATTAATATTAATAAATTATCTTTAATATTTGTTAATAACTAGACCAGCTCCTACTTGCGTCCCTAACAAAAAGCACTAGTTGTTGTCAGCTGTAGCATAGTTGGTTTAGCCCAGTTAGCCAGAGGCTAAATGGACAACAATTCGTGTCAAACTGTATGCCGACAATGTTAAACTTAAGTCGGGTATATGTAATACATAATAAATCCACTTCAAACATTTAATTTATGACGGTATCACCTGAACGTGGCGATTAGTGAAACGAAACAACAACAGACTGGACGGCGAGTCCTTCTCTCCACAGCGTTCAGGCAGCCTCCCACTGTGGATTCAGACCATTCAAAAGCAAAAACTACTGCTACGAGAGTGTTTATCGCTGCTTATGCGACCGTACTCGATCGTAGACAATACAGAATTAAAGCATCAGTAGGCGAGATTGGAGCAAATATAATTAAAAAAAGTTATTTTTTAAAAACGGTCGCTGACAGTAGTACATGAAGCAGGTAACCTGAAAAAAATCCTGTGCCTCTGTGTCCTCCGGTGCTCCTAACGGCATCTGCAATATTTCACAGACCGGAGGAAAACAAGCAGTAAGAGCTGATCTGAGGTCCGCTGTCCAGCTGCCGTCTATGAGAGCCGGCTGTCAATCACTTGGGAATTGGGTTACATTTACATTACATTACATTTCTGTTATTTATTTATATTTGATTGACAGTATTTGAGTGCCTTAACTGTTAAAGTAAGAATTATGGCCATTGAGCCACTTTTGAATGTTTATAATTTTCAAAATAAATTAAAAAAATATATATTTTCTGCATTTTCCTTGTTTTCCCTATTGTACCCAAAACATACAGAACCGTGACCCCAAAACCGAGGTACACACCGAACCGTGAATTGTGTGTGCTTTTACACCCCTGGTGTAAGCTGCTACTGTTTTGATGCTGGGTAGAAGCAGTGTTTGTTAGATAACTCACTGAGCCTTGGGTGCTGTATGAAATGATGCTATAACCTATTACTGTTATCTGCTGTGAAACCACAGGAACAACTCCCCGAGCTATCTGAGGGGGAAAAAAATAAAATAAAAAGTGTGCTCTTACCTTTCCATCAAGAACCATTTTACCAGTATCAAGTCCTCAGGTAAAACTTGTGATGGTTGCCCCAGTAGAGCCTTTCAGCAGTCTGAACCAGTGGACCGTGGCTATATGTGGCACGGCGAACCTGTATCAAACCGTGTGAAGCAGAGCATTGGGGAAATAGGCGTGCTCAATGAACATACACCACATAAACAAAGGTGTTGGGGGAAAAAAAACATCAGAGCATTTCAGAGAAAAGAGGTAAAAGTGCTCTTTGATGTGCTCCGTTGACATCGAGAGTAAAGAAAGAAATTCTCACAGACTCCACGCTGTCAAATTTGGAAGACAGCTGCAGTTTCTCCTCCATTTAACTGTCAAGATATCAGGAAACCTCCGATCAATGTCACCCAGAAAAGACTATTGCAATGTGTATGATTGTTCAAATCGGAGTCAAAGGGCACGGAACACCATTGTTCCCAGTTCAGAGTAGATCACATTGAAAAGCATGGCAATCAGTCCATCTACATTTGGACTATTTTGGTTCCTATCTCAGTGTCCATTTCACATATCAGCTGTTGCAGCCATCTGCCGTGCAGCTAGTGTTGGCCTTCTGAAAAATGGTTTCGGCCTGGACGGAGGTTATGTTTTCACAGGCGTTGGTTTGTTTGTTGGTTTGTTGGTTTGTCCGTTTGGAGGATAACTCCAAAAGTCCGCGATGGATCTGAATGAAATATTTTGGAGGGGTGGGGTGTGGCCCAAAGAACAATCCATTAGATTTTGGTGGCGAGGAGGGGAGCAGGAGGGGGGAGCGACATACATGAAACCTGCCTTGGCGGAGGTCTGCTCTCTCTGAGTGCACTTCTAGTTCCTTAAAGGGATAGTTTGGAGTTTTTTGAAGTGGGTTTGTATGAGGTATTTATCCATAGTAGGTGTATTATGGTGCAGCTGTAGCTCAGTGGGTCGTTCTTTAAACCACAAGGTTGGCGGTTCGATCCCGCTCCTACAGACTACATGTCGAAGTGTCCTTGAGCGACTAAACCCCAAGTTGCAAACACCAGGGTTAGGGTTCTAACGCTGGTGCGAGGAAAGGAGATTAGATCCCCTGTCCTGTGCCGTTGGGTCTATTTTGTCCTTTTTAGAGTGTTTGATGGATAGAGGGCTGTCTCGCGCCACTATTCCAGTGTATACAGCAGCCATTTATTCCTGCCAGAAGGGTTTTGGCGACAGAACAGTCTTCGGCCACCCTCTCCTCTCCTGAAGCAGTTTTTGCAGGAGGTCAGGAGGCAACGGCCAGTAATGCGTGCTTTCTCCCCGCAGTAGGAACTGCCATTGGTGCTCGAGGCATTGGTGAAAAACCTTGAGCCTCTGGAGCATTCTTCTTTGAAGGCGTTGTCATTCAAGACAGCTTTGCTGCTTGGATTGACCTCAGCTACAGACGTAGGCAAAGTTGTTGGTAACGTTCCGTTAAAGAGAGAAAAACCCACAATGGTCACTGAAATAACTTGAAACTGACAAAAGTAATAATAAATAAAAATTCACTGAAAATTAACTAATGAAAATCAGATATTGTTTTTGAATTATGGTTCAGCAGAATCATTTAAAAAAAAAAAACTAATGAAACTGGCCTAGACAAAAATGATGGTAACATTAACTTAATATTTTGTTGCACAACCTTTTGAGGCAATCACTGCAATCAAGTGATTTCTGTAACTCTCAATGAGACTTCTGCACCTGTCGACAGGTATGTTGGCCCACTCCTCGTGAGCAAACTGCTCCAGCTGTCTCAGGTTTGAAGGGTGCCTTCTCCAGACAGCATGTTTCAGCTCCTTCCACAGATGTTCAATAGGATTTAGATCCGGGCTCATAGAAGGCCACTTCAGAATAGTCCAATGTTTTGTTCTTAGCCATTCTTGGGTGTTTTTAGCTGTGTTTTGGGTCATTATCCTGTTTGAGGACCCATGACCTGCAACTGAGACCAAGCTTTCTGACACTGGGCAGCACATTTCGCTCCAGAATGCCTTGATAGTCTTGAGATTTCATTGCACCCTGCACAGATTCAAGACACCCTGTGCCAGATGCAACAAAGCAGCCCCATAACATAACCGAGCCTCCTCCATGTTTCACATTAGGTACAGTGTTCTTTTCTTTGGATGCTTCATCTCTTCGTCTGTGAACATAGAGCTGATGTGACTTGCCAAAAAGCTCCAGTTTTGTCTCATCTGTCCAAAGGACATTCTCCCAGAAGCTTTGTGGCTTGTCAATATGCATTTTGGAAAATTCCAGTCTCGCTTTTTTAGTATTTGGTGTCCTCCTCGGTTGTCTTCCATTAAGTCCACTTTGGCTCAAACAGTGACGGATGGTGCGATCTGACACTGATGTACCATGACCTTGGAGTTCACCTCTAATCTCTTTGGAAGTTGTTCTGGGCTCTTTGGTTACCATTCGTATTATCCGTCTCTTCAATATGTCATCAATTTTCCCCTTGCGGCCACGTCCAGGGAGGTTGGCTACAGTCCCATGGACCTTAAACTTCTGAATAATATGAGCAGCTGTAGTCACAGGAACATCAGGCTGCTTGGAGATGGTCTTATAGCCTTTACCTTTAACATGAAGGTCTATAATGTTCTTTCTAATCTCCTGAGACAACTCTCTCCTTAGCTTTCTGTGGTCCATGTTCAGTGTGGTACACACCATGACACCAAACAGCACAGTGACTACTTTTCACCCTTTAAATAGGCAGACTGACTGATTACAAGTTTGAAGACACCTGTGATGTTAATTACAGGACACACCTTAGTTTAATATGTCCCTATGGTCACATTATTTTCCATCTTTTCTAGGGCTACCATCATTTTTGTCTAGGCCAGTTTCATCAGTTTGTTTTTTAAAATGATTCTGTTGAACCACAATTCAAAAGCAACAGCTGATTTTCATTAGTTAATTTTCAGTAAATTTTTATTTATTATTACTTTTGTCAGTTTCAAGTTATTTCAGTGACCATTGTGGGTTTTTCTCTCTTTAACGGAACGTTACCAACAACTTTGCCTACGTCTGTAAGTATGTGAACCAATTGCCCTGTCGGTGCGTCCCAGTTGCTTGGTGCTTTGTGGGCTACTTTTAGCCCAAATCCCTCCTTTGTTCCCAAGAATTTAAGGAGTTCATTCAGGTTGAGAGTCATACAACTTTTGCCCTCCACCTCATGCGGGAGACAGGGAGGCAAGTAGGGATGTCACGGTACCAGAAAACTAGTAGTCGATACCAATACCAGTGAATTTACACGATTCTCAGTACCAATTCGCTAACACGGTAAAAAAAAACAATAAATCCCATGTAATTCAACACGCACTCCTTTTAAAACATTTGAACATTACAAAAAACAGAGGCATGTAGCCTTTAAGTAATAAATAAAAAGAAACGTCTATTAACATTGCAAAACAGAACAGTGGCATGTAGCCTTCAAGTATTTAAAACAAACAATATTGTCTGGATGTCTGTCTTTGAGGTGCTTTGCTAAATTGGAAGTATTTCCTCCTTTGGAAAGAAATGTACGACTGCACCGTTACTGCACAGCATACTGTTTTTTGCAAATCTATTATTACTCCTTGTAAATCCGTCTCAAACGCAAATGTTGTTTTTTTCCGTGCTGTTACAGCGTTCTTCTTCTTCCTTCATTTCACGGCAGATGGGAACATTTGTAAGCATATACTGCCCCCGTTAGATCCGGAAGAATCGCATATCCAGTACCTCCGCTCCGGTACCAAATGACCATTACATGCATTGTTCGGTACCTTCGGTACCAAAGAAAACGAGTACCGTCACATTTTTAGAATTTTGGTACTGAGTTGGTACCGAAGTATCGGTTCTCGTGACATCCCTAGAGGCAAGGTCGCATCTGCTATGCCTAGTTTGTGCGTTAGCACGTTATGTTGAAAGCACGGCCCACCTCAGGCGCACTAAACGGCTGTTTCTGTGCTTTGGGGATGGTGTGGCCAGTAAAGCCCTTTCCAAGAAACGCCTGGCAGAATGGCTTTGTGAGTGCATCTCCTAAAGGGAAGAGACCCTCCCATTGTGGTCCATGCACACTCTACACGTTGCGGTGTCAGTGGCCTTGTTTAGAGTGTTTAAGCCTTATGTATGTTGGTGTCATGGTTGGAGCCTTGTCTGTTCATACAGTTCTATTTCTTGGATATGTCGGGGTCCTTTACCCAGACCAGTTGCGTACTATCTGGGATGGCTGGGGCCCACTACTTCTCCGCTGTGAATGCCTAGGTTATAAAGAAGTAGGTGGGCTGCAGGTATACAATCCTTATGCATGGCAGCCTCTGCCATCAGTTTATGTGTGTGAATGGAAGAATGTTGACATGTGGTGTAAAGCCATGTCTCTGTAAACAGCATAGTACCTCATACAACCCCACTTCAAAAACTTTGAACTATCCCTTTAACATACTGAAACAATTTAAACTCTCTAAACACCCCCCCCATCAACCTAATTTTACCTACAAGGCAGTTCATACTGTGGCAGCGATGGTACCATTCAAGTTTACAATGTTTTTGTGTCAATCTTTGTGGCTGATTAGATTGTGCAAATACACCCATAAATCTCCCCAAGTTCTGGAATGAAACTACAGTAGTTAAAGTGCGTTCCAAGGTTTGTAACCCAAGGTTTCCCGGATACATCTATCTATGGCCGTCACCGACAAAGCAAATGTTTTGATGTATGGGTCCATTCATTGTACACCTTTGAGATCGTTATGCATACCACTATACATACAATCATGATGCTCAAACCCACACTCCAGACACCCACCCATCAGGCCTTTTCAATGTCTGTTCTCTCAAGCTTAAGGACCGCCATTCACATGCAAAGCAGGTGTAAAAATGGAGTTGCTGTTGCATGCAGCTGTTTATGCAGACTCATTTCACAAGTGGAAGAGGCGAGGCCACTCCCTCTGCAGAGTCAGAGTTTGTGTCTGGCATATACCTGTCAGTTAGTTCCACTGTTGATACAGTTCATCTGTTTGTGTCTTGATATCTGTGACTGTTGTGGCATGTTCAAAACTTAAAGGGACTGTTTGTAAGAATCAGAAATTTCTTGTTAACAGCGACACCTGTGGTCGTTAAGTCAACGGAAGTCAGCGTTCTGTTGCTTGCACTCGCGCTTGTGCTCGCTCTACATAGACATGAACGAGCATCGCTCAAAACAGTGAGGCGACACACGTCAGCTAAAACCACAATATCACTCTATATTTCAGCTGCTTGGCAGTAATGTTAGCTGACCAGACGAAGGTCTCTCCATGAATCAATGCTGATCCTAGTGTTGGCTTTTCCTGCCTCAGCCTCCCGACCGCGGCCGGAGGGAACAGGGGAGACACCGGAGTTTTGGTCGGAGACGATAACGTTTCTCGCTGCGGAGCCCTGTCACTTCACAAGACACGAGAAACCTCTGTTGGTCTGGAGGAGCTGCAGCAGTTATTTCTGCACAAACATCCACTGTACATTCACTAGATATTCTCAGAGCTAAACTAACTCTTCTGTAGTGTGTAGTGTGCGCGCATGCACATGAGAGGTGGAGTGAGAGCGAGAACGCGCGCGGTGTGTGAGTGAAGGCAGGCAGAGGAGCAGAGTACAGCAGAGACTCCGGCCCTGGAGACCAAAGCTACGGTCTCCCCCGCGTCCTCCGACCGCGGCCAACACTGTTTAACAGACGGGCTTCACTAGAATTTTGCGGTTTTGGTGCTTCCGTGTAGTTTGTGTTATAGTCTTGTCTGAACTGGGACACCGACCCACAATGATTTATACGTGTAAGAAGTTACAAACAGTTCCTTTAATACATTTGGACAATGCATTAGTAACTTAACAGTTTTACTGGTTTCTATTAAAGCCTTTTTTAATGAATGCGGTTTTAAATGACATGCATTTGGTTAAAAGGTGTGTGTTTCCATTAAGGCAGCCGGCCAGGCCTTCATCATTTGTGCGTAAGCAATTATGAATCTTTTCGCAGAGTTCAGGTAAAAAGATATTGATGGATCCCGGATTTGTGCGTAAAACATTCGTTCACGTGGTTTACACGCAGATTTGTTTGTGAATGAGGCCCAGTGTTGTTGAATACAGAGTTGTGAAAACTATACCAGTAGCAACAAAGCTAAGGTTTTAAATTCCTCAAGATAAGTACACCACAGCGGAGCCTCAGATGGTGATTATGAGCATGCTGTACATAACTTTGAGTTCTAGCCATGTTAAACATACAGAACATGCACATCTAACTCAAAGAAAGAATTTAGGTTTCTTTTAAACAATATATACAAGCAGGTTCAGATAGACAAGTGGCACAGAATGGATACATGTACATGTTACAACTTGGTTCTCCAATAATCAATTGACTTTCCAAAGTTTACACAAATGAAAGTGTGAGACCCACTAGAGCTTAAGAACTGACATGACTAACAAAATTGCTACAAGGAATACAGCTCAATACAGTGTGGACGCCCACAACGCCTTTAATGTTCCCAAGGTCATCAAAAGTAAGGCAAGCTAATGCCGTATGTATTTGCAGAAATACAATGGAGGTACTAAATAGTGCGATTCAGCAACAAGTATATTGTCACCAATGATGGGATCATGTTATTTCCCACCCACTCAACTCAAAATGCAGATTGAACCAGACGCTGGCTTGCTAATGGCACAGCCTTCATATAACAACATTGCCTTAATTAAAAAGTGAATGGACCCGAGCTTTGATCTGCTAATAGTTAAGCTTGGTTGTCCAGATGCTTGCGGTGGCAGAATAATGTTGCAGCTTCCTCTGTTGGCCCCTCAGTGGTGAGCTATCTAGACAGACGGAGGACAGAGGGGGAGAGGATACGATGTGGATATAAAGAGAGCAAGATAGAGAGACAGACCGGGACAAACAAAGAGTGTGTGCTGACTTTGGGAACCCCAGCAGAGTCCAAATGAATATCTCAACACACTATTGATCCAGACACTGTCACTACTATTCTTTATCTCAGCCCTCCCACCTCCAGTTCCCAGTCTCTCCATCTTCTGCTCTCTTGCTGTCTAATTCAAATTTGTCCCATTTTTTCCCCCCTCCTCTCTCTCTCTCTCTCCCTCTCTTGCTCACATTGTCTCTCGCTCATATGATGCCCCAGGGTATAATCAAATAACTGCCACAGAGATGGAGTGTATCAGGAACTGGCGTGCAGTTTAGTGCGTGCGTGTGAGCCTGCTCTCTTACCTAATGTCCTCATAAAAACAAAGAGACCTCCGAGTCACTGGACAGGCCTGGGTTTAGGAATTGAGTCTAGAGTTAGACATTTTTCAGTCTGTGCTTTAGTCTTCTAGGATCTTTTCATACTGCACTTCATAGAGATTATGTCATCCAGACACTATTGTTGCAACCAGCTAGTGTTTATTTAGTCAGCTATTTTTTACCTCCGCCAAGGCCAAAGGCCTAGGAAGGAAGTTGTGTTTTCACCGGCGTTGGTTTGTTGGTTTGTTTGTCCGTTACCAGGATTACTCTTGGTCCGTGTTTCAAGACGGGTCGGGTGGGTTGCAGACATCGCCGCAGACCCCTGACGCCTTTTACATGGGCCGAGCCCCACCCTGGGGGCCTGACGCGGTTGGGGCGCAATAAGGACAGTCCGCCCTGCTGACACTTTAACCACGGCCCCAGGAAGCACCTTCGCCCCAAGCCTTTCCAAGGCGACCTAGAGCCGGTTGCGGCTCATCGCCTCGTATAGGGGACTCACCAGCCTGCTGTGTGTCGCTCACACCCTCCAGCTGGCTGTTGCCGAGGGTCTTTTGGCACAGAGAGGTACTCGTATCGTACTCGTACCAAATGTAAATACTTGTACTTGTACTCGGCCTGAAAAAAGTGGTATCGGTGCATACCTATTCAGCGGAAACGTCGCAGCATCCTAGCAGCCACTGAACAAGAGCTTGGTTTCCAGCTGGATTCTCTAAAGGGAGCAGGGTAGTATGGAGGATATTTACCCCGGCGTGGCTCTCCTCAGCGCCTGCGGCCAGCGCCTGATCCACCAGCAGCCAGCTGGTCAGAGAGCAGGGCTGCTACGTGACAGGGAAATGCTGGAATATTTTTGATATACTATTTCAACTGGGAGCACAGCTAGTCTGCAGCTGCTAATAACTTCTGCGTGTTGGCGTTTCGCCGTCTCAGACTAACATTTTGGACCGGAGCTTTGGCCAAATGAATTATCTGATTCAAGGTGTTGCAACAGCCGCAGGCCGTGCGATGTTTCTAGCTTTGTCATGCGTGGCTGGGACTCCCGGCCCTTCTGCGGAAAAATTGAGATGATCTTCTGGGGTCCCCTTCACCACGGAAGGGGCTCTTTGGATCGATTTCATCTGTCACTGAGCGCTTTTTACATCTGGATGAGGAGAAATCACAGCTCATAGCTGCCACCGCCCGCTTGCTCATCATCAAATAGAGCTGAGGCGAGACATATCGCTGCAATGAGGAAAAAGTGAGCTTTTTTTCCCCTCCTATTGTTAATAAGCTGATCCTGGTAATGTTGTTGAAAATGTATGTTGATTAAAACAAATTACATTTCTCAAAGAACACATTCCTCCCCCTCTCCCCGCCTCCTCGGCTTCCCGTGGCGTCTTGTTGAACTCAAATCGAGCATGACGCTTCATAGTAGCCCAGGGTTAATGCACTTAAAAACACATCCCGCCCCACCTCCGGTGATGGAGGAACTGGGCGACCGGCATGGTCACGCTGACATGAGCCAGACAGAGCCAGTGGCATGAGGCTGCGTCCGTTCGTAAACTCTATTGCCAACATGAGCCTGAGAACGCACACCTCACCCAGCGTTGCAGCTTTGAATGCTTTTACAGACGAGCTGTCTATGAGGCGTTCAAGGACCTCAAAGTCAGCTCAGTTTGTTTCACTCGTTACCCCTTTTACCCCCTTATCACAGATCGACATGCACAAATCGTTCCTCCTGGTTAAAAATGTGGTGTCTAACTGTATTACCTCAGGGGGAAATACAGATCAGTCCAGGATACAATTTTGGGGAAGGGAATACTCCCGTGTCTGTTTTTTGTTCATCTACCTCCACAAGGGAGAAAGGAGATATGAAACACATGCATTCAAGGACCTCATTTGCCGGCTTAGCCCTTTTCCACGTCGGCCCCAGTCAGGCCCGTCTCCCATTTATGGAGGGTTTGGTGGCTGTGAGGGCTTTAATAAGATATCACAGCTTTCTAGCTGCTGCGCCACAGCCGGTCACTGATCCTCTAACACAGTTTTATAGGGAGTGGCAATGCAACTGCTTGTTAACAGAATGGATGGACGGGACACTGAGACTGGGTTATTTTCTCCAGTTCTGCAGCAGTTCATGAAAAAGTACCGGGCTCAGCCCTTATTCACTTCCTCATTTTGGCCATTGTGCTATTACGCATCGTTGCGCACAAATCCTTTCCCCGTTTAACGGTGGGATGTCTCACATTCCAGCTTAACCCTGGAGGAGGAGGGGTGGGCTTGACACATGTCTATTTCTCCCTCATCGATCTCCACATGGGAGACGAGGGGACAGCAAGGGTTACAGGTTGTAAACCTAGTTCTAGGATATGATGTTTTTATCTTTATCAAGCCAGCCAAGTGGTGATGAGTTCAAGGACCTCATCACTGGCTTGGACCTTTCCATGTTTCCATGACTCCATGGACCAGCCTTCCATTTATGGTCTTGTGTGTGTCAGTTGTGTTGCACCTGACCTCCCGCTGGGCAGGATGCACCTGTTCCCGTGCTCCTTGATGACCTTGGAGATGTGGTGTGCAGGGTGTCTACTGTTTTTCTCTTAACCCCTGCAGGGTTAGGCCATGGCTTTACCCAAATCAGTTGCGAACAATCTGAGTTGGCTAGGGCCCCCTACTTCTCAGGTGGTAGATGGGCTGAGGATTAGACACCGCAGTCTAATCCTCAGCCAGTCTGGATCAGTGTGGTTAGGTCAATGTGGTGGCGCGGCAGGGCGTACATCCATCAGGCTCTAACTGTGTGAGTTAGAACAAAGGTTACGATATTATAATCCTAGTTCTATAAGCACATGGGGGCCCTGCCGCTCCTGCGCAGCTCGATGAAGAGGGAATGGGATACCAGCCAGCGCTAGACGCTGCCTTATGTATTGTGGTAATGCACGTATTTAGTAGGCACGTCCCGATTGGCTGGCTACGTTTATGCAAATTGGAGGAGAGTAGTATCCATAACGTCCAGTAGGGGGCTAGACCTGTGCTAAAACTAGGATTACAATATCGTAACCTCCGATACATAACGAGGGAGTTGGCCTTGTAGTTTGGGTCCTTGCTCATTAAAGGCTTTGTATGCAAGCAGGAAGCCAGTGTAGAGTAGCTAAAACTGGACTAATGAATAAAAGCCTTGTGTTAACGAATTAAGGAATTCTGTCCACAGAAAAAACGCTGCTGCTCATGCAGGCTGTGTGGCTGCTCTAACCTGTTAACATGGCAAAAAAGCAAGAGGTTCTACTTCGGTGCTCACGCGCTGCAATCGTGTCCTATATGGCCCAAATGGCCCAGCCGCAAGTCATGGAAAAAGAGGTTGTTTTTGTTCACAAAATGTATTGTATTTTATGTTCTCACTGGTACCTGAAGCAACACGCCTCCGCAAATGCAGCTCTTGGGTTGTTGTTTTAATGCAGGGCTGTTTTCAGTTGGACTGCTTGGTAATGCTCTCGTCTTGTAGAGAGCCTTCCCGAAAATATGGTGGGTGTAACATTTGGGTGCCCACACACCTTTGGTCATGTATTGTATTGTGTGTGTGTGCGCGTGTGTGTGTGTGTGTGTGTGTGTGTGTGTGTTTGTGTGCGCGCGCATGTTTCCGCCCTTCAGAGGAGGTTTGTATAGACCTTTTCAAATTTGACAACATAAACATTCTCAATGGACCCCTTTTGTATTTCCTCTTGCAATGTTTGTTAACGAAGTAGCTGACAGGAAGTAAAATTGGACAAAGCCATTGCCCTTGCAACAGAATGGCTATGAAAAGGTCTATTGAGAAAAATAGAGACCATTAACCAGGCTTTACTTGGTTCTGCTGCCTAATCAGCCACTAACTCCCCTAGATCCTGCTGCAGCAATACCAGCGCCACAGAGGAAGAGGCTGAGGGAGAGGAGACGAACAAGAGACAATGAGGGATAAATGAAGAAAATGTGGGGGAATTAGGGATGAAGGAGAACGGGATGATGAGAAAAGGCTGACAATTAGAAGAGAGGGAAGTTGGGAGAGAGACTATAGGTGAAAGAGAAAAGTCATTGAAGGAACATTTATAAAGTTAAAGCAAAAGTCACTTGAATCAGAAAAAGAAACTCTAAACTCTGGTGCATTTGAGGGTTCAGCTTCCCACACTGCCTACATCTGGTTGCAGCTAAAACTAAATTCAGATGTCAGATGTAAATTCAGACTAGATGTTTTTCTCTGCAGGCGTTAACAGTTCAATCAATACTTGAGGGCAGAAAACCATTGGTCAAGGTTTGGCCAGTTTGGATCAAAATATGATCTTGTAATGTTTGCCCTTATAGTGGGCTGAAAAGGTCACAAACAACTTGAAAAAAAATGATTTATTTGGAAGTCAGAATAAAAAAGAACATTATCTACCTCCCAATCTTTGAATCATATTGTGTTGGATTATAAGGTTCTGTCTGCATTCTGAGTGGTTTTAAGATGTTGAGCCTCAACGTTTTCACTTCCGGTACATTCCGAACACCTGATTGGTGCGTTGTAGCTAGAACCATAGACTGTATACAGTATAAGAAATGGACGTAGACACCGTGACTTCACCCGTTGTTTTGTGGACTATGGTCTTGAAGCCTTGAGGTCAACAATTAGGCTGTTGGCCATTTTGGTTTTTGGCTTCTTCAAAGTAGGGCAAATAATAGATGAAACAGTTATATCAGTTAGTTGTCAACTTGCTCTTTACATCTTATGTTTAAAAAGTGTTATAAGTGAATGATGCAAAATCCTTGGAGTTTTTAATGGTTACTTTCATCAAGGGGACATAACGTAAACCCCATTTCCACCGCTCGAACTCATTGCATTTTCAACCGCAGGGTCTAAATTAAAGCTGAAGTAGGCGGGATTGGAGCAAATATGATTAAAAAAAGTTACTTTTATAAAACGGTCGCAATATCGTGACAGTAGTACATGAAACAGCTAACCTGAAAAAAATCATGTGTCCTCTGTGTCCTCTGGTGTCCTCCGGTGCTCCAAACGGCATTTGCAAGATTTCACAGACCGGGGAAAACAAGCAGTAAGAGCTGATCTGAGGTCTGCTGTCCATCTGCCGTCTATGAGAGCCGGCTGTCAATCACTCGCAAACTCCGACCAAACGGTCAAACTAGGCAGTGCTGATCAAATATGAATCAATATTATGTTACATTAATGCCTATTTCTCTCCTCAAATGTTTTCAGAATCATCTTGTAGTGCACGGTTTAGCTGTAAAATGAGAAGGTTTGTGACGTCTACGTACTCGGGCACCTTGGCAGAGGTCTGCGCTCTCCGAGTGCTATTTTACTTAGTTTATGTACTTGTTATGAGCCCAACCATGATGTTTTTACTAAACATCAAAACCACTACCTTGGCGTCACTTTAGGATTAGGCAACAAAAAGTAGGCCCTATTGCTTTGAATGAGGGGGTGGGGGCAATAAGAGATTTTGGTAGGTCATCAATGACTAGTGTTAGTATGAGTGTTCTTTAGGACTGTAAACTCAAACGCACAATGTTTTATGTTTTCATCTAAAGCTATCTCCCAACGAGTACAGGCAGGCTGTGTACAGCAAACAGAGCTTTCCACAAGGGTTTTGGAGCCTTTTAGCCATAAAAGCCCAAATATCGTTCCTCTGGCATATTCTAGTGCCACTAATCCATCATATACACTGATCTTTATTATTGTATATTTTAATGTTACAGTTTAGCTGTAAAATGAGAAAGTTTGTGACGCCGCTGCCATTGTAAAATCTGGTGAAGGAACGCCAAGTTCTGGTCACATGACTGGAGCACAGCCAATAGGAACGCTCTCTCAATGAAATGACCTGTGATTGGTCAAAGTCTCTCATCACGGGCTAGATTTTCTAAATCCTGAAAACAGAGCCATGAGGAGGAGCAGAAGTCTAATTATCTCTCAGAACACTTGAATTACAATATGCTGAAAGGTTATTATGGAATTTTTGCCCAATGATGCCAAAAATATACTGCCTACTGAAGCTTTAAGTTCTGGGGACATTTTACAGGGCCTTTTTTACCCCCCCCCCCAATAAAAGGCCCTGGTCAGGGGTAGTACTTTCTGAAAGTGCCAGAACTTTCTGGATGGCCGTCGCTGATTGGTAAAACACACACATACAGCGCTGCTGCTTCAACTGCTTCAACTTGTGTACTGCTTCATTCATAAACAAGGAAGTACTCTAGTATTGATTCAGGACCATTTTAGGACAAGGGGAGAACATTTTTCTTCAATGACATTGAAAGTAAAGTTAGGCTCTGCTGTCGGCCTCCCGACTCATTAAAACTAGGGGATGCAACGATACCACTTTTTTTCAGATTGAGTACATGTACTTACATTTGGGTACTCGCCGATACCGAGTACCGATACGAGTACTTCTCTGTGCCAAAAGACCCTCGTTAACAGCCAGCTGGAGGGTGTGAGCGACTCACGGCAGGCTGGGGAGTTCCACATATGAGGTGATGCGCCGCGACCGGCTCTAGGTCGGCTTGGAAAGGCTTGGAGCGAAGGTGCTTCCCGGGGCCGTGGCCAAAGTGTCACTGGGGCGGACTGTCCTCAGTGCGCCCAAACCGCGTCATGCCCCTAGGGTGGGGCTCGGCCCACGTAAAAGGCGCCAGGGTTCTGCGGCGATGTCTGCAACCCACCCGACCCGTCGTGAAACATGGACCAAGGAGTCTAACGCACGCGCGAGTCAGAGGGTGCAAGCAAAACCCTGTGGCACAATGAAAGTGAGGGCCGGCGTGCGCTGCCTGAGGTTGGATCGCGGCACCACGGGGTCGGGCGCATCGCCGGCCCGTCTCGCCCACACCGTCAGGGAGGGGGAACGTGAGCGCGTGCGATAGGACCCGAAAGATGGTGACGAGAGGTTAACGTCACGCTGCCATAAAGTGGTATTGGACCTGTTTTGCGAGTACGAGTACATGAGCAAAGTATCAGACCCGATACTGGTATTGGTATCGGTGCATCCCTAATTAAAACACACAACAAAAGTTGCCTGGACGAGCGGGAACGATTGAAGATTGAGGTAGCACGATGGTGCTGTGAACAAGAGAAAAAAACGTTATTTTCTTGTTACGTTGGCGGTTACGTTCTAAAGCTAACACTCAACGGATGATTTATTGTGGCAACAGACGCTTTTAGTTTCATTTTCCTCTTTTGCATTTCATTCATTACATCCAACATGCATTAGTTAATACTATACAGCACTAAATGTCGTCGTATAGGGAGGTTTATTTTGACCACCAGCAGCCCTCGTCACATGTCAAGGTTTCTTTTTTGTATAATCTTTGCAGGTCTTTAGACTGCTATGGAAATGCAGACAACAATGGGCTGAAGGAACCTTTGAGTTCCTTTAAAATTAGTGCCAAAACTGAAATTAACAGGAACTTCTTGGTGGAAACTGAGCTATGGATTTACTTTCAGTCTTTTCTTGTCTGACAAGACATTCTCACATTGTCTGTCAATCTGAAAAAAATTAAAAAAATTCAACAAAATCACAAAGCCACAAAACAAAAGAAAGGTTGGATTTTAGAGTAGGGCTGAATGAGTTTGAAAAAAAAAAAGTCTAATTGACTGATATTGCAATTGCGATATAATTTGCAAAATTTTTTACATCAATATTCTTATTTTCAGTGAAAAACAGATTAAAATGATTATGGTGTTATTTTGGCAGAGACCTGTACCAAAATTAGATTAAGTGTGCAGCCCTAGTAGTGAGGCAGTTTCCCCCACTCACTTCATCCAAAGATTAAAACATTTCCAACTCCCTCTTTTTGCTGTGTTTGTACTCGGCCCCCACTGAAGAAGCCACCTACACATTTTTCACTATATTCACACTACACACTGTATGCACTTACCCATAAAGCTCTGGCTAGTGTTTGGCAATCTATCTCTGCGATCTGCCCCTCTCTTTCATCTATCAGTTTGAGCATCTGTGTCTTTGAATACTGATGATAGAATATGATGAAATATCCCTGTTGTTTTTGTTGTGCTTTGCCTTAGGTTACATGTCTAATTAATCATTCCCATGCAGGGTCTTTGTTTCACCATGCATGTTGTATTCTGTATCGGGTACCTTCGCAATTTGAATTTCAGGTCTGTTTCTTTGGCCAAGATCTTGTTGGAGCTTGGTACATTTCCAAGTAGAACTCAGAGAGGACTAGAGGGTTATTTTCTACATTTGTTATTTTGATACTGTGAAAGGAAAATATAATAAAACTATGCAATCTGCATCTGGATCCACATCTGCAATCAAATATGTGGTAAGTGGTAGACAATCATGCATATCTTTTGGGAATATATAAAAACTTGGAAAAAAAAGTTTTGAAATTTGTGTTTGGTGGATTATTTCTCTGTTGTTACAATACTAATTGGCATTGTATTTTACATCGTTGGAAAGCCTGTTTATTTACCTTCACAGTGTTGCCCAACTTGTAAGGATCATGCATTTGTGGGATGAGCAGCACAGCTGATTATGTGGGTAGCGCCGAAATGAAATTTGCCAAAATTCTCTGCCAGTGCTTAACAGTGTATTCTCCTGCTATGCTGATTGTTGCACCGATCAAGTAACAGCTTTTTGTGGGGGCAGTGTCATGGTGTGGGGCGGCATCTCCCTCACTGGCAAAACAAGGCTTGTCATCATTGAAGGCCATCTCAATGCAGTGAGATATCGGGATGAGATTCTGCAGCCAGTGGCGATCCCAAATCTCCACAATCTGGGACCTACCTTCATCCTCCAAGATGACAACGCTCACCCCCACAGAGCCAGGGTTATCACAGACTACCTCAACAATGTGGGAGTAGAGAGAATGGAACGGCCTGCCAACAGTCCACACCTCAACCCAATTCAACACTTGTGTGATCAGCTTGGGCGTGCTGTACGTGTTAGAGTGACCAACACAACCACGCTGGCTGACCTGCAACGAATCCTGGTTGAGGAATGGAACGCCATCCCACAGCAACGTGTGACCAGGTTGGTGACCAGCATGAGGAGGAGGTGCCAGGCTGTTGTGGCTGCGTATGGATCTTCCACCGCTACCGATGCTCCTGACGGTGCATTAAATGAATAAAGTGTAAAATAGCCAATATGTATTGTTTGTTCCTTGTTACTGATACAGAGTTCAATCATCCAATCCACCAAACATCTCAAAACAAGAGTCAACACCAACAGGAGAATACACTGTTTAGCATCGGCAGAGAATTTTGGCGAATTTTTCTTGGGCGCTACCCACATAATCAGCTGTGCTGCTCATCCCACAAATGCCTGATCCTTACAAGTTTGACATCATTGTGAAGGTAAATAAACAGGCTTTCCAACGATGTAAAATACAATGACCATTAGCATTGTAACAACAGAGAAATAATCCACCAAACACAAATTTCCGAACTTTTTTTTCCCATGTTTATATCCAGGTATCAGTCTTCTACAAGGATGGATTGTGCAAACTTTTGAATTGGTCAGACCAATGAGCCATTTAAATTTGTCATGTTCCTGTAGCGACAACTATAAGTGAAATGCCATCATACATTTTGTATATAATTTTAAAGGATATATGCGCATCAAGGTTATATTGTAAATTGGGCAATGTGGGAAACTGGGGGTGCCACAATGTTCACTGCATGGCACTTAGTTTGTGGCAATTTGATTAATTGCAAACTCTCCGTTTGCTGTTATCATGTTTAACTGTGATTGGCAGTGCTGTTTCAGAGCTATGAGACCAGTGACGTAACTGGCTGAGAGAGTATTTAATAATCACCCACTCGCTGATCCATAGCCTAATCTAATGTCCGATGTTTTCAAAAAATAAAATAAAATGGAATGGAACTTCCTACAGATATGATCAAGTAGATTATATATGTTTTTCCACATTATATATTCTACCCATGGTTTACATGTGTTCTGCTACTGCGTGTATCAAAGTGAATGTTCATTCTCAAATCATACCGGCTTCCTGCTCATACCGTAGGTGTGGAGTATATCAATAGAGAAGAAAAGGGAGAGGAAAGATGCCCACCCAAAATTATTCATAGCTATTTACAGACTGTGTGGGCTAAAACTCCTAAAAGAAGAAGCCTAATTCTCCTTTACAATAATTAACTGCGTGTTTACAGTCGGGCAGGTAAACTCATTAAAATATACAATAATAAAGATCAGTGTATATGATGGATTAGTGGCACTAGAATGTGCCAGAGGAACGATATTTGGGCTTTTACGGCCAAAAGGCTCCAAAACCCTTGTGGAAAGCTCTGTTTGCTGTACACAGCCTGCCTGTACTCGTTGGGAGATAGCTTTAGATAAAAACATAAAACATTGTGCGTTTAAGTTTACAGTCCTTAAGAACACTCATACTAACACTAGTCATTGATGACCTACCAAAATCTCTTATTGCCCCCCCCCCCCCCGATTTTTTTCAAGTTAGCTGTTTCATGTACTACTGTCACGATATAGTTTTATAGAAATAACTTTTTTTAATCATATTTGCTCCAATCTCACCTACTTCAGCTTTAATGTAAAAAAAAAAGAAGCAGAATCTACAGTTGTCGTCGTCGTCCCCCCCGCTCTCTCCCATCATGATCATGATCCGGATTGCCACCAAAATCTAATGGATTGTTCATTGTGCTACACCCCACCCCTCCAAAAAATTTCATTAAAATCCATCATAGACTTTTGGAATAATCCTGCTAACAGACAGACAGACAAACAAACAAACCAAGGCTGACGAAAACATTACCTTGGCCTTGGCGGAGGTAACAACACTTCAACTCTTGGTTAAAGTTGTGTGTTTGTTGGACCCATTCACCTCCCCTCCCGCCGCCATCAGCAGTCTTTCTCACTTTTTCTTCTACGTCACTAGCTCTAAGCGTGGCATATTAACGTAGATGCATTTACACTGCAGTCAGTACAGACTACATGGCATGAAAATGACAATGTCTAAAGCAAGAACAGCATTCTTATTACACGTGTGCATTATCGTGTCCCTTACACACCTTTTCCGTGCGACCAGGCTTTAGCCACACATGAGTCTGGAGCTATAGTGCAGGAGGCTATAGTTAGACTACCTAGAGTCTGGCCCTGGAAAATCAGAAAAAAATAGAATCTCCCTTGGGTCAACTCTGGCAGGGACCAGGTGGTCTATTTCAATTCCTCCTCTGTGGTTTTGTTTCAAAGGTATCACTTTTTGTGAGCATGCTGTTGTGTCACTTCCAGCTGTTCCTTCAGCATTTGTGGTCAATGATGTTGAATTATGACAGCAATGATCTGCTGTTTGGAGATGCACAGCTAGACATTATGGATCAGATTTGGGAGCATCTGTGATGATTGTAGAAACACAGATTCTGTAGATTCAAGTATATTGGTATGTGTAAACACATATCATTCTGGATATTTACTGTACCTGTTAGGCACAGCTAGTGATGGTTAGCTGCAGGCAGGGCAGACTTCTCAACTGTTCATTTCTGCAGCTTATTTTACAAGCCCGACTGGCTGTCGAAATCTCGCTGTACACCCCCTCTACACCTACAGAATTTTTAAACCCACGGTTTTTCAGTGAGGGAATCCAATTACATCCAGCACCTAGAAAGACAGGGAGGAAAAAGAAAAAAGATAGACAGAGGGGGAGACTGAAGAAGAAAAAGAGGGAAAAAAATCAATGACAGTCCAACTGAGGTGGAACTAAGCTTGACAGTGCAGCTCCTTTTCTATGCTCCGCACTCCGTTTTGTTTTTTCCTGAAGCGATAAAAGTGTAAAAGACTGTCTGGGTGTTTATTTCACATGAACTCACCACATTAACCTCCCCAACACTCTCAAGGATGTTTTGTTTCTTTATTTATTCTTTTCCGTTTTATCCCTCTTCCCTTACTTCTGTTCTCCACTGTCTCTCCTCGCAGCCTCTCATTAGCTCTCTCTCTGTCTCCCCTCTCACTGCTTTATCTCTCTCATGAGTTTGTGGCTGCCGCCCTGTACAGCTGTTGTCGGTCTCATCCGTCGCTAATATAACATATATTCTTCACATACGTCATGTTTCAAAGGTAATTTTCATCAATCCTGAGTTTTAATTTCTCGTAATAATCTAGATGGCCCTGAGAGCTCAACACACTAAGAAAAGACATGGAAATAGACAAAAATGGGACTGATGGGGTTCGACAGCAGTGTTCACCAGCCTGTTTAACATCACTCTGGAACAGGCCATTGTCCCCACCAGCCTCAATTCTGCTACGATCATTCCTGTGCCAAAGCAGACAGCGGTCACATCCCTGAATGACTATCACCCAGTGGCCCTGACCCCGATAGTTATGAAGTGTTTAGAGCAACTAATCTCAACACACATAAAAAGGAACATCCCTTTTTCCTTGGACCAACACCACAGTTTGCTTACAAGGCCAACAGGTCAACTGAGGACGCTGTCTCACTGGCCCCTCCACAATGTCCTGTCACACCTGGAACAGCGGGACCTATACCAGTCCGGATGCTGTTCATTGATTAGAGCTCCGCTTTTAAACGCCATACCCCCAAACAAGCGGAATTGCGTTGCTAGGCAACAGCTTGGGTCCATGTTTACTTCCTGTCAGCTGATGTTATCTACATACACTGCAACAGGAAATAAACTGGGACACATTTAGAATGTTTACGTTTAAAACCGTGTAATAGTCTAAATATTGTATATTTCTGACATCACAAATGGACAGAAAATTGGCTTGTTTCAAACGCACAATTTCTGAATACGGGCTGTGTGTATTCCTTCGCATATTGAGTGTTTTGATAGTTTAACAGTATTTATAAAGCACTTAAACCTGCTTTATAATATAAAAGACACGAAAATATCACTTTTTACAATATGGGACCTTTAACGCCACGTCATTACTGTGATATCGTCGTGCTTATGTTTAGGCAACAACACTATGGTAACAATGGCAGCAACAAAAGCACTTAGTTGTGTTTAGGAAAAACATCATGGTTGAGCTTAAAATAATTACATAAACTAAGTAAAACAACACACTTGGGACATGAACACCGGTCTCTTGGTTGAAAGTCCTGTGTTTGTTGGACCTGTATGTAAGGCTGGCTGTTACTATAAGGGGACTACTGTATAATGGAAAGAAAAACAAAAACCCAATGTCAGGGTTAGGGCTTCCATTCCTATGTGGTTCACCTGTGTAAAAGTATAATAATTATGTTATACCATGAAAATTAAGCTCAGAGGTCTGAGCCAGCTAAAAGATGCTATTGCAAGTTAAGATAAATGCAGAATAAAGGCTTATATTCATTGTATACTCTGGAGGGAAAGTGTCCAGTAGATTCAAAGGACAGGTTACAAAGGGCTCTAAGTAGGACAAATCTCCACATTTCTGGTGTTTTTATTTATTTTTCCCCAAGGGCATCTGGTTTGAAAGTGGACAATGCTGAGTGATGAGTGGAATACTTTCTTTGGTCTAAAGCTATTGTCACTGTCCTTCATGCTCAAGAGGCACTTCACCATTGATCTTTATCTGTGTGTGTGTATTTGTGTGAGAGAGAGACAGAGAGAGAGAGAGAGAGAGAGAGCAGAGTGTTCCTGTTATCCTTTTGTGCCAGCAGTTGTTGCAGTTGATGTGAATAGTTGGCGTTGTCTCTGTTTCAGCCTCAGTCTAGAATAGCATCAGCGTGGTAAAACGTATTTTGCATTTGCAGAAGAACTGTTATTTTGACTAGAGGTGATTATATTGAGATGTCTTTAAACATAAAGACTTTATGCTGGAAGTGAAACAAGTAGTCACAAATGTATTCACAAACTTTTCAAGATGGCAGCAGTAGAAACAGACAGTAAGTAACCAGCACGGGAGAAAAGCAATATAGTGATGTGTACGGGAACAGCAGCAAAACATATTTTAGACACCTGAAAGACCTAAAAAAATCATTTGTATTTTGTGATGGGGAACTGAACTGAAAGTGAAACTTATCTATACTGTTTTTGTCAATAGAATCTGCTGGCTTTGAAGAGAGCATAGATAAGTTTCACTCTCAATTCAGTTCCCTGTTGGAAAGGGCTGTCTGACGGCAAAATAAAGAGGTGAATATATTCTAAATATAGCGTACACTTAAAGGGACTATATGTAACTTTCAAAAATGCTTGTTAACAGCGACACCTGTGGCCGTTAAGTCAACGAAAGTCAGCGTCGGGCTCGCGCTTGCTCGCTCTAAATAGAAATGGACGAGCATCGCTCAAAACTGTGAGGCGACACACGTCAGCTAAAACCACAATATCAGTAATGTTAGCTGACCAGATGAAGGTCTCTCCATGAATCAATGCTGATCCCAGTGTTGGCTTTTCCTGCTTCAGCCCCGCTGCTTCAGCCTCTGGGGTTGAAGCAGGAAAAGAAACGTTATCACCTCCGACCGCGGCCGGAGGGAACGGGGGAGACACCGGAGTTTTGGTCGGAGACGATAACGTTTCTCTCTGCGGAGCCCCGTCACTTCACAAGACACGGGAAACCTCTGTTGGTCTGGAGGAGCTGCAGCAGTTATTTCTGCACAAACGTCCACTGTACATTCACTAGATATTCACAGAGCTAAACTAACTCTTCTGCAGTGTGTAGTGTGCGCGCATGAACGTGAGGTAGAGCGAGAACGCGCGCGTTGTGTGAATGAAGACAGGCAGAGGAGCGGTCTGAACAGCGTAGCCACATGCGAGCGCGCATATACGAGCGCGTATGGGATCCCGACCCAGTAGATTTATACCTGTAAGAAGTTACAAACAGTCCCTTTAACGGGTATCGATTTTTTTAGGTGTGCCTTTCTTTTAGGTGGCTAAAATATGTTTTGCTGCCAAAAATATGTTGCTGGTGTTCCTGTCTGGCCTCTTCCCCACTTCCTACCCCCCTACTTCCTGCACCCTTGCTCGTACCACACCACAATAAATAAGTTAAACACCTGGCAAAGTACTCAAAACCTCTTCTGTGGTAGTTACTTCTACAGTAGGTGTCTCCAGAACCAAATGCAAACTCACACACACACGGACTCACAAGGTGAAAACAATACCGGCGTCGCTGTCTTGGCTGGGTAAAAATTCATGATAGCATTTTTGGTCAATTTATGATAATTAAAATACAGAGTGAGAGAAAGGAGAAAAAGCAAGAGCACGCCTAAGATCAAGGCACAGAGAGGGTCTGTACTGT
Organism: Sebastes fasciatus; assembly: GCF_043250625.1. Classification (NCBI taxonomy): domain Eukaryota; kingdom Metazoa; phylum Chordata; class Actinopteri; order Perciformes; family Sebastidae; genus Sebastes; species Sebastes fasciatus. The sequence continues at coordinate 34,634,324 of NC_133799.1, forward strand.
GAAAGATGAAGTGAGGGGTAGATAAGCAGTACAAAGGGCTCTAAGTAGAAAGTGAATAGAACTCTGGTGTCTTTGATCCTGGCTATCTCTCCCTTTGTTTTAAGGCTTTAGCTCTGCCAAAACCCTTCATCCTGGCCCTGTGAAGTACAAAACAGAGTGCTTCATTTGGCCTGCTGCTTAGCACCGCGTATCCGTGGCTAATGGTGCTGTACTAGACCGAGGGAGGGGAATCAGCAGGTGGATGTTGTGGAGCGTTGATGTACAGGATGTGTGTGTGCTTGCATTTAGCAATACTTTACATAATTTTTTTTCAAATCTTGCTAATCCAATGGTTACTAACTCCTAGCACTGTTTTTCCTCACTGTTGGGGCATGGCCTATTTCCTAATATTTAGTGTGTGCATTGGACATACTCCCAATGAGCAGTCCTTTAAACCTGCAATAACTGATTTGTGTGGCCACTTGGAAGCAGCAGAAACAAGCTGTGAACACAACATTTAAAGGCAGGGTTGACAATGTTCTCCAGTATACACTACTTGTTATATTGGTTGAAATCGACTTTACACCCCGACAGCGATCCATTACTGGTGAGCTCTGAAAAAGGACCGGAAAACAGACGTCATCTGTAGCTGCTGTAATGCTGTAAAAAAAACGTCTACCAATCACTGCCTTGAGGTTATCTTGGAAAGAACCAATCAAATGCCTCCCTGCTCGTACTCTACCCTTGGCGTGCACCAGCCTGAACTCAAAGCGCGTCGCCGCCGCAAGTTTACTGGAGAATGGAAGAGAAAACTCAGCCCTGCAGTAGCACTGCCACGGTTACTTGTCATGAGGTAGCGTTGTTGAGTTGAGGTCCTCTCTCCGCTCTGTGTCTGTGAAGTAGTTACAATGCGGCGGTGCTCGTACATGTGTGTGTGTGGGGGGGGAGTTGCCTTGGAAGGAGCCCCGAGGGGATGGGGGGGTTTAGACGGAGCTCCTGAGGCGATACTACTTTCAAATTATGCTAGCTTTCCAACATCGTCGACCCTACCTTTGAGTTGATATAGTACGCTTGTTTGCAAACTGTTACTTATTTACACATCCAACAATTATCATCTTTCATTTGGAGTCATGTCTCCAGGCTCCACCCTCTACTGGACTCTATGGATAATACTCTGCTCCAATCACGCATTCGCCCACTGAACTTAGCATAAATGTAGCTGGCCAATCAGGACATGACTACCCGAATATGTGTGGATCACACAGTATATAAGGCAACGTCCATCGCTGTCTGACTTTTCTCTTCAGCGAACGGGGCTTCTAGAACCTCGTCATTATCCCGGCCTCTTCACCGGAAAGGCTCTTCACGACGTCTGCTTCGAGTATCTCGGCACAGGCCGCAGAGAGCGGTGTTCAGCAGCCACCAGCCTTGTCTGGCCTGTCGAGCGCTGCCATCAAGATTCCACGCCGGCAGAAGTCCCCGTTAGACCCTGCTCCAGGCGGCAACGCTCCAGGCGGCAACGCTCCAGGCGGCAACGCTCCGCCGCTGTATTCGGTCATCCCTGCTGAGGCACTGAGCAGACCAAACGTCTGGTTGAAGACAGTCGTGTTGGACCTATGCTGGGCTACTGAAAGCATTACTCAAATAGTATGTAAAACTGCATTGCTGTTTCCTGTTCATTCTGTGCTTTTCAGTTTCCCTGATCTTTCACAGAAATATACAAGCGCACTGTAAGTTTTGAGAGCGTTTGAGGGAAGGAAACATCCTCTTGCATTGGCGGTTATTTCAACAAGCCGTGTACAGTACAAAAAATCCTACCGTATCCAATATCAAGAGCCTAAAGAGAAGTCCTGATATCACCACTAGGCTAGCTGAAGTTCCTCTTGCATCCAGGGATAACTATCCATTTTTCTAAGATAAATTAATACCTAAAACAGCACTTAGAAGTTGAAACCTTTGTAATTAAGTCGGCCTTTGATCAACTTACCCATGCCTTATAAAAGGCAGCTAGAAACTAAATATTACATTCAGCTTCAGCAATGACAAAAACAGTCTCAAGAAATAATTATTCTGAATAGGCAAATGCATTAACAAGGTCTTCAGTGTTAATCTGATTAATGGTCGTGTCAAGACTTTTAACTATGGGCCCCTGGGTAATAATATATCTGCAGAGTAACAGTGAAGTAACCAATTGCTGCTCTCAAAGAGTAATAATTGCAATAATGCTTTAAACTGAGTAATGAGCTATTACAGCTTCATACTTTCCAGTTTATGTGTGCGTGTGCACATGCATGTGGGTATCTGCATCATCATGATCCTGATTCTAAACCACTCATCACTACAAGTAGTTGCAGAGAAACACAGTTTGACCACAGAGACCGACAGCTGCAGACAAATCTCCTGGGTTCAAATAGCACTTGAAGCCCTGGCTTCATGAGGGTGCACCACAGATGTAACCATGCATTTTCTCTTCTGAATGTAGGCAGTGAGGGTTCTTTTTGGGGAACGCTGCACATATTCAGCTTGCCATCCACAACAGGGGCATATTGAGGCAGATGTTGCGCTCAATAATTCACATATTTAATCAGAGGCAGCACACAAAGAGGCTTCATAAAAACTTACTGCTTGTGCCTTCTTGGAAAATGTGTAAATACTGGAATTATTAAGTATAAATTCTCTGTGGTACTGCTGACACCCATGGCTCATGAAACCTATGAAATCAAATATATATCAACTTTGTTACAACGATTAGATCCCACTGAAAAAAAATCCATCCCAGTATTCCTAGGATTTAGGTTCATGTGGATAATTCTGCACCAGACAATTTACCTCCAATGCCAACGTTCTGGTCATGGATGGGCCAGCAGCACAACTGGCTTTAAGATAAAGTTTGTGTTCTTTCACAGACATGTTTTTTTATGTTACATACCTCTCCTCGGCAGTGTCTAGAAGGTAACCCCCAAGTAGCAAAACTCTCACAAGATGGTTAAGTTTAGGCATTGACCTCGAATAGTTAAGTTTAGGCATTGACCTCGAATGGTTAAGTTTAAGTATTGACCTCAAACGGATAAGGTTAGGCATTGAATGGTTAAGATTGTGATAGGTCGTCTAGTATTCCTGCCTTTTTCCTAATGTTTAGTTTTGCCAAGTGTTTCGTGTTCCCAGTGTCGAGTTTTCCCAGTGAGTTGTTTTCCTGGTTTTTCCTGGTTTCTGGTCTTTGGGTTTTCCTGTTACCTGCCTGCTGGACCTGCTGCTTCATTTGGACTCTGGAAGCCTTTTCATTAATAAATCACTGAAATCATTTTGATGCCTCCTCTACTGTCTGCATTTGGGTCCAGTTCCTGTTATCTACATTACTAACCGTGATACAGTTAGTCTGCTTATACCAGAACATGTAAATACCCGGTTGACAGTTCTGACGGATCTGGACATCTGAAAGAGAAAACCCAGGCGTCAAAAATAATGGAATGAATAAAAACCTCCATTGCTCTTTACATAATTTGTCTTGCATGATATTTTTTTGTTTGTTTGTTTGTTTTTTAGATCACACAGGATGAAAATATTACTATACATACAATGTGTCTGAAACAAGTAGGATAAACAGGAGTTGTCAGATATTTTGTTGATTTCCAGGCCACACTGAGTGGAAATTGAGAGTTTGAACCTTTGAGGCACTCTGCTGTCTGCTACTTAATTTGACTCCGTGAAAAAAAAACACTTCCTCTATAAAGGCAGCAGTGCGACTTTGAAGTCACAATGAGGTGCTTTGTTTCGGGACATTACAAGTATGCTGAGGTGACTGTGAGGTAGTTTTCGGGTGTGTGCACGCACGGTTACATGACTTTGTGTCAGCATCTGGGACTGTGTGTGTGTGTGTGTGTGTGTGTGTGTGTGTGTGTGTGTGTGTGTGTGTGTGTGCACAAGCACAGTATATATGTGTGTATCTGACAGCAGAACAAAACGTCCTGGCAGCTTGGTGGCCTTGAGAGCTGTTACTGTTGTTTTCTGTCAAAAGCTTGACAGGTCACTCCACTCTTAGAATAGAATAGAACACACTAGAATATAACGGATAAGAAAAGTGAAGAGAAAAAGGGTGAGTTTTGGACTTTGGAATCATTGTGGTGCAACAAAATTGTTTCTGAATGAGATAATGATTTGACTTGGAAGAGACAGAGATTCAAATGTTATATTTGGTGTCATGTGTTACAATTGCTTCTTCTTCTGTCTTTCACCTCAGACCACCAGTTTCCCGTCGGAAGCCCAATTTTCTGCTGAGTCACCAGAGAACCTGGATCCGCTTTTCAAGTTCCATGAGACCATTGCTAAGGTAGGACCACCATAATCAATCCCACTTCTACCAATACAATCTCTATATCACAGTGGTTGTCATGTCATGACATAACAATATAACAGTATTAAAAGTCTAATGCAGTCCTATACTGAATTAAAAATACACAATAGGGTCAGGATAGCCCTGATTGGGCCTCTTTTCTATCAAGTGCAAGGCAACCTAAACAAAAATGGGGGAAAAGGGAAGAGGCCAAATTCTGCAAAATTCTTTACCAAAAAACATTCAGTCAGTGGTTCTTCAACCGGTTGTTTCCATCTGTAAATTGTGTCCAGGAATGGATAATATAGTCAACTAGAACAATCTTATAATATGAAAAAAGTTGACCTCGAATGGTTAAGTTTAGGCATTGACCTTGAATGGTTAAATTAAGGCATTGACTCCAAACGATTAAGTTTAGGCATTGACTCCGAACGATTATATTTAGGCATTGACCTTGAATGGTTAAGTTTAGGCATTGACCTCGAATGGTTATGTTTAGGCATTGACATAGAATGGTTATGTTTAGGCATTGACCTCGAATGGTTAAGTTTAGGCATTGACCTTAAATGGTTAAGTTTAGGCATTGACTCTGAACGATTAAGTTTAGGCATTGGCCTTGAATGGTTAAGTTTAGGCATTGACATCAAATGGTTCAGTTTTTGCATTGACCTAGAATGGTTAAGTTTAGGCATTGACTCTGAACGATTAAGTTTAGGCATTGACATCAAATGGTTCAGTTTTTGCATTGACCTACAGTGGTTAAGTTTTGGCATTGACCTACAATGGTTAAGTTTAGGCATTGACCTACAATGGTTAAGTTTAGGCATTGACCTACAATGGTTAAGTTAAGGCATTGACCTGCAATGGTTAAGTTTAGGCATTGACCTACAATGGTTAAGTTTAGGCATTGACCTAAAAAAAACTGAAAGTACTTTGTCCATAACTCAGTAAAGTTGCTATATTGATATTTTTTCTCTGTTGCTAACAAAAGATGACAATGCTGAAGGACCAAGCCCTGATCCATGACCATTATACATTATTTATTATCATAGGATGGAAGAAGTATTCAGATCATTTTACTTAAGGAAAAGTACTGATACCACACTGTGAAAATACTCCACTACTACCGCTACTACTAAGTGTCCTGCATTGAAAACCTTACTTAAGTTAAAGTATGCAAGTATTATCATCAAAATGCACTTTAAGTCGGAAAAGTAAAAGTAGTGATTGCGCAGTAAAATGTTTCCTGTCGGTGTTTTACTAGTATATATGATTCTGGATTAATATTACTGCTGCATTAATATGTACGTTGCATTTCAATTCTGTAGATGTCTTTAACTCCTTTTTATACTGTTGGGTAGTTAAATCTAGAGCAACGCATCATAGTCTATACGATCATCATATGTTTGTAGCGTTGCTGTCCTGTGAGAACCATGTATCTCTAAAAAGTCAACAAAAGTTTATGGTGTCAGAAAAACAGCCGTTTTCAGCATTGTGACGATGCATTTTCCTGCTGATCTAAGAGGATTTTTATATATAGTTTATAAAATCTGGTAGGCTGAAATATTTGTAAAGGAGACTAGTTTTGTATGGCTGCAATATAACCTCACACACACATAACACACTGCTGCTGAGCTGCAAGCCATGGTGAGCAAAGAAGAAACCCTGCACCATCTTTGATGATAGCCATTAAGTAACTGAAATGTCTGGGTTCTGGGAGATGACCACGAAGCTAATACAAAACCATTAATATTGTGGCGAGATAAATGACAACTTAAATATTAAAATGGATAATTTCGAGAAATTATTGCTTCAGTTAATTCACATTATGGAGCAATTCAGTCAAAACAGTTTTTCTTTATCTCCTAATTTTTATGTTCACATAGCAGTAAGTCCAGGAAGGTTCACGATAGCTTTCTCAATTACTTATTTTTGTTTTGAGACTTTTGCACCGGCAGAAGCACTTGTAGCGTCCTTCTTGCTGTTGCTAAGCAACTGCAAAACCAGCTGCTGTATTCACTCAGCTGGTGTAGCAGATGAAATTAGCTGGGTCATTAGCTAAGTAAAGAATAAAAAGGTCACCATCTATTTTTGCTACAACAGTCAAAAGCCTGATCGTATTTACTGATATTCACTGGAGATGAAGGAGAGCAAGGTGCGAAAACATTCAAAACTGTCTTTACTTTCAGTTTCCTAGTACAGCAGATCTGAGAATGAGCCCGAGATGTTGCCAATGTCTGCTCAGGGCTGCACGCTTTTCAACTTTGCAGATTCAGGGTTTTCCAAAACAAAAGAAAAGAGTGTTACAAAAATAGAAAAGGCATCTGGAGTTCAAAAGCAGCATGGGAAAAAAAAGACACAGGATGCATCCTGTGTGATCCTAGTCTTCTGTTGCCATAAAAGTCAGAACTTAGTCTTTCCGATCCAATGACTCCAAATCTTTGTAAAAGTCTGATTTCTATCTCGACTTAGCCAACAGTTTGGATCTCTTAAAATAACCCTCACTGTTAGAAGGAACCAGTGTTAATTTCATTCAGGAAAACTATAGTTGTGTTCATCAACTACCTTTTTTTCCATGACAAGTTGATAAGTTGAGATGATGATGAGACGGCACAGACGCAGGACCGGTCCTAGACTTTTATGGGCCCTTAGCAGTATTTTGGTTTGGGGGCTCCCCTCATGGTAATATGTTGCCACTTCACATGGCACTGAACCAACTTGTGTATTGTAAATATTATTTTAAGCACACATAATGTACAAATTTAGCTTGATCTAACTTTGGAGCATATTTTAGTGTTAAGTGTGTTAGTCTCATTAGAGAGGGGTGGGGCAGGGCTGAATCTCACCAATCTTCATGAGTAAGGTGTCCGAATGAAGAAAGGATATGACACAACTAAAAACACATGTTGCCCAAGGCAACCATATGGTGAAGAACATACATTTCTTACAAATAACTCATAATTATGTGCACTGTGCTTGTGCTGGCTGACGATCCAACATCTCCTGACAAACTTAAGCACCTGCAAATTAAAGATAACAATAATATGATTTATTTTATCAGCTGCATCAGGCCCATTCAAACTGGCTCCCCCAGATTTGTTTTTATACATTTTCAAATATAAATTACTATTTATAGTATGACATGGCTGAATACTTGATGATTATTATTTACTGAGAGCTGTACCTCCATATTGTCCACTATATCCAGCTAATCAACATTATATATTCAATATATAGTCAATTTCAAGTGCTTTCCATCTTACTTTAGTCCAGAGTTGTAACTACAAACGTAATAAATAATACAAAGTCACAGAACATCCCTGGAAGTATCTGCCAAGCAAGCAACACACAGACAGACCATGAGATTCACTGCCCAGCTTAGTGTTGCCACGATACTGATATTTTTCAAATTTAGATACAATCAGAGTCCTAAATTAACTTTTTGACTCACCGGCCAAGGGAACTGGTAGATGAAAAAAATCCACCGTCCAAGCATATTTTTGTTGGGCCAAAATAATAAATTGCCTAACGTTAGCTAGCTGATACGTTTTTCATTAGAACAAGCTTATGTGTCTTACTATTTGCTTGTACTGTAGTTGTTTAGCCAACATGAATAACTTCGGTAGGATTGCAACTGAAAGATCTGGGTCAGTTTTGCATATCATGGCGCCGAGAGGCAACCTAGGGCTACCAGAATGACTGACAACTGCCCACAACCACAGGGTCTCCACTGTTTCCAACAGGGCAGCGGACCGAACTCTGCCCTGCCTGTTGATGTAAGCCACCATGGTACAGTTGTTTGTCCTCACTAGCATGTGCTTTCCCCGTATCAGGGGCCTGAAATGCTGGAGGACCAAAAACCACACTCCCACTCGCATTCTCCCCAAGCAAGTCCCCGCCACCCCCCACCATCTCAGTGATGCGTCCGTGAACAGCGTGACATAGGAAGTAACTTGTTCGCGCAGTGTTCCCTGTAACAGGTGTTGCGGGGACCACCAGTGGCATAGCTCGTTCTCTGCCAATGGGGGATGGTAACCAAGCTTGTGCTTCTTGGCAACCCCAGCACCTGTATAAAGGTCAACTCCACAACAGCAGGGCAATCCATCTGAGTTCCAACAGAGTAGCCTGCAGACTGCATGCATCGAGCACAACCTTCAGATACTCCACCTGATGGTATGGCAGGGGGCCGTTTTTCTTCCAATTGATCACAAATCCCAACTTGGTTAGGAGTAAGATTAAGTAGCCGGTAGGAATCGACCGGCAGGCCAGGCAGGCTGGAGGTTGCAGAACACCCTCTTCTGCGTGGTCCGCCCTGAGGAACTGGAAACAGGCGTCGTGAAGATCCACTCCGGCGATAAGGCTGGGGCATGACATTGGCGAGGTTCTTGAAGCGCCGACTCCATCCGTGGCGATGAGCAGGCAAATTGCTGAAGAGAAAAAGGATGATTGACAGCGAGGGAAGCTACCTTATATATAGAGAATTACTCATAGAGTCCAATAGAGGGCAAAGCCTGCATGAGTTAGAACCACTCCACTGGTTTGCCATTGGGGTACCTGAGGAGATACCAGTGGTGAGGGTTCTATTGTTGATGTTGGTGTTACCAAAAACATATGAGTCATTCTTTAATCTAGTCCTACTCGCAGCAGTCTGTGTCTGTGATCAGACCCCAATGATGATATGCTAAGACATCTGTTTTGACAAATGTATCTGTCAGCATCCACAGACAGTGCCATTATAGAAATGAGTCCCATCAATCAGCCCAAGGAAGTGTAGCATGTATAAATGCATAAAAGGGGCCTCTCATATCTCCACAATGCTAGTTTGCCTTGTTGGGAATACAGTCAATATAGTCAGGGGCTTGTCTACGTGGTGGAGTGGAACCCTCGCCTCAAAATGTAGTAGCTTTGTTGCACAGACAAAAGTCAGTGTTATGAACTCCAGCAAGCCTCAAACTTCCTCTGTGAGAAACCTATTACAATGGACTGCATTTATATAGATGGTAAATGGACTTGTGCTTTACACTACATGCCAACATTCACCCATTCACACAGATATTCATACACTGATAGCAAGAGGGTGCTATACAAGTTGCCATCAGGATCTAATTTAAATGCTGACGCACACACGTATGGCACAGCCTTCGGGAGCAATTTGGGGTCCAGTATCTTGCCCAAGGACACTTTGAGATGCAGACTGGAGGACCCACGGATCAAACCACCGATCTTCCGATTAGGTGACGACCCGCTCTACCCTTGAACTGCATTTATATAGTGGCTTTCTGCCTTACAGGACAAAGCGCTTTACAACTTGCCTCTCATTCACCCATTCACACACACATTCATACAATGATGGTGGCAGAGCTGCCATGCAAGGCACTGGCCTGCCCATCGGGAGCAACTTGGGGTCCAGTGTCTTGCTCAAAGACACTTTTACATGTGGACAGGAGGAGCCGGGGCTCAAACTTGCCAACCTTGTGATTAAAGGACGACCCGCTCTACCTCCATAGCCACAGCCGCCCCAATCTACTGTATCACATCACTGTAACTGAGAATCAAAATTGATTAGCGTATTCCTTTACTGGGTGGTTTATACATACCGGAGAACTTAGTAGAAGACACTGATTTTGATAAAGTTCAACATGATACTGTAAGGTAGCTTTTTATAATCGGTTGATTTGTGTCCCCGCACAAACCAATGGATTGCCTACTCCGGGTAGGGAATGAGTCCTTACCCAAAGTGAAGGAGTTCAAGTACCTCGGGGTGTTGTTCGCGAGTGAGGGGACAATGGAACGTGAGATTGGCCAGAGAATCGGAGCAGCGGGGGGCGGTATTGCATTCGCTTTACCGCACCGTTTTGACGAAAAGAGAGCTGAGCCGGAAGGCAAAGCTCTCGATCTACCGGTCAATCTTTGTTCCTCCTCTCACCTATGGTCATGAGGGCTGAGTCATGACCGAAAGAACTAGATCGCGGGTACAAGCGGCCAAAATGGATTTTCTCCGGTCTACGGCAGGGGATTTCCCCCTCAGACAAAATCGAGACAACTGTGCCACTTCTTGACACTTCTATTTGGGGGATAATCATACTCTATGTAGCTATGGAACTGCAGGGCTACAACCTGAGCCCTGGTTGTTGTTTTCTTTGGCCAATATTTGTTTACACTTTGGAAAATTGGCATCTTTAAAAGTAAAAAGCTATGAGCAGTTCTTGTTTCCAATGTACCCAAGGATGTAGAGACAACTATCACTGGACTTGTCATGAATATCAATAATGATGCTTCGTTATGCTTCATGAGCTCCATAGAGCACAAGAGAGTTCTGTTCATTGTACTTGTTGTGCTTACCTTTATTTGAGAACAGATGAGGAGTTTAAATGTAATGTGCACTGATTGGCTGATGGCGAGATGGCCTGGTGATGATGGAGCGATCTGTGGTCCATCTAAGAGCAAGAGGGGCCAAGTTTCAGCAGTTTCAGAATTCCTCCAAACACTTTCCAACACTGGAAAAGGTCCTCTCCTACTCAGGTGTTAGGCATTGAGCAGTATCTGAATCCCACCTGTGTACCTACCTATTCACAAATAGATGCAACTTCTCAGTGGGCGATGTGAATGACGCAACACAAATGATGCGACGTGAATGCCGCGAATGACGTCAAAACCGGAATTTGCATCATACATGTATTCGCGCGAGTTGAAATCAGACACAGCACACAGCTCTATGAAGTTCAACGAGCTGTGTGCGCCTCTGGAGGATGTTATGAACGCAGACTGGCCAGCGTTTGGTTGTCCAAAGTATCTGTGTCTTCAGCAATAGTTCTTATTTTGGCCATGGTTGTTGAAACGTTGTTGGTATCCATGGAGGTAAGCCCCTCCTTCTCTCCGGCACATCTAGTGCAAGTGACACTTGGTCAAACTTGCAATGGCAACGTGTTTGGTGTGAACACAGCATTATACTTTCGCAGTGTATAACATAAAATGCAGAAAGTTAGACGTGCTGATGGTTCCAAATTTTCAATAAACTCAATTCAGTTATTCAAATAATACAAAATTGTTCTGTAGGGGTTTTGCAGTGGTTTTATCACATTCAACGACACATCCCATCTTCTGTACTCCTACACTTTTTTCTGTCTGTATGGTACGCCAGGTGTTTGCCAGAGAAGTCAAATGACAAGGCTGGTGTGTGTTGCACTTTAGTTATGCTAAACTTTTTCAGCATCACGGACAGTGATATGAGGTTTCTGTGCCTGTGCGCTCACATAAAAAAAAACCTGCTCAGGTGGTTGCAGTTATTCAGATTGATTAGATCTCTACTCATGCTGAAGTTGGATGGAGCTATGCTGGGAATGACATCGGGTAACCATTTGACTGTGTCAAAGTGTCTGTATAACAACACTGGGAAAAAAATGCAACTGCATAAATTGTTATATTAGTCAGATATATTGCCAGTTTTGTAATACATACATTGTCATTTTTCATAATATTACCTGAAGAGCGTCTTTATTTACAGAGACGTGCCCTGTTGGCAGTGTAAAGGCTTTGATTAAAACCCTTGTGTGTCTAGGAGGAAGGTTGCAGCCATGGTGGTGCAGAGGAGAAAAATAGGGTTGTCGTCTGGCCTTAATCATCACATCCTTGGAGATCAGGCAATGTGCCAGATGTTATTTGTGCAGCTTGTAAAAAAGGGGGGGTGGGGGAGAGAGAGAGAGAGAGAGAGTGAGAGGGGCACAGAATGCCAGTTACATAAAAACACAAGGCCAAGGGTACACTGACACAACATGTCATGATGAAGGGCAAATGGGAGGTGGCAGATATGTTATTCCCCATGTTAAATATTCAGATTGGGAGGGGGGGGGTAAAGAGAGGCAGAAAGCCTCTGTGACCTCTTTTGTGGTTTGTGTATACGTATATGTTCTGAAATGTCAGGCAGTCTCACTACTTATCAGCAACAATTCTATTTGGAGGGAGACATGGAGAGAAATAAAACACATACACTAATACATAGTGTAGCTTTCTGCACTATGTAGGTTACAATGTAGTGAGACGTTTAAGGAAGCATAATTTTTTTTCCCCCTCTATCATTAATTACTTTGCTCATACAGTACATGTATGCCATTTATTATAGATATTCACCTCATAAACATTTATTTAAGATAGGCAAGGGGGGAAATACAAATAGCCAAAGGATAAAGTGCATTTTGGGTCATTCCATTAGATCACAAGTACGAAACTGGTGCTCTGTGTCTTAAAGGGGACATTTCATGCTCATTTTCAGGTTCTTACATGTATTTTGTATTTCTACTAGAACATGTTTACATGCTGTAATGTTAAAAAAAAACTTTATTTTCCTCATACTGTCTGCCTTAATATGCCTGTATTCACCCTCTGTCTGAAATTCTCCGTTTTAGTGCATTTGCAACGGAATTGCGTTGCGAGGCAACAGTTTGGGTCCATGTTTACTTCCTGTCAGCTGATGTTATTCACATACACTGCAACAGGAAATAAACTGGAACACATTTAGAATGTTTACGTTTAAAACCGTGTAATGGTCTAAATATTGTACATTTGTGACATCACAAATGGACAGAAATCCTTGTTTCAAACTCACAATTTCTGAATACAGGCTGGGTGTATTTCTCAAGTATATTGAGCGTTTTGATACTTTCATAGTATTTATATAGCACTTAAACCTGCTTTATAATATTAAAGACATGAAAATCTCACTTTTTACAATATGGGACCTTTAAATATTCACTTGTTTTGCTTAAAAATGGTTGTCTGTCAAACAAGTCACATGGACCTATATGCCCTAAAAATTTATTATCACTTATCACAGCAAACATAGGAAAATGCTTTGTTCACTCAAGGTAATTTTTCCTCTAATGACATGATATCAATTTGAGTTACAGTTATTGTACACCAGAACAATGAAGATAACAAAGATTAAGCTTCTGGGGAAACTGGTGCAATATAGCATGCAACTAAGTCATGGTTTTGAGATACCAAGTCATTATTTTGAAAAATGTTGTGAGAAAGGGATGCTAATTTAGATTTTTTTTTCTGACCGATGACACTCATTTACCGACAAGATTAGTGCCTTGCATGCAGAGGTGCTTTGGTTGTAGCGCCTAACAAGCCGCCCAGCTGCAATGATAACAAACAGGTCAAATCCATCATTTATTGCCAGCTGCAGTGTATGTGCAAAACGGGCCCCAGTTCACCCGTCAGGGTGAGTTACTGTAGCTCAGCTGTAGCACGATGCCGCGTGCATTGTCCTGGGCACATGCAGCGCCCTTTCCCCAAGTCTCCATCGCATTACTTACGCCGGGGCCACACAGCGCGCATCATGCTCGCGTGACGGCAGCGTCACGTCGTGGCCGCGTCATGCCCACCTAGGGTGTTCACACTAGACGCGAGTTACCCACGTCTCGGGAGCGTCCTGGAGCTACCTGTCAGCTGTGTTTTTGCTGTTGCTGACAGCCCTTTCTTTCTACATAGAGTTTGCCTTTTAATGGCCATTTAACTTCATAATAAATGTGATTTATATTTATTTAAGACAAAAAAGGGTAAGAACTGTGTGGTAATTTGTAAATATTATTAAAAACAAGCAAATAAATTCATACATAAATATTAATATATAGCCCATATAAATCCCTCTTTTCTGTCAGTGAAGAGGGATTTATATATATATAAATCCCTCTTCACTGACAATGAGGAGGGATTTCTATGGGCTATATATATATATATATATATAAATCCCTCTTCATTGACAGTGAAGAGGGATTTCTGTGGGCTATATATTAATACAAAAAAATAAATAAATACATTAGTAGTAAGAGAGAGCCTACAGCAATCCCTCTTCACTTTGACTGGCACAGTTTTAAACAACATTTCCAGGGGGTTTCGGGTTCCTGTTCTACAGCATTCCAGGTTGCGGCTTTTATCGAAAACAACTTAATTTACATCTGGGGCGGGACAGCAATTTACATTATAAATGCTGATGTTCCGACATCTCAGGCAACTTGGAGCTTTTCACCACCTTGTTGCTGAACTGCGCCTTGATGGAGAAAAACACCTGAAGTATTTCAGAATGATAAATATAAGTAAAGTGTTTTTTTTTTTTTATTATAAAACAAAGCAAAATAAACAGTTTCGTTATTTGTTAACCTTTAGAAAACGAAAATTATTATTAAATATCTTTAAAAAAAATAAATAACACCTCTAAAAGAAAGAACAATAAAGTTACGTGGTGTTTGTTGAGAGAGAGAGAGAGAGAGAGAGAGAGAGAGAGAGAGAGAGAGAGAGAGAGAGAGAGAGAGAGAGAGAGAGAGAGAGAGAGAGAGAGAGAGAGAGAGAGAGAGCGCATCGGAAAAATACTGCCAACTATCACCTGATGTTCTTATAACCTATTAACCCAGTCTATTATATGTATAGCATATGTAGGGTTTCTGCTATGACTACTACAGTGTTTACATAATTAAAAGCCTGTACTATATTAACTTGATGGAAACCTGCAAGCAGACAACTGCTTTATTTAGAGTATTTCAGAATAAAAGCATTGTGTTAATGAATGAATGATTCTGTGCACTAAAAACGCTAGAGGACTTTTATTTTGAAATCTAGATAGGAAGTGTAAAATATTGATGGTCAGTGACATATTCTACAGATGTCTAGACATGGAAACTGTAGTAATCTTGCTCATATACTGTCAATAGATCACCTTCACTGTCTGTTGCTGCTGGGAGACGCAGCCGAGAGGTAAGCGGCAAGCGTGAAAAATAGGCGAGCCTTCTATTCTATAAAATAGACGCACGTCTGACGTGCGTCTGACGCGCGTCTGACGTGTGTCTCATGCGGGCAGTGTGTCCACTCTAACCTGTTAACATGGACGCCGAAATAAAAAACAACACGCGACGTTGCCGTCACGCGAGCATGATGCGCGCTGTGTGGCCCGGGCTTTAGTTTAGCTGCGAGGTCGTCAGCTAAGTCGACAGACCGTGTGTGACGACGGACTGAAATATGAAGTTAGCAGTAACGTCGTAGCTATGATCTTAGCAGTGCATTGTGTGCAGTGAATAAATGCTATAACTCCTCAAGACCCAAGCCAAGATCATGTGTCTTGCCAGCCACCTGCTGATTAAAGTGAAGGAGTTAGCCCCGAAACTAGCAAAACATCAATTATTACATACATTAATTAAAAACATCCCTATTTTGAGACAGTAAGTCATTATTTTGAGAACGTTTTTCATTATATGGGAGACACTTACTCATTCTTTCAGATACTAACTCATTATTCTGAGAAAGTTTCTCATTTTGTTACGATACTAAGTCATTATTTTGAGATACTAACTCATTATTTTGAGGTACCAAGTCATTATTTTAAGAACGTTTCTCATTTTTTGAGATACTAAGTCATTATTTTGAGAATGTTTTTCATAATTTTGAGATACTAACTAATTATTTTCAGATACTAACTCATTATTTTCAGATACTAACTCATTATTTTCAGATACTTACTCAATATTTTGAGAAAGTTTCTCATTTTGTTGTGATTTTTTGATGTTTTGAGATACTAAGTCATTATTTCAAGATAATTAAGACATTATTTTGAGATACTAACTAATAATTTTGAGATACTATGTCATTATTATGAGATACTAAGTCATTATTTTGAGATACTAACTCATAATTTTTAGATACTAAGTCATTATTTTGAGATACTAACTCATAATTTTGAGATACTAAGTCATTATTTTGAGATATTAACTAATAATTTTGAGATAATAACTCATTATTTTGAGATACTAACTTATTATTTTGAGATACTATGTCATTATTTTGAGATACTAACTTATTATTTTACGATAATAACTCATTATTTTGAGATACTAACTTATTATTTTGAGATACTAAGTCACTATTTTGAGATACTGTCCTTATTTCGAGATACTAAGTCATTATTCTGAGAAAGTTTCTCATTATAACTTACGGGGTCTTTTGGTTTTCATCATATTGGCGGAAATGGGCCTCCATAAGATGTATTTACTTACAGTGGAGTAACGTATTTGTCCTTGTTTCAAAGCTTCATTTCATTGAACTTTGACCCGCAAAATTGTTAATCTACATTGTCCATCCGATTTGAGTAACAGTAATCTGGTTATAATTTATTTTATTGACTAATTTGAGATGAAAGACAAAAATATACAAGCTTTTTTTTTTTTATACCAACGTTACGGTGAAGTATAAAGCTTTATCTTTTTACACTCAATTTAATTGTTCAACGGACTGTGGTATTATTTCATTTTATTGTCTGGTCTGACGGCACCGTAACAAATTTCTGTCACAACCCAATCTGTGATATCACATTAAATGTTGGACATTAGCTGTGAGATGCATCTAACGTGTGGTCTGAAGTGCAATTTTACCTAATGCAAATGCTATACAATTGTTCATTCTAGTCCTTTTGAATGGTTTAAAATATGATTTGAAAATGTGGTAAATTCTTCTATACTTTTTTCTTTTCGTAATTTTCTTTTCCCACCATAAAGCCTCAGCCTTCCTCTGTGTTTTCACCTCTTTCTCCCAGTGTCTCCCCCTCTCTCTCTCTCTCTCTCTCTCACACACACACACACACACACACACACACACACAAACACACACACATAGACATACATCCTTGCTCTCTGTGGAATGGTGTGTGTGCATTGTTAGTGTTCTAGCTCAGGGACCGTGCCTATACTCTGCGTCCCTGTACTCATTTGTCAAGTGCCGTTTTGGACTCGGCTTTGGTTGGGAGGGTTCAGGGTGGCAGGTGGCTACAGCAGGCATCTCTCTCTCTTTTTCTTTCCCTCCTCTTGTCTCCCTAGCTCCCCTGGCCTCTCTAACTGTCTCTCAGTGGGAAGTGTTCTCTGTGTAGCTAATTTTTTAAGCATGGCATTGTGTATGAATTGGCTCCCCCTGACTTAGCAGGGCGAGAGGCTGGCATTGATCAAGTCACTGAACGATGGATAGCGCTGGCACTCTCCTTTACTGGTCCCTGTTGCACACTGCTGGGCATGCACATTAGATTTGGGAACGTTCAAGTGCATCTATGTGTGGAACGTAGGCATTATGTTTTGTAGTTTTTGGTTGCTTAAACCTAACCCTATAGCTACGAGGGTGTTAGAACACAAAACGCTCATTTGACTCATTTTTGTAACAGTTTTGGAACAAACAATGTGGTGCACAAAAAAGGGGCACCAGATGAGAAAATGCTTGGCAAGGCAATGACCTGCTTTGTCATTTAGGTTGGTGGGCTGGTACTAATTTGTTACAGACATGCAATCGATTCACTAAATAATTGTATTTTTATTACTGCGAGCCTGCATTATTGCACTCCTTCTTCCCCCAACGTGCTACAGGACTTCATCATTCCCTGAATAAACACATCAAGGTGCAGACAAACAGCGCGTTCCAGGTGTTCTGGAACTGCCAAGATCAAATCCTTGCTTGAGGCATCGATATACAAACTTAAAGGTCCCATATTATGCTCATTTTCAGGTTCATACTTGTATTTTGTGTTTCTACTAGAATATACTGTACATGTATTTCCCCCCTCCCCCCCACCCCCCTCCCCCCCCGCCTGAAACGCTCCGTTTTAGTGCATTTCAACGGAATTGCGTTGCTAGGCAACAGTTTGGGGACCATGTTTACTTCCTGTCAGCTGATGTTATTTACATACACTGCAACAGGAAATAAACTGGGACACATTTAGAATGTTTATGTTGAAAACCGTGTAACGGTCTAAATATTGTATATTTGTGACATCACAAATGGACAGAAATCCTGACGGCTTGTTTCAAACGCGTAATTTCTGAAAGCGAGTTATTTGTATTCCTCCGTTTATTGAGCATTTTGATACTTTCACAGTATTTGTATACTGTAGCACTTAAACCTGCTTTATTATATAAAATACGTGAAAATGTCACTTTTTACAATATGGGACCTTTAAAACAAACAAAGTTTGAATTGTCCTCCAAACTTATATAAAGGGAGACCTGTTCTAATTAGCCACACTTGTGGGTCAAAAAGCAACTGCTCTCATTGATAGACCTAATGACTTGTACGAATGGGGAATAACATCATACACTTAGGGGCAGGCTCTCCTTAAAGGCATTCATGATGTTACACTCGACTATGCACATGAAAAGTGACAGGAACAGTTGTGTGAAGAATGAAAAAAATTAAGTTTGAGAGGGAAGTTCAAATCCAAATGGACATGCCTCTCGGATTTTTGTTTGAGAAATGAAAGATTGGGACACAAACCCCCTCACTCTTGACTTGAAAGTGTGAGGGGGAGGTTTTCTCTTTTGGCCATATCTTGAGTGACTGCCATAAATCCCCAGCTGCTTTATCCGGAAACATGTTAAGGCCATGCTCAGTCAGATCTTTAATGGTGCTTTTGATACCTTCAAAACGAAGCTTTGCCACTAAAACACATGAGCGCACCATCAGTGCAGAAGAACAAAGTTGAGGAAAAAAAGATTCGAGGACAAAATACTTATACCGCCTCAGGGCATTCATTTTCGAAAGGTAGTTCCTCGTCCCTAGACATTCACACTATATTTACAAGCAATTTACAAGTATCATTGAAATTGATTCCGTGTCCTTGTCTTTGAGGGGAAACACAAAGGGAAGTGTAGCAGGAGATAAAAAGGTAAGAAAATAGACAGGGGGGAAAGGAAGGGCAGATGGTGACAGAACAAACAGACCCAAAAATGGACACAGTGACAGAGGGAGAATGACAAAGTAGCAGACAAACCTACAAATATAGATGATGGTGATGGTGATGAAGACTGAATGCCCCCAAATCCCCTCCCAGAGAGAAATTGATCGGTATAAACAGGAGAAAAGTTGGAGAGAATGAAAGAATGGATGATTTCACCAAAGGAAAGAGAGAGTGAAGAGGCAAATGAAGAAATGGTAAGAGCCAGATACAGGAAGCAAAAGCAGTAGAGGATGAAAATGGTGGAGAAAAAAAAGACAGAGCAGGAAATGAAAGAGAACAGGAAGAAGAAAAAGACAGTAGTGAGAGACGCATAGTATGCTGGAAAGAGGCTCAGATGCAAGAGGGATATTTGGCACATTTTATCTTTAGGTCTTTGTTCATCTGTCTTCTTTATTGAGTTCTGTGAATCCTTCACTTAACCTCCATTTCTCATCTCTCTCAAAGAACACAAATGTCATCAGATTTGATCAGTAAAGGAAGTTAAGAATTAGTGGACAGGAAAGTTTATTTGCCAAGATCAAAAAGTATAAAGTGATATCATCTGTCTAGAAGGTAACCCCCAAGTTACGAAAGCATGCAAAAAGTCTTGCGAAACTTGCGGCCCGACAAACTATCCTAACCCCTAACCATTCGAGGTCAATGCCCAACCTTAATCGACTGAGGCCCACGATCCCAACCAACTTTACTGTCTTTCAGAGGCTGTAGAAGGTTCAGTTTTAGAGCTCTCTCTCTTCATCCAGGAGACCGCTGGTCGTAGCCCATGTAAAACCAGAAGTCAACATTGATTTATTTGTTACGTAACTTCAGTACTTGAATTTGAACTAAGTAGTTTTGTTTCGTAAACCTAATCAAGTTATTTTCTTTGAAGACGGCAGTTTATTTTGAAAAGGCTCTATGCATGTAATGAGCAGAAGTTGACGCGTGCGTCGTGTTCTAGGATTTTCATAGAAAAACGTATTAAAAAATGAGGAATAACTTTTTGTAAGATATATGAACCGTTGAGGATACGTTGTGAACATGCAGGTGCCTAAAATTGGCCCTTGAGGAACCCTTTTACAGATCCATAGAAAGGTAGACTTTACCATCTGTATGCACATTTTCACGGTCAAAGTTTTTGTAGAAGGTACAGTAGTTTGTTAACCAGAGAAGCTCAGAGTCATAAAGTCCAACTGAATGTGTTGTATCCAGGATCTACAATAGAGATTGTCAAGAGTCCACTTGGTTCCTAGAAAGCGAGCGAGCCAATCGGGACCCTGAGACGGGCTAAATCCAAATTATATTTGGTCTAATCAAGTCAGGTAGGTTGTATTGCTTCAGGTCTTAGGTCTGTGTTTCAATATGTCTAATACCCGAGTGGGTCAGAGCAGACTTTCTATCATCTCCTCGTTAATTGGCGGTGCCTCACGCTGCTGTCAGTTTGGTGTTCTATCCCGCATTGAGTATGGTCTAATTATTTTTAATTCTATTCAGAGCAGGTCTGACTGTCCAAGGGACCTTTTGGATTGGGTGTTTTTTTTAATGTAATTTATGCATGTCAGGTTGGGGTAGGTGTTCAATGGATCAGTTTTTGATAGGATCCAAAAAAAAAAAAGTAAGATCTCTAATCTAAAGTTCAAAAAGCTCAATCAACAAAAGCCCAGTGTCGCTTTTTGTAAAGACCTCCAATTTTATAATGACCTTAACAATGACAATGACCTTCGACAACAAGTATTAACCTGGTTACTTAAAGAAATGTTACACCTTTCAAAATGTACTCTTATTTAACCTTTCTAGAACATTTTGATTGTCGGAGCTCATGAGGTCGTAAAGGAGTTATCCACCATTAGCATCACCATTGCCACTGAAAGAAATTTTGCCACCAATAATGGAAAATTACCACAGTGATGCTTTTAATGTTAATCTCACTATTGTAATACCTTTATTCTTTTGTACTTTTGTAGGCATGACCCAGAACATGTGATTACTGTGCTCTACAAAAAAAAGTGTGAAGCAGATTTGTGTAATGCAATTGCTTCCCAGCCTTGTCCACTGCCTTCTCGATAAATGCTCAAGAAGAGGGGATCATTAAAGAAGCCATTAAATAGAGATTATAGCAGAGAGAGAAAAAGGAGGAGGGAAAACAGAGGCTTTTCCATCCAGTAAGATCAAAGCCTTGGCTTGTGTGTTGATGGATTGGATTTATCTCTTTTCTGTTGCTTGTAAGGCCTGAGGGGCTTTTTGGAGATAAGATTTGCCCTCCTTAGACATTCTCCTAGGGGTCAATAGTGAACAAACAATTTAGAGAGTCAACATCTGTACTTGTATTTCAAACAGAAAACCCAGAGCTACGACAACAGTCTTAATACATTGATCAGCCAGTTACTGGAATTTAAATATGACCATTCATTACATACTGTAGGTTAAACAGTGGAGTTAAACCATTTACAGAATAAATACTGATCACCCACCATTCCTGAATCTGTCACATCTTTTATTCTTTTGTACACTGTACTGTGCCATTATCACTGCCCCAACAATATATTACAACTTCGGGAAAAAAACAACAGAAAAGTAAAATCCACAGACTTATGCTTGATGAAATAAATTTTATATTAATTCATCTCAATTAAATCCTCTCATTAGCATTCTGAGCAGTACAACCCACTGAGCAATTTGAGGTTGAAAATATGTTTAATAGATGCATATTATATGTCTGTTTGTCTGTAGACATTTAATTTAAATTGAAAAGTGAAAGTTTAGTAGACATTTAGTTTTGGCCTAGACATTGTTTCAATGTCTTTTCAAAGATATTTAGACATAGCAGATAATCAATTAATGACTTAAAAGTCCCATATTGTAAAAAGTGATATTTATTTATCAGGTCTTTTATATTATAAAGCAGGTTTAAGTGCTTTATAAATACTGTTAAACTATCAAAACACTCAATATACGGAGAAATAAACACAGCCCGTATTCAGAAATTTTGCGTTTGAAACAAGCCGTCATGATTTCTGTCCATTTGTGATGTCACAAATATATATAAATATTTAGACCACTACACGGTTTTAAACAAAAACATTCTAAATGTCTCCCAGTTTATTTCCTGTTGCAGTGTATGTAAATAACATCAGCTGACAGGAAGTAAACATGGACCCAAACTGTTGCCTAGCAATACAATTCTGTTGCAATTCCATTGAAACGCATTAAAACGGAGCATTTCAGAAAGAGGGTAAAAACAGGTATGTTCAGGCAGACAGTACGAGGAAACATTTTTGAACATTACAGCAGTAAACATGGTCTAGTAGAAACACAAAATACAAGTAGGAACCTGAAAATGAGCATGATATGGGACCTTTAATGAAAACTTTCACTTTTCAACTTATTTTTAGCTTAACCATTTAATCTACATCTTTTAGACATTTAATGAATAACACAAATGACCTAATTTAGTGAAGTCTTTTATTTGAAAATGTATATAGTAGGGCCGTCCAAGTTAACGCGATAATAAATAATAAGACGAATTGTTCTCATCGGAGATCATTAGAATCACAAGCCCCTTTCCATACACATGTACTGGCTTGGCTTGACTCGGTGCATCAGCCCAGCATGGCAGGGATTTGCATCTCCAGTACTCGCTTGAAGGTAGGCTATGTATAACCATGGCCAGAGCTGGCCCGAGGCATAGGCGAACTAAGTGGCTGCTTAGGGCCTCCGTGGCTACCAGAAGGCCCCCCAAGAGAGCTTATAAAAGAGCCGGGCGGCCCTATGCATCCACTGCACAAGTTGCATAAGGCCTCCGCCTCCCTTTGTCTCAAAGTGGGTGTCAACGTTTACAACTTCAATGAGAGGATGTAGCGGAACGATGGACAGAGTGTGTAGCAGTGGTGATGGATTTTGTGGACATGTAGAGCTGGATGTCATCGGCATAGCAGTTAAAGTGGAGGCCATGGCTGTGTATAATGTTACCAAGGGGGAGCAGGTAGAGGGTGAACAGGAGAGGACCAAGCACCAAACCCTGGGGGACGCAAGGGGGAGGAGATGCAGTTGTTGATGTTGATGAACTGTTGTCAGTTTGTGAGATATGACTTTAGCCGGGAGAGGGCAGTGCCAGTGATGTTGAGGGAGGGTTTAAGGCGGGAGAGAAGAATGGTGTGATTGATGGTGTCGAAAGCTGCAGTGGACTGAGGAGTCTGAGGAGAGGAGGAGGTCATTGGTGACTTTGAGGAGGGTTGTTTCTGTGCTCTGTTGTGAGCGGAAGCCAGACTGAAATTGTTCATACAGGTTGTTTGAGATGAGGTGGGTTTTCTGAGTTTTGAGTTGAGAGGCGACAGCACGTTCCACTATTTTTAACAGAAAGGGGAGATCGGAGATGGGCCAAAAATGACTCATGTCATCAGGGTGAGTCCAGGTTTTTTGTGGATGGGGGTGACAGAGACCAGTTTGAGTGTTTTTGGGGACTGAACCAGAGCTGAAGGACGAGTTGATGATGTGTGTGATGAGTGAGGAGATAGCTGAGGAGACGGTTCTTAACAAAATTGGATGGGATGGGGTCCAGAACACAAGCGGAGCTTCCCATTCCGATCACGAGGTTAGACAGTAGGCCTGCACGATATAAGGAAAATCTGCAATGTGCAATAACATTGTTCAATATTGCATTGACGATATGACTTGCGGTAAATAAACAAATATTTAAGCGTGCATATTAGCTAAACATATGCATATATTTTAAATATAACCTGACTAAATGTTGTTTCTAGAGCAGCAACAGTAATTTTTACAACAGCAAAGTCACTATATAAATTCACTAATAATTTATCTTACTGGAAACAATCTAAAATGTCAATAAAATAAATCACATTCTTGACATCAAAATACTGAGTGAAGCTTAGAAAGATTGAAGAACACAGATATCAGTCAGTATCAGTGATTCCTCCTCCCTCTGCTGATGTGAACCACTGCAGGTACCGCTGGTAGAGGGGGGAGGAGGTGCTGCTTTGTCTCAGCCAGCAGATCAATTTACAAACAGTTAGACTACACAGCCTACTGCCAGCTTCTGTTTTTAGCTTGTGTAGCCAAAGGTTACGCTGCTCCTATATACTTTATGAAGATAATAAATGAATAACACGGAGGCTCCGTAGTCTGCACCCTTGTCAATAACAGCGTGTCACCGCTTCACGCCTTCCAGGTTGGGAGGTGGTCCGGTTACTGTAGATGGTGTTTATTTTAGTTTTGTAACATAAGAGGAAGGAGTTGCACTTGTTAACTGTGAAGGAACTGGAGATGTGATCACTGTGTTGTTTAGAATGAGCGGCAGGAATGGAAATGGTGGTTGTTTTAACGGCCTTCCTGTAAACAGCAAGCAACACCACCTCCTCGCCCCTCAGGACGAGGTTGGTCAATGTATGTGAATCCAGTGGGTTTGGTCTGGTTTAGTGAGAAATAGTCCAGGGGGTTTGTGCCCGGTTTCAGTGAGGCAGAGAGTTATTGATTCATTCAGAATGAGGCTTTTATTGTCGAGTGAACGAGTGTTTCAGGTGACGTTGCCTTGTGACAGGTTGTAAGGATTGAGGTGAGGGGATGGAGATTGGACAGATTCACGTGTTGCTTGTTGTTGTGACGTTATGAGGAAGTAGGTGTGTGAATGGACCACAGGGGAAGGGGTGGAATTTGGGGACATTGGGGAAGTTGTATGTAAACAGATGGCCAGAGCCTCTTCCTGTGTGGAAGATGGCGTGTGTGGAGTAGTCCAGTTTCTTTAAAGGATGTCCATGCAGTCCGGACGCAGGTGGTTATCGAGTTTATGAGGATCTGAGGCGGAGTACAGCGGCGGTGGCGGAGCGTTAGCACAAGGCTAGCGTTAGCGGGAAGGAGAGGCGATGTGTAACCCGGGAGTATCCACAGGATACACCAACAATCCGGTGAAGAGAAAAGGAAGCCTGGAGAGGCTACTGGCCTGTTTGTCAGATTTAAAATCTTGCTTGGAGAATGGAGGTAAACTTGATGCGGTGGTGGCTAGCGGAGAAGACTAACGAGAGCCTGGGAGACCACATTGGGGATGGGAAGACCCCATTTTAAATAACTATAAAGAAATAATTTCCCCATGTTTTTCGTTGTGCTAAGCATAAGCATTGGATTTGTACTTACGCCACTTAGATACCAAATATTAACATTAGGGATGCACCGATACCAGTATCGGGTGTTGGGCATCGGGTCCGAAACTGTGCTCATGTACTCATACTTGTACTCGCAAAACGGCTCCGATACAACGGCACCGATACCACTTTACGGTGGCGCGCCCGACCCTGCTGGGCCGGGATCCCACCTCAACCGGCGCACGCCGGCCCTCACTTTCATTGCGCCACAGCGTTTTGCTTGCACCCTCTGACTCGCACGTGCGTTAGACACCTTGGTCTGTGTTTCAAGACGGGTCGGGTGGGTTGCCGACATCGCCGCAGACCCCTTGCGCCTTTTACGTGGGCCGAGCCCCGATCTGGCGGCACGAAGCGGTTGAGGCGCACTAAGGACAGTCCACCCCGGTCGACAGTCGCACCAGGAGCAGGGGGTCGTCCTCAGCGGGAAGAGAGGGCACAGCGAGCCCTTTGTCCACGGTGTGGCGAGGTCCGGGCGGGGAGCACCTTCGCCCCGAGCCTTTCCAGGCCGACCTAGAGCCGGTTGCGGCGCAGCGCCTCGTATGCGGGACTCCCCAGCCTGCCGTGTGTCACTCACACACTCCAGCTGGCTGTTAACGAGGGTCTTTTGGCACAGAGAAGTACTCGTATCGGTACTCAGTATCGGCGAGTACCCAAATGTAAGTACTTGTACTTGTACTCGGTCTGAAAAAAAGTGGTATTGGTGCATCCCTAATGAACATACTGCTATTTATTCACATAAATCAGTTCACTTGGGGTATTTGAAATGCATTTTGAAGACAATGGATAGAAACATTACACTTCTCGTTTGACGTACTCTCATGCATGTGCACCTGTATGTACAGTTTGTGGAGAGACAGATTGGAGGAAAAATGATCACATCTTTGCCAGTCAGTCAGCCAGTGAGTCAGCCAGTGAAGAAGTGTTCGAGTCAGTCAGTCAGTCAGCCAACCAGCCACACGTTCACTCTTAACTGTCCAGTTTACAACAGCCCGCTATAAAACACGAGCAGCTGACAGCTACAGTCACTTCTCTCTGACACACTCCGGAGTTGCTATGACGTTACTACAGCAGCAGTCTGCATCGCTGCGATGACAAGCTCCTTTATCACCTGTTAACAGGAGGTAGGGGTTTGTGCGTGTGCACGCTTGTGAGGAAGCAGCGAAGCAAGTACAAGCAGTATGCCTCGGTTAGGTGCGTGTCTATAGGTGGTTGTGTATGTGTGAGCGTGTATGACAGAGACAGGCATGAGTGTGTATGAGAGCTGACAGAGGCGTCCAGGTTGACAGCCTTTGTAATGGAGGAGAAGGTAATTTGTTAGACGGATCCTCCTCTGTGGCCGCCTGCATGTCTCCCCGCTGTTCATCCTTCTCTCCATCGCTCTCCCTGCATTGCATCTTCTGTAAATCTCTCTCAACCACTCTTTCTTTCCCACTTACCCTCCATCTCTCACCATCCTTCTTGTCGAATGCTCCTCCTCCATCCCTCTCTTTCCTCCTCCCTTTGCCCGGTTCGGGCCCTCATCCATCAGGCCTAATGATTAAGCTGCTGCTCTGCTCATCTGAGGCCCTGCTTCATATTTCCCAGAGCTGAAAAGCAGTTTTAGCAGAGCAGGAGTAGAACATGCTCCTGCAGCCGAGCAAACTGAGGTTCATACCAGTAGAAGTACTCCGATTAAAGACTACTTACTCAAATTAAGCTCTTTGTGAAAAATTGTATGTACAGAATCCGGGCTTAACTAAATATGGCACCCCATTGAGAGAGATTTTTTGTAAAAGCTGTTAATTTTCGCTCAACTACTGTAGGATTTGTTCTTCTGACTAATATCAGTTTTGATGTTTGTGTTTAGTAGTTGAAGATACCAAATAATTTTGAGCCAAAACTTAAAAATCCCCAAGAGTGACCATTTAATACTAATCAATCCTCTAAAAATATGTGCTACAAAAGCCAAACTACCAAGACTGTTTGCAAAACCCCTCACCAAACCCGTGCCTAGTTAGGTCCCATATTGTAAAAAGTGAGATTTTCAGTTTTTTTATTTTACAAAGCAGGTTAAAGTGCTTTATAAACACTGTTAAACTATCAAAACGCTCAATATACAGAGAAATACACACAGCCCGTATTCAGAAGTTGTGCGTTTGAAACAAGCTGTTAAGATTTCTGTCCATTTGTGATGTCACAAATATACAATATTTAGACAATTACAGGGTTTTAAATGTAAACATTCTAAATGTGTCCCAGTTTGTTTAGTGTTGCAGTGTATGTAAATAACATCAGCTGACAGGAAGTAAACATGGATCCAAACTATTGCCTAGCAACGCAATTCCGTTGCAATTCCGTTGAAATGCACTAAAACGGAGCGTTTCAGACATGGCGTGAATACAGATATATTCAGGCAGACAGCATGAGAAAAATTATGTGTTTTTTTAGCATTAAAGCATGTAAACATGTTCTAGTAGAAAAACCCAAAATACAAACATGAACCTGAAAATGAGCATGATATTGGACCTTCAACAACAATAACTATGTTTCGTATGTTGCCCCATGACTCGGTCACAGACTTCTCAGCGCAAACCTCAGGGGAGACACAAAATATATTTTTTTACCTGTTATCTGGCAGCAGTTTGCAAAAGTGAAAGGTATTTTTTAATGATTCCAGAGAAGTTTATTTACAGCCCGGAATGAGCGCATCTTTGGGGGAAACCAATGTTTTTTCTGTAGTTAGCATTCCGAACAGTTGTATCATAAAAAATAATATTTTAATTACATTATTAATTCATACTTCTCTACTCATTCATGCTAACAAAGACAACGGTCATTGGATAGAAATGAGGAGCCTGCTTTTGTTTACTTCTGTGTTAAAGCAAAAGACCTATTGTTTAAAAAAAAAAAGACTGCACTTCAAATGGTAAATGTGCAACCATTAGCTTGTAAATAGCATATGTGCCGTTGTAGAAGCTTGACAGGTGTAGGAATAGTAACTAAGGGGATTAGCAAAGGGTCAGTTGCAACGTCTGCTGTAAGGGAATATCAACTTCATGCATGCGAGCAATAGCAGAAGCAATTCCCACTGGATAGTTCCATCAGGGATTAAATCACAAAGCATCAGTGGCAGATATCTCAATACACACCACATTTTGGATGCCATCTGTGTCGTTGCTTCATCAGGATTCCCAAGTTCCATCTTTGGGACAGACATTGACTTCATCAAATGCCGTTTCCAGGGTGTATCGGGGAACTGAAAACCAGGTCTCTTATCCTCGAAAATGTCATCAGGTGCAACAGTTTTGATGGCATGATAATATCTGATGATTCCGGAGGCTGTTCCTTTTCAGACCAGTTTAAAAATAATAATTGTTGAGTAAAAAGTGTTGTAGTTGCCTACAGTTAGTGCATAGCTGGCCATGTCTGCTTTTTGCAATGCAGTCTTTTGCAAACTTTTTTCTGCAAAAACCATCTGCACACCTTATTTTCTTAAACACTTTCTGTGTACCCAGTGCAGAATTAAAGGTCTCATATTATAAAAAAGTGAGATTTTCATGTTTTTTATTATAAAGCAGGCCCAAGTCCTATATAAATACTGTGAAAGTATCGAAACGCTCAATCCACAGGGAAATACACACAGCTCGTATTCAGAAACTCTGCATTTGAAACAAGCTGTCAGGATATCTGTCCATTTGTGATGTCACAAATATACAATATTTAGACCCTTTACACAGATTTAAACGTAAACATTCGAAATGTGTCCCAGTTTATTCCTGGTTGCAGTGTATGTGAATGTCGTCAGCTGACAGGAATTACACATGGACTCAAGCTGTTGCCTAGTAACCCAATTCTGTTGCAATTTCGTTGCAATTCCGCCGAAATGCACTAAAACGGAGCGTTTCAGACAGAGGGTAAATACAGGCATATTCAGGCAGACAGTATGAGGAAAATAAAGTTTTTTTTGTAACATTACAGCATGTAAACATGTTCTAGTAGAAACACAAAACACAAGTATGAACCTGAAAATGAGCATAATGTGGGACCTTTAAGGCTCACATTTCCCCCCAAACTTGAGCAAGATAGAACTTTTCTGTCAGAGTGTTATCATTTCAATGCCTTCCTGCTTCATCGCTCTTCTATTCTGCAGCCAAAAACACACAACTGAGAGAGAGAGGGAAGGAGTTCAGTGAAGTATGATGCCAAACAGGTGTTTGTGTCTGACATTGAACCAAGTGGATTGAGTGTTTCACAGTTACCATTGTACGAGACAAGTGGAAGTGCCAAGCTCTTAGAGAAATTGACCTCTATGCCTGAATTCTTGCAGTCCATCAGCCTTGCTTACAGTTTTTGCTACTAAAATATCCTGTAGACTCTACAGTGTAGAGTATACCGGGAGTTCTACGAAATTGTGACAGTTAGGGGTGAAAGGGTTACTTGTTGAAAAAGTCCCCAACAGGTATGTGTTTCACAGCCCTATAGTCAGGGTGCCTCTCTGTTGCGCATATGAAATAATTGTCCTTGAAATGGCAGATATGACTTCTCAAATGTCTTATCTAAGGGTTTCACTTCCACAGCTTCACTGTGCCCGGTTTATTTCTTCTCTTATATTTAAAGCAATAGAATCCCATCTTCTTCTGAATGTTCAGTCTGGTGCCAATTCTTGGGATGAGGCTTGCAATAATGGCAGGTACAAAAGTTGAAAACCCTCTTCATCCCATTTATTTTTCTGAAAAACAAGAAAGCAATATTGCATTATACAGCGAGTACAGTGTGCATTAAATTGTATTAAGCCGAGAAATATTCATATTTAGTTGAATCTTAGCTTAAATTAAGTATAATTTAAACATATATAACAACCTATTACTTAACGAATTATGGCTGTATTGAATATCCCTTAAAGTCTGTGTAGAGTAAAATCTGAGATTTGTTTCTAAACACATTATACATGTAAGAAAATAATTAATGAAAACCTGTGAAAAGACGGGACTGAATTGTGGATTTAGACCATTAGTGTCTCATCATTTTTGTGTTCAGGATTTTTTTGGGCACGCCTGAAATCACTGACGCCCAACACTTAATTACCACAGCTAGTCAAGTCAAGTCAAGTCAATTGTATTTGTATAGCCCAAAATCACAAATCACAAATTTGCCTCAGGGGTTTTACAATCTGTACAGGACACGACACCCTCTGTCCTTTACGGTACGACCCTCTCATCGGATAAGGAAAAACTTAACCAAAAAAAAAAAACTTTTAACAGGTGCAATAGATGTCGTTTGTACAGAGTAACAACATAATGAAAATACAACACAGACAATCCATATGACAAAAAATAATACATATAATGTGAACATATGTGAGAAGGTGGATCCAGGAGGATGTCAAGCAGCTTCCCGGCGTCGCCAAACAGATAGAGCCAGAGCAACACGACCTCCTCTTCACGCCAGATTGGTAGAGCCAGAGCAACACGACCTTCTCTTCCCGCCAGATAGGTAGAGCCAGAGCAACACGACCTCCTCTCCATGCCAGATAGATAGAGCCCGAGCAACACGACTTCCTCTTCCCACCAGATAGGTAGAGCCAGAGCAACACGACGACCTCTTCCCGCCAGATAG
Organism: Sebastes fasciatus; assembly: GCF_043250625.1. NCBI lineage: Eukaryota > Metazoa > Chordata > Actinopteri > Perciformes > Sebastidae > Sebastes > Sebastes fasciatus. The sequence continues at coordinate 34,665,120 of NC_133799.1, forward strand.
GTAGAGCCAGAGCAACACTACCTCCTCTCCACGCCAGATAGGTAGAGCCAGAGCAACACGACCTCCTCTCCACGCCAGATAGATAGAGCCAGAGCAACACGACCTCCTCTCCACGCCAGATAGATAGCTAGTGGTGTAGTAGCCATCTGGCATACCGGAACAAATCCTGGTGAGCCGCTGCGTTGGTGGGCTGTCAAAAAATGGATTGAAAAATGGTAAACAGATAGTAAAAATATTTAGTTTTCTCTCTGAACACTTGAATTACAATATGCTGAAAGGATATTATGGAATTTTTGCCCAATGATGTCAAAGAGAAACAGCCTACTGCCACTTTAAGGGTCCCGGTTTGGGGGTTTGAAAATATGGCCACCCTAGATATAGGTGAATTACCTACAGTAGCAAAGTTGTTAATGCTCTATCAACACAACAGCCTATTGAAATTATTGCAAAATGTCTGGACAGTTGTGAGTTAGTGCTACATGTTGGCTAATTTTGACTTGAAGCTATAGCTAATTTCTTTGACAACAACTATTTCTTGTTGTTTCTTTACTCTACAGTATAACATCACTAGTAGTCCAACCAAACGCCAGGACAAGATTATTGATCCAGTCCAGGTTTAACCAAAAAACAATTACCAATCCTGTTCAGAGCTTTTTAAAAGTCAGCGCCTCGTTCATCCCCTGCAGTTTCTACCTGCAACATGCTGCTCTTTACTCGGTACTGCTTCAACAGTGCATTGTGAAGTGCTGCAGTGCACACATGGGTGTGACAGCATGCAGCAACTGCTATAGATGGCACGGTGCAAGCATTATTTTTAGCCTGGGTTTAGTTACTCTTGCGATCGAACCTATAGGCTGTGCTTTACTGCACTCGAGACTTTTACTTTGCTGCACTCGAAGCTCTTGAAAGTCTCACCCCCTTTAAACTGACCGACTGTTTTTCTCCATTTCCCCTGGATTCTTTGACAGCTCCAAAGATTCTCTAAGTCCTCTCTCTCCATTTTGCCCATGTTAATTATTTTACAGAGTAGAGCCGCTTTGATGCCAGAAGATGTCTTTCTGTCTCTCTTTGCATGAATACTCTAGTGAGCCCCGTCTTCACTTACTCCCACTCTGCGCTCTCTCTCTCTCTCTCTCTCTCTCTCTCTCGCTCTCTCTCTCTCTCTCTCTCTCTCTCTCTATTAGTCACTCCCGCAATCTGCCCTGCAGTGGTGTTACAAGTCCCACTAAAGCCAATTAAAGGAGCCAGAAACAAATTTATAATTTGGCAAAATGGCACTTAAATTGAAATTGTTAAAAGATGTATGCGAATCTAAACCCCGCTGATGAGTTCATGCTCCTCTCTCCTTCTCCTCGGGGGGGGGGGGGGAACGGAGAAGAGCATATGCCCACTCATGCCCCGCTAATATCGGCATACATGCTCGCGGAAATAAGAGGAAGTCATTCAGGCACACAAAACGTGACTGACATGCGGCTGTGTGTGCACTTTTCAACACACACACACACACACACACACACACACACACACACACACACACACACACACACACACACACACTCTCACATGCTTTAGGATGACCTGGCAGGTATAGCGCTCTGACTTTTTAAACCCCATGTCTGATGAATTATTAAACCAAAACACAATGCAACTCTACTCCAATGGTGTCAAGGAACACCATTGGATGCTAACACATAGCAAAACAGCCCAAGGCTTCCTTACTGCGATAACACAAGTGTACTTCTACTCTTTTTTTTTTGTTACTACCTTCTTGTTCTTTATTCTTTTTATTTTTTTCCCTTTCTCCCTTCTTACACTGCTCTCTTTCCTGGCTGGTTTCTTCCCTCCTTTCCTTGTTAAAGTAGCTATACTGTATCAACCCCCCCCACACCCCCTGTCTTCTCTATCACACACTTTCACAACAGTGCTGAAGATGCAAGGGGGATAAAAAATTGATTGGCATTACCATTTAATCAATAGACTGACATGAAAATGTGATGTGGCTGCTCCCGGGGTGCTGTTGATGGAGAGGAGTTAGATGTTTGAGAGGGAGAAGGGAAACGCCTCGGAGACCCGAAGACACGGGCCGACACACACACACACAGAGAGGCCCCGGCTATAAGCTCTATGGGTATAGAGTCAGTGTGTGTGTGTGTGTGTGTGTGTGTGTGTGTGTGTGTGTGTGTGTGTGTGTGTGTGTGTGTGTGTGTGTGTGTGTGTGTGTGTGTGCTGTCATGTCATTTAAAATATAGAATTTCTACTGGGAGTCAAAAAGAGAGGAGTTATCAGGCTGGGATGATTGGCAGGCAGGGGGAGAGGTGAGGTTTTCACTGTGTTTGCTGGGGATTAAAGATGAATGTGAGAGAGATGTCTCTCCCCCCGAGACCCCATCTGTGTGTGTGTGTGTGTGTGTGTGTGTGTGTGTGTGTGTGTGTGTGTGTGTGTGTGTGTGTGTGTGTGTGTGTGTGCGTGCGTGCGTGCGTGCGTGCGTGCGTGCGTGCGTGCGTGCGTGCGTGCGTGCGTGCGTGTGTGAGGGTGCGTGTCCTCTTACTGCCTCCATTGCTGTCACATCCGATCACAGCCCATCAAACCGACTGAAAGCTGAGTTGACAGAACTGTTTAATAAACACAGACACCCCCCCAGACACGCGCACACACACACACACACACACACATAAAGGTAGAAAACTTTAAAGAGACAATAAAATCCCCCCCACCAGCTCTTCTTATTTATATACTGATGATTTGCGACAGCTTCTGCCAGACCTACGAGGGGATATATGGATATATAGAATATAAGATGTTTCAACTTTTGGGGGAATTTGGAGTATTGGTGACTTTTTCATATTCTGAATGTGCTAGAATTGGCAAAAAAAGAAACTACAGTTATGTATGTCTCGTCCTTTTTATTAATGAAAGGAAAAAGGAGAGAAGGCAGGTTGCGTAAATGTAATGATACAAGATTACATTTACACTGTTTTGACAATTGTGTACGGAGTTTAAGCATAAATTATGCAGAATAAATTCAATTATTATGGAACAATGCGGGGCATATCAGGGGGAGGATAGACATTGTTTTATCCTGCTTTCATGGACTTGCTAATGAAATTTTTACAGTGGACATTTGCTGTTAAAGATGCTATAATCATTATTTTACATTAACAATGGATCGATGACTGCATCTGTTTGAAATGTGTCGCTTGTAGTGAGCTTTGCAGTTCCCCTCAGCTCTACGGAGCATTTGATCGTATTTCGGCTCGATGTTTAGGTTTACTCTCACCCCTCTCATCGGCGTCAATTCTGCTAGATGTGTAAATAAGCGGATTCCTAAACAGTTCACCATATCTGTAACAGCCCAGAAAACGCAGACAGGATTGAACCCAAAAGCATGATTTCGGAGGCAGAAGGGTATAAGGTGACAGGGGGGGATTCGTTGGAAAGCTGAGCAACAATGTAGCAGAGGGTACGTGGAACTGGCCGGCATATGAATGATGAGGAGAATGAGGCACAGGTATGGAGGAGATAGGCGGGAAAGCTCACGCGAGGGAAAGGCGGGAGAAAAGAACTGCAGGGCAGGAGGGAGTGGCAGGATCTCTAACGACAGGAGAGTAGTGATAAGGCAGGTAAACGCAGGGCAAAAAAACATTAAGGGTGCTTTCACATCAGGGGCCCGGGCCCCGGATCCGAGTAGACTTGTCCCAAAGTCCAGTTTGTTTGATTAGTGTGAACGCTCCGTACCGTACTCGGGCACGGTTCGTCGATCCGTACTAAAGTCCACTTGAAAAGGAGGTCTGGAGTACGAATCATGTGGTCTAGGGTACGGTTCGCAGTGCCATCAAAATGTCTTAATTAGTTTAAAAAGTATAATCAGGAAGAGACCATTGATGTGTGAAGTGATTTGGGTGGTACTACACTGCATAATACTGAAGTTATTGAATATTTTTCCCATTAAAAATTCACAAAAATTATATTATATTTTCCAAACTAAGTGTTGTAGTACAACTATGAGGAGATCATTGATGTGTGGAGTAACTTTGGTGGTACTACACTGTATAATACTGAAGTTATTGAATATTTTTCTCTTTTCGGCGTTGCACTTTGTAGACGGTCCCTGACCACTTGTGGTTGTAGCTTGTTTTACTACCTTACTACGGTTAGAGAGAACCGTTGTTTGTGTTTTAACAACGTTCTGGTTATGAGTTATTGATCCAGGAAGTTTGACATTTGGCTACTACGAAAGTTGGGATCGACGACTGGCACTCTACCTGGGGGCTTGGCGAAGAGCAGGTGTTTATTGACGGTAGTTCTAACTCACACAGGCTCCCCCCTCTACTGGACTCTACGGGTAATATTCTCCTCCAATCACAAGCACGCATTCGCCCACTGAAAATTTGCATAGCTGGCCAATCAGGAACGTGCCTACTCAAATTCGTGCGGACCCCACAGTAATGTAAGGCAGCATACACCGCTGTCTGCTATCCTTTTTCTCTCCAGCGAACATGCTGCTCAGTTTGAACATGCTGCTCAGTTTGAACATGCTGCTCAGTTTGTCTCTTCAGATTGATTTGCTTTGTGTGTTTTTGTACTGCTTCTCTTTTTGTTAGGGTTTTTTTTTCAATCTTTAACTAAATTAATTTCCTTCTTTGGATAATAAAGTTAAATCTGATTTGATGTCAATCAAGCACAGTCTGAACACACCTGCACAGTCCTGAGGGGAGGTCTGATCAGGCAACAAGTGGCCCATCGCTGTGTAGGGGCTTTAATATAATCCAACCATTTTGTATCAGTTGTTTAATACAAAATATGCAATTGTGAATAATCTTTTTTTCTGGTGTACTACATTGTATTTTAGTCATACAGAAGTTGTAAGGCAGTTGCCACTTATGGTACAATAAACTGGGTAGCACTAGCAGGCAGTACATGTGTTAGCATTGAATGCCAAGCGTTATGTAGAGCAAATGATCCACCAGGGACACAGGGGTGATTTTGTTGTCTGTGTTCTCATCACTTCAAATCTGGGACAGTCTCCCAAAAACCTGCTGTACTCTTCACTTCCTTTTTTTGCGATGCATACTTCAATTGACTCCATCGCTCTTTGAGTTAGCAGGAGCACCATATGTTTCCTGGGAGCACAAAGAACATTTGATTCTTTTAATGGCGCTCTCCACCATTTCCTTTCTCTGATGTTTTTCCCTTCCTCCACCTTTTCTCCTCCCTCATTTCTCCTGACCTCACCCTTCTCTTATTTCCTTTCTTCTCCCCCTTCTTTGTCGGCTTTTCTCTTCTTTCTTATCTTTGTGTCTCCTTCCTTCCTCTCCACCACCTCTTCACCTCCCTCCTCTATCTCCCTTCTCTCATCAATTTTCAATGCCTCTTTACTTCCACCAGCCTCTTTACCTCCTCCTCCTTCCCTCTTTTCAGGTCAGGCGATTCCTGACCTCTATGTATTACAGAAACCCTCCCTCGCATATACTTTACAGCAGCGGCAGATATATGGGATATGAATATTCATAGGGTGCTTTTATGTGCTGTACATACTGTGCAGTTATTATACTTTCCCTCTGTTCCTGTCAGTGTCTGTGATGTCTGTATGAAAAACAATAGTTGTAGTTGTTTGAATGCTGTAACGTGAGGACGTTTTAAGGATCCCGTGTAGGTTGATTTATTCAGACAGACCTGCTATTGTTTTGCTGACACACACGTCCAAACCCCAGTGAGACGAGCTTTTATACAAACACAGCAATATGGAACCACTTGGCCTGGTAGCTATGAAGCGAGAATCAAGGTTGAGTGACTTACTGAAGGGCACAGCAGCAATTCAGCACCTGGTTGAAAACTATGAACATCCACTCCCCACAAAGTACAGACACAAAACGCCACAGAAATGTAATCGGTACAATGCGGAATGTCAGCGTGAGTGTGTTTGTCAGTGTGTGTGTGTGTCATAGCCACCTTAAGGTCAATAAAAGGTCAAATTTAAATTTTACAAGAGGAAACATTCCCATCCAAACATTGGATGAACTTCAGTTGCACGGAGCATACACAGACTGTTTTACTCAGTGTGATGATAGATCTGTGACAATTTGACAATGACAATTTCAAATAATATGAAAAGTAAATAACCCTGAATTGCTTTTAACCTTGTGTTTATTTCTTCCCTTACAGTAAATAGCAAACTATTTCATTATGAAGAAATAGATAATGTATATGGAAATAAGATTGATTGGATTATATTCACCAAAACACCACATGTCCCTTATAAATGAAAAAGAAAATACCTGTAATTTGTGAGGGACAATGACTGACATCTCTTACTACATATTGCTGTATTCATTTAGATTTTTCAAAGTTTTTCAAAACTTTAAAAACTTCATTTCTAAAGTAAAAGTCCCTAAAAGTGTATGATATAACTTTTTGCTATGGTCTAGTGTTAAAAAAAAGTCAACAAAAATTGCAATAAATTGTAATATCTAATCGCAATACATATCCAATTGGCATCCAAGTATTGTCCCAGCCCTATTGACTAGATTTACTAAGATAGCAGCTAATCATGCAAAACGTTTAACAAGGGCGCTATTTAGCTCCACATGAGAATAAATATTTGAGAATGTATTACTTAAACAGATTCAATATTTAATAACAGCTTTTATAGCATTGTTTGTATTTTAAATACTCCCGTTTTACTTGATCTATGTAAATCATTTTTTGCAAACTAATTCATTAAAGTAGAGGTTCATTAGGTAGGGTGTGTTTTTCACTCACATTTTATTTTAATACACCTTCACCTTTGTCAAACACAAAACTGACCCTTGCAAAGTGCTGGAGGCGTTGTATATTCAGCCCTCAACCACATGTATCTTTGCTCCTCCTGTTATTTATGCAATCGTCCTTTAAATGCATATGGACAAAGGAGAAAGGTGCACTTCACTTCTGGCATGCAAATTGCAGTTTAGGTGAGTGTAAAACTGTGATTGCTGCTTGTTTGATAAATAACAAAAATGTAAAGTAAATCTTAACCTTCAGAGAAAGCGGTCACTCACTGCAGTAACGCACACAGACAGTGCATGCTCCTGTTTTCTGTAATAAACGCAATCTACACCGCACAAAAATCTGTCATTCTGCTGCTGCCTAAATTTGTCTATATTGATTTTTGACCCATTGTAAAGCACACACACACACACACATATGACCATCTGCTGCTGTAATAAGCATGGCTGAGCCACTTTGCAGTATCAATCTTCCAGGCTACATATGTCATGCAATGCCATGCAGAGACAGCAGGCGGGGGGGGGGTGTTCGTGGTCGCCAAAGTGTGAATTAATTAGCACCATGTCTGAGGGCTTCTTATTCACTTCTCCCCAATATGTCACGCTCTATGATCTAACAAGGCCTCGAGCAGATAAAAACACAAGCTGAAGCAAAGTCACTCTGTGGCACATCCTTAACTTGTCCTCTAGCCACATGAGCTGAGTCTAAATTGTTTTTATTTAATTTTTTTCTCCTGGGAATGTATTACACGACATGAAGATAAATACAAAACATGGATGTCGTCCAAAATCCTTTTAGTTTCTGGAACCAAAGGTTCTTTGACTTTATTATCTTTATTATCTTAAGCTGATATGATTGTAATAACGACAGGTTGAATGTTTAAAAACAAAAAAAAAGTAAACTTTATTACATCCATCATATATATACAGGTACATACATGAAATTTGACCTCTGCATTTAACCCATCCTAAAGCCTCGGCCACACTGGGAACGTCAGCAGCACGTGGCGGCTGCGTTACCTGTTGTTTTTTATTTCGGCGTCCGTGTTAACAGGTTAGAGCAGCCACACTACCCGCTTGAGACACACTTCTCACGGCTGCGTGTCAGCTGCGTCTCTTCTAGAGATTCGAGGTCTCGCCTATTTTTGATGCGAGCCGCGCGGTTCACAGCAACGACAGACAGTGAAGGTGATCTATTGACTGTATATTGACATCATACTAGCAACATTACTACAGTTTCGATGTCTCTATTTGTAAAAACTGTTACGGAGATGAAAAAAAGTAAAGACTTATTTTTTAAATCAATACTTCCTGCTTTCATTTCAAAATAAAAGCCCTCAAGTGTTTTTTCTATGTACAGAATTAATTTGTTAACACAAGGCTTTTATTCTGAAATATGTGCCGGACAGTGTTGTAGAACATGCAGTGACTTGCAGAGCTCCATGAATGAATATAGTACGGGTTTTAATTGTGGATTATTACTATTATTTACAAATTACCACATGTTTCTTAACCTTTCTCTGTCTAAAATAAATATAAATTATATTTATAATGAAAATAAATGGCTAGTAGTGGGCTGCTGTGAAGCGCCCGGGGAGCAACTTGGGGTTCAGTGTCTCGCTCAAGGACACTTGGACATGTAGACAGTAGAGGAGCCGGGGATGGAACCACCAAACTTGTGGTTAAAGGACGACCCGCTCTACCCACTGTAAATTATTACAGTTCATATGCACTAAATGATGTGTAAAAGCAAAAATTGTATCCAAATTATTATTTATTTAATTTTACGCATTTAAAATAACAAAGAACACAGAACATGTGTAAAAGAAGTTACAGAGCAGTGATATGGCTCTATCTATTAGGTGTGTAGAGGAGGTTGTGTTGCTCTGGCTCTATCTATCTGGTGTGGAGAGGAGGTTGTGTTGCTCTGGCTCTATCTATTAGGCGTGGAGAGGTGGTCGTGTTGCTTTGACTCTATCTGGCGTGGAGAGGAGGTTGTGTTGCTCTGGCTTTACGTATCTGGCGTGGAGAGGAGGTCGTGTTGCTCTGGCTCTATCTGTTTGGCGTGAAGAGGAGGTTGTGTCGCTCTGGCTCTATCTGTTTGGCGACGCCGGGAAGCTGCTTGACATCCTCCTGGATCCACCTTCTCACAGTACATGTATTAATTTTTGTCATATGGATTGTCTATGTTGTATTTTCATTATGTTGTAACTCTGTACACACGGCATCTATTGCACGTCTCTCCATCCTGGAAGGGGGATCCCTCCTCTGTTGCTCTTCCTGAGGTTTCTTCCATTTTTTTCCCTGTTAAAAGGTTTTTTTTTGGTTACGTTTTAATTTATCCGATAAGAGGGTCGTACTGTAAAGGACAGAGGGTGTCGTATCCTGTACAGATTGTAAAGCCCCCTGAGGCAAATTTGTGATTTTGGGCTATGCAAATAAAATTGACTTGACTTGACTTGATTGACACATATCAGACACATAACGTTAGCAGTATTGTTAGCATTACCTAGTACACAAACATATTAACGGCTAACATTACACGTCCGGATCTTACCTTTGTAATTGTGGATGTAGCTTGAAACGTATAGTTTGAAGTCCTTCTTCTTTTTAGTTGCTGACGTATGGCACATTGATGGAATAATGCGACTAACGCTGTTGTCCAATGGCGACCGAGTGAAAGCCTGGTGAACACGCCATCGCTGTCTGTTGCGCTACGAGCGCCATAGATGACATGGTTGGCTGAGTCAAAATACGGAAGTGAGTGTGTATATAGCCTATTAGTACAGTAATTGGCAATAGAAGGTACACTTACTGAATTTTTTATAGAATCCAACAAGATTTCTTCCCATTGTTGATGTTTTGAAACTCAACACAATTCAAGTTGAGGACTTCTACTGGATACCTTCCACAGAGATTCAAGGCGCATTTTCCTGAAACAACAAGAGACTGTCTACCCTGCCTACTTTTCTCTGGCAAATCTAATTACCCACTTTGCTATAAACAGGCTTGGATCTTGAACTGTGAGTGTCGAGTAAAACTCTACTCTGGCACACGAGTGTGGTTTGTTCTTGGCCTAAATGCAGTAGACGTCTCATTGTCACAACAGCAGCGTAGCCGCCAGCTGAACCTCAGTTCAACTCCAGCCCACAGCTCTTCTTTTATTCCCTCTACTCCTAGGCCCTGAGCTGACTTCATCCCTGCTGCAATCACAGTGTTTTTGAGTGGGAGTAAAAGCAGAGATGTCTTTGTCCCCTCTGCTGCGGGCTGGTGTGGACACAGCAGAGGACGGGGGGAGCCTCTGGAACCACAGTACTATAAAATCTGATGCTGTAAAAATTAGAAAAAAATCAAAAGTTAAACAGCTTCTCAGTCTGTATGCTGTATCTGACCGACTGTCTCAACTTGTCTGCTCATTATAATGTTGACTAACGGAGTGTCCACACTGGGAACGTCAGGAGCGCGTGGCGGCTCTGTGATTCACGCGTCGGATGTTCACACCAGCTGTGGTTCTGCTGCAGCTGCTGCCAGCCCTTTCTTTCTACATAGAGTTTGCCTTTCATAATGGCCATTTAATTTCATTATAAATGTCATTTATATTTATTTTAGACGGAGAAAGGTTAAGAAACGTGTGGTAATTTGTAAATAATCCACAATTAAAACCCCGTACTATATTCATTCATGGAGCTCTGCAAGTCACTGCATGTTCTACAACACTGTCCGGCACATATTTCACAATAAAAGCCAAGTGTTAACAAATGGAGGAATTCTGTCCACAGAAAAAAAACACTTGAGGGCTTTTATTTTTAAATGAAAGCAGGAAGTGTTGATTTAAAAACAAGTCTTACTTTTTTTCATCTCCGTAACATTTTCTACAGATGTCTAGACATTGAAACTGTAGTAATGTTGCTGGTATGATGTCAATATACAGTAAATAGATCACTTTCACTGTCTGTTGTTGCTGTGAAATGCGCGGCTCGCGTCAAAAATAGGCGAGACCTCGAATCTCTAGAAGACATGCAGCCGAGACGCAACCGTCTCACGCGGGCTGTGTGGCTGCTCTAACCTGTTAACACGGAAGCTGAAATGAAAAACAAAAGGGAACGCAGCCGCCACGCGCACCCGACGTTCCCAGTGTGGCGGAGGCTTGAGACGTGACTGGACATACTTAACCGCCCCAAATGCGATGCAGCTCTTCAGACTTTGCAATGGCGGACTGCGAAGCAGACGGTTCTGGCACCAACCAGCAACATACAAATGTGAAAAACGTGGGAGTTCACATATGTAATGTACTGTTGAAAAAATATTTAACACATCATTTAAATTTTCCTTAAAATAATACTGAACAATATTAGAGTGGAAGATGTAATGTTGATTTGTATTTGTGATAAACAATTTTCATTTAACTGTAACAATAACTGAAACGTTGTTGCGTAATGCTTGAGTATACTTGATTTTATATATATGTATATATATATGTATATATATATATACATATATATATATTATTTGAGTTCATATAAGTTCAGCTGGTAGCTGTTCATGCTAAAATACCCAGTTGTTGCACACATTCACACAAACTGGGAATGTTTAAGCTGTCCCTTTGCACCCTGATAATTTCTTCAAGTGGAGATGTGATTTATCAAACACTGTTTAAACGGGATAAATATTTTTGGAGTACCACTGTTGTCGCTTTAGAAGCGATACTGTAATGTTTGTTTATGCATTTGAGCACAACTTCAAAAAAGAGAAACTGAACACCACCCCTCCCACTCCTACTGTACTTTAACCATGCTGCATCTATTCATGTGCTGTCGTTACATAACTTAACTACATAGTTTATGGTTTATTCATGAGGCCTATTTTGGCCCAGAGAACTGGGCGTCCTGAATCAGAGGAGAATCTCTCCATCTCTCCACGGGGCCTTGGGGGGGAAAACAGGCAGGCAGGCGAATGATATTGCAGCCTCGGACAGAATTACCACTTCACTGAGAGAGAAAGAGAAAATGATCTCTGTCACCTGCTCTGCCTCCTCCATCCGCCCATCTGACCATCATCATTTCGGTTTTTTTCGCCTGCTTCATCTGTGTAACATGCGCCTGTGGGGGGATGTGTGTGTGTGTTTAAGTGCTGCGCTGCTCTGAAGTTAACGCCGCTACTCTGGATGTCGACATGCATGTGTTTATGTAGACCAGCACTGCAAATGATGCTACCAATCTGGAGAGGACAGGAGTTGGCTGAGAGGCTATGGCAGTTGTGTGTCACTGAGAATACACAATAGCTTCTGTGTGTGCGTGTATGAGAGACAGAGAGAGAGAGAGAGAAGCTAAGGTAGCTACCATGCATGTCACAGGAGAGCCCTCTGCTGTCTGAAGCACCACTCGACATGTCCTCCATTCAGTTTGTTTCATTTTAAAACTCCTAAATTTGTGTGCTGGTTATCAACATAATAAAAAAGAAAAATCCGAATCTGTCTGACATTGATCATTATACTTTGTTGAAAAGTAGTCATTGTCTCCCTGCGTTTTTCAGTCTTTCACTATATGTCTTCCCATCTTTTCCTCACACATGTAACATTATCAAAATATCAGGTACAATTGTCCCCATTTGCTTTCAATCTGTTACCTCTTGAATATACAAAATGACTGTAGATTTGGCTGCAAAGGCTCCTCACTGTAAGCAACAGGAAAGGAAAAGTAGACAGATAACCCTTTACCACGGCACGATCATTTCAGGAACGTTTTTTTTTTTTTTAAACTTTGATATTTATTTAGCATTTCCAGCTCTGGGTTGAACATCATGAGCATCCATACAGAATTTAACAAACAATACAACACTTAACAAATTGTGCAAAGAGTTTAACAAAAACAGTTTTCAGGGGCAGTCAAACATGTATATATTCTCCAACAACACATGCATCATGTTTCATGTTCCATGTAAATGATCCATTTTTCCCACTTCTTATCAAAGATATTGCTTTTAATTTTTAGTTGGTACGTCAGTTTTTCCATTGAAAAAATATCACGGACAATCTCAAACCAGCGATCTTTCCCTGGAGGTTCTACTTTATACTAGTTTCTTGTTATATCTTTTTTACTTTTTTGGCTATAAGCAGAATTTTTGCCAGATATCTATCTGTTCCATGCACAACCTCCTCCATGTTCCCTAGGTACATCACAGCACAATTGTTTGGAGTAGCATATCCCATAATGTCATTAACAGTTACATTTACATTATTCCAGAAAGGCTTTAGTTTAGTGCAGCTCCAGAAAACATGGGTATGGTTGGCCTCCAGATTGCCACAGAGCATCCGACAGGGTTGCTGGGTATTTAGCTGTCTGCTTTTGATTTGTGGTGTTATGAAGAACCTAGTAAGATTCTTCCAACCAAATTCTCTCCATACTCGTGAACTAGTAGTGGTACACTGTGTCATACACATTTTATACCATTCTTCGTCTGAAATTTCAATATTTAGCTCTGATTCCCATTTGTTTTTTATGTATAGTGTTGAGCTCTCCCCTAAGGCTTTGTAGAATGCTGAGATGACACGAGATCTACCCTGGTGATATGAATCCACTATAATGCTAATACTACCATTTATAATTATTTTAGGATCAATTTTCACCTCTTTCATAAGATAGTCCCGTATTTGTAGGTATCTAGATAAATCTTGTCTTTCCAGACCAAATTTCACCTTTAAGTCTTGAAAACTCATACATGTCCCATCTTTGAGAATGGTACATAGAGCAGTGATACCTTTCTCTGTCCATTGTTTGAACCTTAGGTCATATACCCCAGGTTTAGATTTTGGATCATATGCAACCCAGTTCAGTATATTTCTTTCCCTTTTGAGTTTATATTTCTTATTTATTTTATCCCAGATTTCTAGTGTAAATGTTGTAATTGGATCCATTAAATGTGTTACAGTTTCTGTCCGTTTTTTGTTTCCTACCAAAACTGGAATTTGTAGATCCTGAACTTTCCTCTCTATATCCTTCCATCTTGCTTCATAATCTGCATGTCTCCTTTACAACATCCATTCAGACATTAAAGTTGTGCAAAAATTAACACAAATAAACAACTGTTTTGCCCATTTGTATGAAATTGCATCTTAATAATTGTTTTTTCAGATTAAGATTTTATTGATTTGAGTACAAACAACATACAGTAGCCTACAATAAAAAATCTTCAAATAACATTCTTACCTCTGGCAGAAATGACGTGCCACAAAAATACTTACACAGAAGTAAAAGATTTACTAACAGCTAATTTATATTTAACTTTTAGCTTATCTGACCGTAAAAACAAAATTTATTTGAACATATATGGGCACTTGAAATAGTACTTTAGCATATACTTTTTCAATTATTACCTCCGCCAAGGCCAAAGGTCTAGGTAGGAGGTTATGTTTTCACCGGCTATGGTTTGTTTGTTTGTTTGTTTGTCTGTTAGCAGGATTTCTCCAAAAGTCTGTGATAGATTTGAATGAAAGTTTTTGGAGGGGTGGGGTGTGACACAATGAACAATCCATTAGATTTTGGTGGCGATCCGGGTCATCATCCAGATTCAGGAATTTTTGCAAGGATTCCGATCAGCCAGAAAATTGAGACCTCCGGGTATAACACATGCGCAGTGTAACTGATTACATGTTGATGACGCATGACCCAGCCTCTTTCCTTCAGAGAGAGAGACAGAGAGAGAGTGGGGGTGGGGAGGGTAACAACTGTAGAATCAGCGTTTTTCTCACATTAAACTCGGTGAAATTACACTCGAGTTCAACCAAAGCACACTTGATGATTGTTGGAAAGAGTAACGACGACGGTTTAGGGGAGTTTTTATTTTGTTTCCGTTCAGTTTGAATGAAGTGTTTTATGATGCTCCGCTACGTACAGCTGATCTCCACATAAACAAAATTACACATGGATGATGGCGCAAGCTGAACAGAGAAAAGGGGCAATCGTACTCGGGCAGCTTGGCGGAGGTCTGCGCTCTCCGAGTGCCATTCTAGTTCATTATGCTCGTCTTAAAGGCTGTTGTCATACAAAATTACAAAATGTCTGATTCCTACACAGTTATATCTACCAGTGACCTTGGGAATTCTTTGAAGTTTAAAAATAGCCTCTCTATTATCTCTTTTTTCATGCAATAAATATTTCCCCAATTTCCCAAATCCTATTTAAATTCAACACGACGATCACAGGCTGAAGTTCTTCATTCATTACGGGAGTAAGTGATTTGCCTGACCTTCACAGTTCTTCAGATGGGTTAAAGTGCAAACAGGAATACACAAAATTGACTTTTAGTTCTTTTTTTTTAGAGAATATTTTCACACTGAATTAGATTATAGCTGTGTAGCAAGTGTTTTCTATACTTAAGTTGTCATCAAATTTAGCTAACAGCTAGAGATGGCAAAGATCTAGATGTGATTTGCAATCCAACTCTGAAGCTATAAGTCCCCAGAAATAATTTCTTTATAACACCTAATTTTAGGTCTGTGGAAGACATGTTGTCTTCTATTTATACATTTTTAATGATTTTTACTTTTTTAAATGCACCTGAATAAATGCAATTAAGTACCAAGTCATCCCCGATCCAGACCAAAGCAAATGGTTTACACACACAGCTGATTGAACCTGGGGCTAAATTGACCGTATGGGGATCACAGCAATCACACTAAAATCCAACACAATCACACCTTGTTGACTATAAATTGAATATAAAAAAAAGGCCTTAGAGATAGTTGTGTTTGGCTCAGAGACGGAATGAAATAAACAGGAAATAGTGAAACAAATGCAGCATGAAGAGAAAAATGAACTGTGCAAGGATGGAGAGAGAGAAAGAGAGAGAGAGTCTAAATTGAAGCACATATTGAAACCCAATGATCATTTGGGCAAATGTCAACCAAATGGGTGATTTTTTTTTCATAATGTCAACATATTAAAATCATGTTCCAGTCCAACAAATGTTAAAGTGACATTTCAGATGTGTATCCTGCGTTTATAATTGTAGAGCACATACTGAGGTTATGTTGACTAACAGACCAACACTCATAGAGATATCACAATTTCAGCCTTTTGCTTGGTATGTGGTGGATTTATGTTTTTTATTATCATTATTATTATTGGTTAAGTTTATTTTAGTATATTAGGATCCCCATAAGTTGACTCCATGATATGAGCTAGTCGTCCCCGAGGGTCCGATATAGAAATCACAAACTATTATATACATTATTTTCATTCAAACATCACATTACGCACCAAAATCCCTGTCGTCACATTGCATTCCATAAAAATGATGCCTATGAATTCCATGTAGTGATGTGTACAGATTTCAAACCTTTTGAGACTACGAACAAAAACAATCAGCGTGCCAGAAGAATCATTTACTGTTCGTTCATGCAGTTAATTGCATTAAATACTCTTGTATTGCTTTCTTGAAGGTGGCTCTGGTAGCCTATTTGTTTTTTATTATTACTACCATTACAGTTCTATCCTTGTAATGTACTCTGTCCTTGGTAAGAGACTTGCCTGTTTAGTCAGATAATTATGTTGGTCAGTAAACAAAGAAAACAAAGCTTTTGTGGTCAACTTTATTCAGTCTTCAATTTTATTTGTACAGCCCAAATAAGGAGGCTTTACAATCTGTACAGGATACAACACCCTCTGTCCTTTACAGTATGACCCTCTCATCGGATAAGGAAAAACGTAACCAAAAAAAAAAAAATGTTAACAGGGAAAAAAATGGAAGAAACCTCAGGAAGAGCAACAGAGGAGGGATCCTCCTTCCAGGATGGACAGACGTGCAATAGATGTCGTGTGTACAGAGTAACAGCATAATGAAAATACAACATAGACAATCTATATGACAAAAAATAATACAAGTAATGTGAACATATTTGAGAAGGTGGATCCAGGAGGATGTCAAGCAGCTTCCCGGCTTCGCCAAACAGATAGAGCCAGAGCAACACGACCTCCTCGACGCCAACCAGATAGAGCCCAAGCAACACGCCCTCCTCTCCATGCCAGATAGGTAGAGCCAGAGCAACACAACATCCTCTCCACGCCAGATTGGTAGAGCCAGAGCAACACGACCTTCTCTCCATGCCAGATAGGTAGAGCCAGAGCAACACGACCTCCTCTTCACGCCAGATAGATAGAGCAAGAGCAACACGACCACCTCTCCACGCCGAATAGATAGAGCCAGAGCAACACAACCTCCTCTCCACCATGGAACCTAGAGAGAGGACCATATTTTTGTTTTTAATTCACAGTTGTTTCCTCTACATATAAAGACTTAATATTTAAAGATTTAAAGCTCGGTCACACTAGCATTTAAAATGGAAAATCCGAAACGGGGTGTTCCTATTAGCTGTGTTACACAATCCACTTTTATATAACCTCCTCTCTCGTCTAGACTGTAGACTATAAAGTATAAACTACTCCACAAAAGAGAAATAATTAGCACACAGTTATTTGACGAGTCAGTGATAGGCTACAACTACGTGTTTTGAATAAACCGTGTGAACAAATGTCAAGAGTTTGCTAACTGTCAGTTAGCAGGCTAGCTAGCTTGAGGAGCGTTTTTCCTCCCTTCCTTCATTAACTTTTTTTTTATAAATAGGCGTTATTGGGTGCAGCGTTGAACGGAATGATGCAACATGCAAGTGGGGAGTAAACGTCCCGGTACATGCAACATACAGTAGAAACTCAGGGATCTATTGTGACTGACTAGTGCTAGTGTTTCCCCAGCTCGCTAGCTTGTTTAGCAGCATACTTTACCAACTACCACCATTTTTTGAGGACGCATGAATGAACTTTGCTGTGCCACTTTCTGGTGTGACCTGGCCCTTACACTTTCTGTACACTATCTGTAAATATTAACAATGTTAATACTGATTAACTACTAATATTAATAGTGTTAATATTTATAGATGAAAAGTATTTACAGACTGAGATATAGGTTGTGCTAACTGTAATTGGCTCCAGCGTGTGTCATGTCTGACAGTGTTTGCCCTGAGCTCCCCGCTTGTGTTCAGAATTGGCCAACGTTCCACCACATCAATCCTTGCACCCATTGAGAGTTTGTGATGGTGTCATTTGAAACGTTATACTTGTACCTCTTCTAGAAACTATTTTCCTGCACCGTGCAATATCATTTCTTTATTTTAACAGTTGAAAGATGTTTGCCATTTGCCCAGAAGATTATGTTTTTATAGGTCTAAGAACCTGTAAATTGCAGCTATTTCAAGATCCCCCCCCCTTGAAGGAACCACACCTCGACACTGATGGTGGTTGTTATGTGGACAAGACACATACACTAATTGCAGCAAATGACATAATCTAATAATAATAGGAGTAGTTTAACCCCTTAACATTCCAACGATAGATACTGGTATCATATGAAACTACTGAAAACTTAAAGAATCCAATGGTACCTGGTGCTAAATAACGCTACAAAGTTGCGCTACATGTTGTCGAGGAAAAGCTGGCATGGCCATTTTGAAAGGGGTCCCTTCACCTCTGACCTCAAGAAATGTGAATGAAAATGGGTTCTATGGGTACCCACGAGTCTCCCCTTTACAGACATGCCCACTTTATGAAAATCACATGCAGTGTGGGGCAAAAACCATACAGTTTTTTGAATGTATGTTGTTTTTCGTCGATGCTGAGACTCTTGTGGAGCCAGTGAGCCCAATTGTATTCATGTGTGATAACTAACTGTAGAAACTTTACAACCACAAACTGGAGATCACAGAAAAACAACAATTCTTGCAGAAATCTCCAAATGTCAAAAGTTTTTCATACAAAATCACAGCATGGCTTTTTCTATGGTGTTCCTCAAGGTCTTGGTGAATTGTTGTGGTATTTTGAACCAAAATAATGGTTAAATTTAGCACCAAATCTTTGAAACAAATGGTATCAACCCCAAGATTGCTGCAACAAAAGTGAGCATGGGAATGACCATTACAAACTTTTATCATCATGTTCTACGCTCTTATACACTTTTGCAATTTATTTTAAAAGTATATCAGTTTTTTTATTAAAGCAGATAGATAGATAGATAGATAGATAGATAGATAGATAGATAGATAGATAGTAACTTTATTGATCCCGATTCAAGGGTTGATTCATGTGTATCAAAATCATCATATAAGTGGTGTGTAACAATATACAGTACATACGTTGCGAAAGTTTATCAGCGTTGAGATATTCCCGCTGTCATCACTGACGTTGTTGCTGCCGTTTTTATTCCTAGATGGAGTGTTAATGGAGCAGCTACAATGCTAGCATAGTCTGGCACTGATCGATCCGAGCTCCATTCAGAAAACAAGCATTTTAAAAGTCGTTTGCTTGTCGTCTTGGTAACAGACCTAACAAAGCATGAATTCTTTTTTTTACTAATCAGCATCATTATGTAGTTATTTCGGCACACTTTTGATCCGTTTACAACAATGTCGCTGCCATATTTATGCCTAGATGACGTTATGTTGTGTGTTGATGGAGTAGCTACATAGTCTGGCATTGATCGATACGAATTACGTTCAGAAAACAAGCATTTTAAAAGTTGTTTGCTTGTTGTGTTGCGGACAGACTTGACAAAGCATGAATTCGACATCATAATGTCGTTATTTTGGCATCATTTTGATCTGTTTATTGTATTATTATTATTATTATTATTATTTTGGGTTCATACTGCAGTAGCGACGTGTGGCTTGTGAGATACAGTCAGTGCAATGGCGCTGTGTGTGAATACAGCTCGCCGCCGGATGACGTTATGAGCCCAGACACGACGATGACGGCCAATGAGGAAACTCCAACAGTCGGCCGACCAATCCTGTAACCTCATCACTCACTCAGTGACAGACTTTTGCATTTGTAGGGCTGGCCCTCTGCGGTCCAGCCAAAAAGAGGGCGGAATGGTACAGTAAGGGGTTAAATGTCCATCAGCTGGCTTGATCAGTGGCTGCCAGAGGTACATAACCCAGTGAATCCATTAGACAACTATTGAATACCTGCTGCGGCCTGATTGGAATGATTGCCTATTTGTCTTCTCACTTGAGCTTACACTAAAACTAACTGATTCTGTTATTTCTTAAATATAGAGAACTGTTGTATAGTAAGCAACGTGTTTTTCTGTCTGTACAAGTAGGATTTTGATGCAGTTGCATAATATTGGCCAACCCGAGGGCTGTTCTAGAGCTTTGGGGTCACCGTGGGTCTTGACGTTTGACCCGGGGTCAGTCAATAAGCTGGCCAGATTAACGTGCATGAAATAAATAATTCCTCCCCTTTCCTTCCTCTATACCAGGGAAAATTCACAGAGATAGCGACGACAGCTGAATGGTGTTTCATCGCTGAGATGTAATTTAGACAGATGGCACTGATTCCATTATAATCTAAAAGGTCAGGAGAGGAGATGAGGGGGAGGGAAGGTCACGACAGGAGAGGAGGAGAAGAAAAAGAAGAAACATGAGAGGGAGATGCTCAGGCTAGTTTGTTCCACATTCCACTCCACTCTAACTGTCATCTTTCTTTAGTTTGGATTGTCTTTTCCTTTCTGTTATGTCACAGCCTCTTTTCTGCCTTTCTTCCTCCATCATTATCTCTCGCAAACTCTCCCTTCTCCTCTCTCTCGCCGCCTCCCTCTCGTTCTGACTCCTCTGCCTCGGTTAAGGGTACGATCCAGAAATAAGGCCATAAATAAGAAATCAACGGCCTTTTCTGTCCCGCCGCATTACAGGCTTTTGATGTATGCCTTCTGCAGTAGTATTACTCACCGGCCTCAAATCAATGCTCTAATCTTTCCCCCTGCCAGATTGATTTCAGTGGAAGTGACAACAACGAGGAGAGGTGCGGAACAGATCTGTACACTGTAGGCCATTTTACAAACACTAGCAAAGCAGTGTAACATAGGGACAGCTGATTAGGTAGATCAAGTAAGATGCCAGATATCACATAAGCACAGAGGTGTGAGAGTATAATGTACCTTTCCAGTTTTGGTCTTTAAATCTTTTTTAAAACCCAAACTGGTCCATCCTTGTGGCCAAACATATTTCTAAATTCACAGAACTGTACTTTAAATTCTGATCAAGGTCCCAAATTTTGTGTTTTATACCATTTGAAAACAGATTTTAGAGGTTACTTTTTTGCACATACAATGTTGACATATTTTGTCTATACAGGCAATTTTTCCCAAAATTAAAAAAAAATTGCTTTTGCTGCTCAAAACTAGCTTGTATGAAAGGTCATTTAAAGGGGACATATCATGCTCATTTTCAGGTTCATACTTGTATTTTGTGTTTCTACTAGAACATGTTTACATGCTGTAATGTTAAAAAAAAACTTTATTTTCCTCATACTGTCTGCCTGAATATACCTGTATTCACCCTCTGTCTGAAACGCTCCGTTTTAGTGCATTTCAACGAAATTGCAACGGAATTGCGTTGCTAGGCAACAGTTTGGGTCCATGCTATTTACATACACTGAAACAGGAAACAAACTGGGACACATTTAGAATGTTTACTTTTAAAACTCTGTAATGGTCTAAATATTGTATATTTGTGACATCACAAATGGACACAAATCCTAACGGCTTGTTTCAAACACAATTTCTGAATATGGTCTGTATGTGTTTCGCCGTATATTGAGCGTTTTGATAGTTTAACAGTATTTATATAGCACTTAAACCTGCTTTATAATACAAAAGACATGAAAATCTCACTTTTTATAATATGGGACCTTTAAGCAAATTCTGTGTCGCCTCATCAATCGTGACGAAATTGCCAAGACTGAAGTTTCACACTGGTATGGCTTGCATTTCTTGTGTTTCAAAGCCACCTTGAAAGTGAAAGTATGCGTTAAAAAAAAGTCAATGGTGGTGAAACAATCGTCCGCCTGCACCTGCAATTTGGTTGACCACATCTACAATTCAATTGCTCATTCAAACATATTGCGCGCCAAATGTGTTAAACCGGCATTATTATTTTTTTTTAGCCATTTGGGGGCAAGTTGCAAACACAACATTGACCAATTATTACCTTATGAAGTTGTTATGGTCAATTTGTTAGCAAAGAGTTGCCTTTTTATATGTCCAGCAGACACGGAGCAACAGTAGCATTAAGTCTTGTTTCTGGCCATCTGGCAAATGTCACTCTCTCTTAGCTCTGTTTTCTCTACAGGTTTGTTACTAGTAACCGCTGCATTGCACATTGCATGAAGCCATTTCATCCTTTGTGTATATAGAAATATTGATTAGAGCAGCTTTACAGATGGGAGCAAATCTGTATGTGATACATAGATTAGTCCTCAACCAAGGAAACCAGGACAAATATCAGTGCTATTGGATCCCGATTAGCACCAAAATGTAATTACTGGTTCCTTGGCCTCTCTCCCAAACAGGAACAAAAACTTGGTGAAGGCAAAAACTGGATGATTCTACTTCCCTCTACACTACATTTTATGAATGAATGATGAATTGTGTAGTGAGGTTATCATCCAAGAGTCTGCTCAACTGGAGACAGACTGGAGGCCAAACCAGCCAGGAATGAAGCAAGTCAGCTGGAACACACACACACACACACACAGAGAGAGAGAGAGAGCGAGAGAGAGAGAGAGAGAGATAGCCGTATTGCATACTGACCTTTACTTTGTCCTCCGCTCTTCAGCTATGGAGCAAAAGGCCCAACTGTGTTTTTTTTTCCCTTTGTTTTTAAGGAAAGGCACATTTAGCACATTTTATACACGAGGGGAATTAATTGTTCTTTACATAATGCATAAAAGATATTAAATAATATATATATTTAAAACATAGCACAAGTCATCAGACAATAAGACACGTATTTAAAGTTTTACTGAAATGTTTTTGTATAAGGAATATTGGTACTAATAATGATAATGACATTGCAGCCTTTTTTATTTTTCAAATTTTTTTTGAATCGTTTTTGGACATGTGTCTGTGGTAACAGCGACTAAGTTTCAAGCTTCTAAAGCCTCATCCACACTGGGAACGTCAGGAGCGTGTGGCGGCTGTGTTACCAGTTGTTTTTTATTTTGCCGTCCGTGTTAACAGGTTAGAGCAGCCAGACGCGCGGCCCGGCTGCGTGTCAGCTGCATCTCTTCTAGAGATTCAAGGTCTTGCCTATTTTTTACGCGAGCCGCGCAGTTCACAGCTCACAGTTGTTTTTAAATCAATACTTCCTGCTTTTATTTCAAAATGAAAGCCCTCAAGCTTTTTTTCTGTTGACAGAATTCCTTCATTTTTTAACACAAGGCTTTTATTCTGAAATATTTGCAGGACAGTGTTGTAGAACATGCAGTGACTTGCAGAGCTCCAATCAATGAATATAGTAAGGGGTTTTAATTGTGGATTATTACTATTATTTACCAATTACGACACATTTCTTAACCTTTCTCAGTCTAAAATAAATATAAATGATATTTATAATGAAATTAAATGGCCATTAAAATGCAAACTCTATGTAGAAAGAAAGGGCTGACAGCAGCAGCAGAAACGCAGCAGACATGCAGCTGGTGTGAACACCCGACGCGTCAATCGCGCAGCCGCCACGCGCTGCTGACGTTCCCAGTGTGGACGAAGCGTAAGTGGGCAATCGCCATGGCAATGAATGACTGACATCTGATAGCTGTCGTTGTTTAGCAAGGTTAGCAGGAACAACACTTCAATGCCTAAACTCTTCTTCGATATCATCCCCCGTTCACTCTCTTATAGCCCTGTGAATTGAATCATGATACAGAGTAACATATAATGCATGCTGAACTCATCTGCACTGAGCAGCTGGCGGTTAGAACTGAAGTGATATTATTAATTAATTGTATATTAATTATCAATACACCAATAACAGTATATTGTCAGTGGTACCAAGAATTCACCTCCCCCTTGAGAACACTAATGTAGTGTAATGCTGTCACTTCCTTGCATGTCATACCCCCTTCTCTGTCTCTTTGATTCCTGTCTGCCTCTCTAAACTGTCCATCATATATACGATAAAGGCAAAAATATAAAAAGAAATAACAAAAAGACAAAAGATAATAATAATTTGATAAAATAAAAAAAATTAATACGAGCGAGAGGATACAGAGGCTAGACGTGGAAAAAGATGAAGCTCCGTATCTTGTGTGATGCTGAATCTTTGTAATGTGAAAATGAATGTAGCTCAGGGTAAATCACGCATGTGATGTCCTTGGCTGATAAAGGTTATTCCAATTACAGTGTGGCACTGAGAAATACAATTTTTTTCTTGCAGTACAGCGAGGGGTCTATTTCCTGTGAGATTGATACAGTCTAGGTGTGGAATAAGGGGATCAATACATCAATAATCCCAGTGGTAATTTGATACAGAGGAGCTGGTTAGAACAGCAAGCCGCAGTGATGTTACACTTGAATCAAAAAATACAAGCCGAAGCCATGCCAAGTCCTCTACCTGCTGAGAGAGTGGCCACATCAGTGACACTGTTTCCATCACGATGAAAGACACTTCAGTGTGAGAGCAGAGCCAGACAGACACTCTGCGATTTGGACGATGCTTCTCTGTATGGGGGTGCCAGCACAAGCGAGCAGGGAAATCCATAAATGTTTGCTCACGCTGCAGCCAAAGTTGTCCCAATTATTTGTTTTTCCCTAACATGACAGCTGTTGTCTAATCAGCATGAAAAGCAAGACGTTGCAATGGACTCTCAGATTTTCAATTTACAATCTGGATCACAAAAGGTGTGTGTTGTGCATAATCAGATCTGAGGCCTGTGATGGTGTAGAGGACAAGGCACAACATGAATCAGAAATCAGAAATTAAATATATATATTGATTAATCAATTAAAGCTGAAGTAGGCAAGATTGGAGCAAATATGATTTTAAAAAAGTAATTTTTATAAAACGCTATATTGTGACAGTAGTACATGAAACAGGTGACCTGAAAAAAATCTTGTGCCTCTGTGTCCTCCTGTGTCCTCCGGTGCTCCTAACGGCATCTGCAAGATTTCACAGACCGGAGGAAAACAAGCAGTAAGAGCTGATCTGAGGTCTGCTGTCCATCTGCTGTCTATGAGAGCCGGCTGTCAATCACTCGTGAACGCCGACCAAACGGTCAAACTAGGCAGCGCTGATCAAATATGAATCAATATTATGTTACGTTAATGCCTATTTCTCTCCTCAAATGTTTTCAGAATCATCTTGTAGTGCACGGTTTAGCTGTAAAATGAGAAAGTTTGTGACACCGCCGCCATTGTGAAATCTGGTAAAGGAATGCCAAGTTCTGGTCACATGACCGGAGCACAGCCAATAGGAACGCTCTTTCAATGAAATGACCTGTGATTGGTCAAAGTCTCCCGTCACGGGCTAGATTTTCTAAAGCCTGAAAACAGAGCCATGAGGAGGAGCAGAAGTCTAGTTATCTCTCAGAACACTTGAATTACAATATGCTGAAAGGTTATTATGGAATTTTTGCCCAATGATAAAATATACTGCCTACTGCCACTTTAAGTAAAATAAATTGTGAAAGTGTATAAAGGCTACAAACATTATGATAGAAGTACTGTATGGACATTCCTATGCTCATGAATTGTTGCAGCAATTTTTGGGATGATACTATTTGCTACACAGATTTGTTGTTAAATTTAACCATTTTTACCACTCCAGAATTGATAAAAATGATCAAAACGCCCTCCAAAATACTACATTAAGACACCAAGACCTGAAAACACCATAGAAAAAGCCATGCTGTGATTTGGTATCACTTTTGTTCTGGAAAGCCATCCATCCTCTGAATGCTCTAGGTCTCTAGTTTGTGTTTGTAAAGTGTCATGAGGCTGTGATTATCCTAGAGGTCAGAACAGGTCATATTATACAGTGATGTCAAGTTACAAAAAAATGGTCTCACTGGAATGAAATGACATAATAAACAATGCCATGTGCAACGCACTGATAGAAAATATTGTTGCATTTTCTGACATGTCATTGTCATTTACTATCGGGAGACAGCCAACAAATGTGACTTTGAGGTACGTCTACACTCGCACACAAAGAGGGATGAGGAAAGGAGATGCTGAGCGCAGATAGAGGCATGTGTGCACCGTCCACACGGGGCATAAAGACTTGTGACACATTTAGTTAGAAAAAGTCATGTTCCGGCAGGATCTGGCACAAATTAAGCCCTGCATTCCCACAATTTAATCAAACTTTCTGTTTCTGTGCTTACATTGGAATGACAAAATACATGAATGCAGCAGTGGGGGGGGGTGGAGTGTAACTTCATTCAAATCTCTTTTGGCTGTGTTTCTACAGATGACAGCCGAAGCCATTCTCCGACTGGTCAATGATCCTGTGCTGCCATTCTACCCTCTGGACATTGCCCTGGATGTTCAAAACAAACTCAAAGGTAACTCTGATCAGGGCACCTGGGTTAGCGGCAGCGGGAGAGGGTTAGAGTGGGTCTGCCGACGAATCAGCTTCCAGGATTTCCATTTTCTCTCGACAAATCATGTGGCGGCTTTCCATTTTCACTGCCGACGTCATCCATTTTCAATACCGACGTCATCCATTTTCACCGCGGATACAGCCAATCGGAGCTCTGGATTCCATTTTCAGGCAACGAATCGTGTGGCTGATCTCCGCCACGTCATCCATTTTTGAATAGCCAATCACAGCCGTCCCAGCGGAGGAGGGACTTTTGAACTATTCACTGCCGTCGTCGCAGAAACGCCTATTCAGCTACAGACAGGTAAATGCCATTATTAACATTACGTAACAGTGATATTGGATTCTCTTAGACAATACGGATTAAACGTGTTTTAGCTTTCTGGCGTTTTTTAATGTGGGCTGATTAAGAGTCGCTGTGAAATCAATGAATAGGTTTGTAATGTTACTCTGTCTGAGCTCACCTGGCTTTAATTATGTTAGCTAGACTTGGTGAATTAGTTACCAATCACTTTATAATCTGTTCAGAGCTCTGATCATTATGCTGAGGCTACGTTACAGTTACAGTTACATAGAGGTAACGTTACTCCTACTGTATGAGCTCCTCAGCGTTGTTAAACTAACACTACCACAGTCCCTTCTTTTAGCTCAGACAGGTAACTGTAAGATAACTGTGGTGTTATATTAATGATTATATGATCATAAACGTTATGTTAATACTAAAGCTATATATACATATACAGTATGACTGCTACTGTTTAGCTTCTTAGCGTTGTGAAACAAAGTTTACTATCACAATCACTGTTTTTAGCTCAGACAGGTAACTGTCAGATAACTGCTGTGTTATATTAATGTTCATGATTAATGATTATATGATCATAAACGTTATATTAAATGTTCATACTAAAGTTATATAAACATGACTGTAGTTTGCAAGGTTTTTCAAGGTAAAAGAAACATAATTATCATATGTGTGAAATTGTTTCTACATATAAGTTTTATTTCAATGTCTGTTTAGACTTCTCCAGGCTGTCGGTCATCCTGTATCCTCTGCCCCAGAAGCTCAGCCTGCAGTTCAGTCTGAATCCTCACCTGGTGTCTCAGGTGGCAGAAATACAGTTGGTAAGTAATGTTTACATAAACCTCACAACAAAGCAATAGTAACAGTTGGGTCGAATCTATTTAACATACAACAGACAGCATACGGACATTAAGACATTATATGTTACATGTAGTGTAATTTCACAGCAGTTTATCCTGTTTATTTGCTTACTGATGACAAATTGTATGTTTAGGGGACGGGCATGGTGTGCCAGGTATGGATCTGGTTGACAGCCTTGCAGAGCACCTGGTAGAACTGAGGACACAGAGCTCCATGACTCTCAGCAACCAGCAGGTTAGTAATATCTGTAATTTGGAATACCATGCTTAGTCCAAAAAGAATAAGACAATGTTGTTGTTTTCATTTCATTAATTACTCACATAAGCCTGTTGTGTGAATAAATATTCAGTCTCTGTTGTTCTTTTCATGTTTTTTTATAAGGGAAGCACAATTGTGGCCCTGTAGCAAAACCTGCTGGACGTTGACAGAGGGCCCAGCAATCTACAGTGGGCTGGTCACTGCCGGAGGCCCCGCTGGAGTCTGAGCTGAAGGAGTTTCTGGTGAATCTGTGTGCTGTAAATCATTCTGTCTGATGTTGCAGGGAATCAGACCCAATGACAAACATTAAGAATAGTATTATCTTCTTCAAATTATTTGTTCTTGTTGTTTCACGTGTTCCAGGCCCAAAGACAATAAAGTTAAAGCTTTAATATCATTACTGTCTCAATTCATGTGTATTCCTATGGTTATTTTTTTAATTAATTACACACAGCAAGTCCATCCCAATATTGCTCAACTATTCTCCAGTACATTATGATTTATTCTACTAACATTTTGACCTATCTTGCCTAACAGTTCATTAATCAGTCATAAGGAGGATGTATGCAATAATAATAATGCAAAACATCATCATGGATGATGATAATGTTTTGTATATTTGTTATCTGTAGTAATCTACCAGTTATATGACTGTATAAGGAAACCTGAACGATTTTCAATATTAATGTATTAGTTGCAGTGCACAAGTCTTGCATTAAAATTATATCTTGAGTCAATTCAAGTTTACACGAGCAACACAAACTATTTTTTACTGCATATTATAAACTTCGACCCTGCCAGAGACGAGATTCGAACTGCCTCTCAAGTGGACATGTACTGTTCCCCCCGAAAAGCACAAAAAATAATGTTTTTATTCTTTAACAAAAATACTATGGTGTATAAAGACTTCAAAACACCATGTGGGTGAAAATAAGAGCTACAGAATTGTGTTTTCTTCTCTCTTTCTCTCTTTTTCTTTCTTTTCCTCTCTTTTCCTCCTCTTTTCCTCTCCCCCCTTTCTCCCCCTTTTTCCACCTTCTTACCCCGCCCACCCACACTATTGTTCCCCAGCTTTAGCTCAGTTGGTAGAGTGGGCGTCCATGTATCAAGGCTTGGTCCTGACCGCGGCGGCCCGGGTTCGAATCCGGCCTGCGGCCCTTTCCGCATCCACTCTCTCTCTCCCCCCTTTCAAGACTCTATCCACTGTCCTCAATAAAAATGGAAAAATGCCACCAAAAAAATAACTTTAAAAAAAAAAAAAGGTAACTCTGATCAGTGGTGGGTGGAGTAGCCAAAAATTGTAAAAGTACTGTTACTTTGCAAAAAAAAGTACTCAAGTAGAAGTTAAAGCAGTTGTAGCGAGTAACTTAAAGGTCCCATATCATGCTCATTTTCAGGTTCATACTTGTATTTTGTGTTTCTACTAGAACATGTTTACATGCTGTAATGTTCAAAAAAAAATTAAAAAATCCTCATACTGTCTGCATGAATATATCTGTATTTACACTCTGTGTGAAATGCTCCGTTTTAGTGCAATGGAATTGCGTTGCTAAGCAGCAGTTTGGGTCCATGTTTACTTCCTGTCAGTTGATGTTATTTACATACACTGCCACAGGAAATAAACTGGGACACATTTAGAATGTTTACATTTAAAACCGTGTAATGGTCTAAATATTGTATATTTGTGACATCACAAATGGACCGAAATCATAACGGCTTGTCCCAAAGCACAATTTCTGAATACGGGCTGTGTGTATTTCTCCGTATATTGAGCGTTTTGATATTTTAACAGTATTTTTAAAGCACTTAAACCTGCTTTATAATATAAAAGACATGAAAATCTCACTTTTTACAATATTGGAGTGGGCTACACAAATAAGTAAAGAGTAGTAAAGTAAAAATGAAAGATTGTTGTTTGAAGCATGATATACTGTGTTGTATATGTTATTAAACGTATTTCCATTAACACAACAGACACACTTACGCCGGGGCCACACAGCGCGCATCATGCTCGCGTGACGGCAGCGTCACGTCATGGCCGCGTCATGCCCACCTAGGGTGTTCACACTAGACGCGAGTTACCCACGTCTCGGGAGCGTCCCGGAGCTACCTGTCAGCTGTGTTTTTGCTGTTGCTGACAGCCCTTTCTTTCTACATAGAGTTTGCCTTTTAATGGCCATTTAACTTCATAATAAATGTGATTTATATTTATTTAAGACAAAAAAGGGTAAGAACTGTGTGGTAATTTGTAAATATTATTAAAAACAAGCAAATAAATTCATACATAAATATTAATATATAGCCCATATAAATCCCTCTTTTCTGTCAGTGAAGAGGGATTTATATATATATAAATCCCTCTTCACTGACAGTGAGGAGGGATTTATATGGGCTATATATATAAATCCCTCTTCACTGACAATGAGGAGGGATTTCTATGGGCTATATATATATATATATATATATATATAAATCCCTCTTCATTGACAGTGAAGAGGGATTTCTGTGGGCTATATATTAATACAAAAAAATAAATAAATACATTAGTAGTAAGAGAGAGCCTACAGCAATCCCTCTTCACTTTGACTGGCACAGTTTTAAACAACATTTCCAGGGGGTTTCGGGTTCCTGTTCTACAGCATTCCAGGTTCCGGCTTTTATCGAAAACGACTTAATTTACATCTGGGGCGGGACAGCAATTTACATTATAAATGCTGATGTTCCGACATCTCAGGCAACTTGGAGTTTTTCACCACCTTGTTGCTGAACTGCGCCTTGATGGAGAAAAACACCTGAAGTATTTCAGAATGATAAATATAAGTAAAGTTTTTTTTTTTTATTATTATAAAACAAAGCAAAATAAACAGTTTCGTTATTTGTTAACCTTTAGAAAACGAAAATTATTATTAAATATCTTTAAAAAAATTAAATAACACCTCTAAAAGAAAGAACAATAAAGTTACGTTGTGTTTGTTGAGAGAGAGAGAGAGAGAGAGAGAGAGAGAGAGAGAGAGAGAGAGAGAGAGAGAGCGCATCGGAAAAATACTGCCAACTATCACCTGATGTTCTTATAACCTATTAACCCAGTCTATTATATGTATAGCATATGTAGGGTTTCTGCTATGACTACTACAGTGTTTACATAATTAAAAGCCTGTACTATATTAACTTGATGGAAACCTGCAAGCAGACAACTGCTTTATTTAGAGTATTTCAGAATAAAAGCATTGTGTTAATGAATGAATGATTCTGTGCACTAAAAACGCTAGAGGACTTTTATTTTGAAATCTAGATAGGAAGTGTAAAATATTGATGGTCAGTGACATATTCTACAGATGTCTAGACATGGAAACTGTAGTAATCTTGCTCATATACTGTCAATAGATCACCTTCACTGTCTGTTGCTGCTGGGAGACGCAGCCGAGAGGTAAGCGGCAAGCGTGAAAAATAGGCGAGCCTTCTATTCTATAAAATAGACGCACGTCTGACGTGCGTCTGACGCACGTCTGACGTGCGTCTCATGCGGGCAGTGTGTCCACTCTAACCTGTTAACATGGACGCCGAAATAAAAAACAACACGCGACGTTGCCGTCACGCCAGCATGATGCGCGCTGTGTGGCCCGGGCTTTACAGTTCTCTGATGTGACCAGCGTTCACAACCAGAGCCCGCTGCACTGTGCGCCGTTAATTCATCTGTAAATATCAGCTGCTAGCGGTGTTTGAAAGCCACAACGTTAACATTACTCCCGCTGTAGCTTCAACCGTGCTGCTTTGAACTGAGTCATGTGGAGTTATGGGTGAGGATAACAGAGCATAGCTCGGAGGACGGCTCGTTTTGATTAAAATGAGCTTGTAGCTCGTTGCTTACCTTATGAGTTATTGATCCGGGAAGTTCAAATATTTTCCCAACTTTAGTGAACTGGTTCAGTTCTGCATTACTCTTCCAAGATGAAAAGGGGAATAACTCTTCATCTGTAGAACGGTGTTGAATATGTTTACCAGTATTATTTTGGCCAGTGGTACACACATTCACCAGGGTGTTAATTATCTCCTCATTACTTAGGATTGCTGATACTAGATTTCATGCTGACTCGCTCATAGTGACAAACGAGTCTAGCAGCACCAAGATCTGTACGGATAATGACCCTAAACCAAGATGGCGGCAGCGCCTTGATGACGTAAGATTTCATTCCACATTATCAGTTTCATTCCATAAATTCAGGATTTCCTTCCATATATTCAGGATTTCATTCCATATTCTCAAAGTATCATTCAATATATTCAGGATTTCAGTCCATATTCTCACATTTCATTCCATACATTCAGGATTTCATTCCATACATTCAGGATTTCATTGCATATATTCAGGATTTCATTCCATAATTCAGGATTTCATTCCATATATTCAGGATTTCATTCAATATTCTCAGGATTTCATTCCATATATTCTGGATTTCATTCCATGTTCTCAAAGTATCATTCCATATATTCAGGATTTCAGTCCATATTCTCACATTTCATTCCATATATTCAGGATTTCATTCCATATTCTCACATTTCATTCCATATATTCAGGATTTCATTCCATGTTCTCAAAGTATCATTCCATATATTCAGGATTTCAGTCCATATTCTCACATTTCATTCCATATATTCAGGATTTCATTCCATATTCTCACATTTCATTCCATATATTCAGATTTTCATTCAATATTCTCAGGGTTCATTCCATATATTCTGGATTTCATTCCATATTCTCAAAGTATCATTCAATATATTCAGGATTTCAGTCCATATTCTCACATTTCATTCCATATATTCAGGATTTCATTCCATATTCTCACATTTCATTCCATATATACAGGATTTCATTCCATATATTCAGGAGTGACGTGCTCCTGACGTTCCCGGTGTGTCCGGGCTGTAAGTTTCTCTCACGCCT
Source organism: Sebastes fasciatus (assembly GCF_043250625.1). Taxonomy (NCBI): domain Eukaryota; kingdom Metazoa; phylum Chordata; class Actinopteri; order Perciformes; family Sebastidae; genus Sebastes; species Sebastes fasciatus. The sequence goes on from NC_133799.1 coordinate 34,697,675, forward strand.
CCATGTTTGTACTTTCAGACATCTGCTTTATTTTACTTTTTCGCTTCCAGCTGTATAGGAGTCGTGTTAGGTTGCTGCTGATGAAAACCCAATATTTCCTAAATTCTGTGTTCTATATATTTGTAGAAGCACCCCCCTTGGCTAGATCCAGCAGGGTATGATGTGTTGTAGGTTAGGGGAATGACATATCAAATCAGTTTTAAGTTAGACACACGGATTGCCAATACAGGCACATGTTAAATTCAGGAAAGCGGTCCTCTGTGTATACGAGCTACATCGAGCGATTTACATATCTATCCCCCAAAAGTGTGCAACTTGCATGGTAAGAAGAATGCAGCGCTTTAGTCAAGGTCTGAGCTTAGTATAAATTTACATTTCCAAAATATTCAGCAGTTAGCAAGCTGTACAACCTCTCAGGCCCTCTGAACCAAAATCAGCTTATTCAGTCACAGTCTCGAAGCGTGCAGAGAATCTGTCCTTGAATATTAAGATGACCTTTGAAAGAGGATGCACAACAGAGGCTTTGATGAATTTAGCCTGCGTGTTGTCTTCGATTGCGAACTCAGAATAAACAAAAATGTCATGTTGCTTTTTGTTCTGCACCGAAAAAAAACCTCGGGTATGTTGTCAGGGTGAGATTTATGAATAGATAATAAATGCAGTGTTTGAGTTGCTCTGTACTACATATTACACATTTCAATAAGAAAATGCACACTGTAAAGAATTAATGCTTCCTGCTTGAGATACAATAGATCTACATAACAATGTCTGGAACCATTTACACAATAAGATCGGAGATTGAAAGAGATGAAGAGGCGCTCTCCGTCGCATGTACTGTGTGGGCTTCAACTAGAATTCTCATTCATTGTACCAGCGAGGCAATTGTTCAGTGGCACAGGTTCACTGGCTCCGTCTAAGCATGTAAGCACCGTCCCATTAAGGCCTAGATTGAGTGGTTATGCTTCCCCTTCTGAGACTAATGGGCAGATTATGACCTGAGAGAGAGAGAGAGATGACTGATCATTACACCTGCCTGTAGCCTCTGTCTGTTTCTTCATCACATTGTACCCGTATATGTCTGCCCCCCCCCCCCCCCCCCTTTTCTCCTCTCTATCAATTCAATTCAAAGGCACTTTATTGGCATAAAAGATACACCTTCTTGGCAACTTTGCACGTCAGTGGTGAGGTGAAGAACAGTGCTGCAATGCAGTGAGCATCATTTCATCATCCAGCCAAAACACAAATGATAAAGCAGAATTATGCCATTAAAGTGGCAGTAGGCAGTATATTTTTGGCAATGTGTGGCGGCGGTGGCACAAACTTCCTCATTTTACAGCTAAACTGTGCACTACAAGATGATTCTGAAAACATTTGAGGAGAGAAATAGGCATTAACGTATCATAATATTGATTCATATTTGATCAGCGCTGCCTAGTTTCACTGTTTGGTCGGAGTTCACGAGTGATTGACAGCCGACTCTCATAGATGGCAGATGGACAGCAGACTTCAGATCAGCTCTTACCGCTTGTTTTCCTCCGGTCTGTGAAATCTTGCAGATGCCGTTAGTAGCACCGGAGGACACAGAGACACATGATTTTTTTCAGGTTACCTGTTTCATGTACTACTGTCACGATATAGTGACCGTTTTATAAAAATAACATTTTTTAATCATATTTGCTCCAATCTTGCCTACTTCAGCTTTAAGTGGCTAAGCTATTTGATCATTACTACATAAAATTCACTAACTGTTGCATTTTCTTCTGGACCAATGGACAGGTTGTCTCTAGCCTGGTCCCAGACCTTTGAATTTTCGTCCACGTCGACCACATCTCTGATTTTTGTCCAATGACGGCTGTTTCCACCAGCTGGAGAAACAGTCGACCAATCAAAGCTTATTAGCCAGGATTCAAACTGTCAAAGTGTCACATTCCTAAACCGCTAGCAGTAAGCTAGAGTAACGATACGTTTATACAACGATATGTATAAATTTCCATGGTTCCGATGCGATTCAAGGATGATATTTGGCTCATCTAGAGCGATACGATTTCAATGACTTGAAATCGATACAGTAACTTTTTTTTGCCAAAAATTCAATCAGTGTGACTGTGAAATAAATATCTGATACTGAACAGTGTAGGTCAGGATTCCTCAATGTTTTTCTTGTAAGGGAATCAGGGATAAATTAATTACGGATATAAACAAGTAAACAATGATTAATGGCAATATATATTGAACATTGAATGACAGTGCCAATCTCAGAAAGACGGCAACAAAACGAAGCAGGCTGGCGGCGGCGAAGAGCCAGACGAGCGAGAGACTTTCAAGCCGCGTTTGAGGTCCAACACTTTTGCAAAAAGGGAGGTGTCCTTGACAAATCGCTCGCTGTTTCAAGAATATGCAAAGACGAGAAAAGAGATCTTAATATCAATGAGACTGCCTGATTAAATACAAATATATAATTGCAGCAAGTGTCATTTTCCTTATACTTACATTCAGTTTTACTATTTTCATCAGATGTGTGTCATCAAAAAGAGGCTGCTTGTCACAGATTTCAGGCCCCTAATTGGTATTAAATTTAATTCCATTATAAACGTCTTAAAGTTATAAATCTGAGTATGGTGTAGATACTATCAATGCTTCGTACCGAGCAGCTATTGTTCAACCAGAAAACAGGTGGGAGAAAACTTTTATCTCTGCTGGTTAAAAATACATAGAGGCACCAGATGGACAGAAAGAAGAGGAGGAGGAACAGGACAGCGAAAGAAATACTTTTTGAAGTGTGTGTGTGTGTGTGTGTGTGTGTGTGTGTGTGTGTGTGTGTGTGTGTGTGTGTGTGTGTGTGAGATAGTGAGGCATGATAAATAATTCCTGGTGTGTGGTGTGTGTGTGTGTGTGTATACAGTGTGGGTTGTTTAATGGCAGTGGTTGCAGGGTAAAAGCTGGCATGTAGACACTAAGATTTGAACACCTTATAAATTTAACCCAGATAGAAGAACAAAAGAGTGAGAGAAACAGTAGGATGAGCCACTGATTCCAACCGACACTAAGAATTACCATTTCAAGGTTTTCTTTAAATGTTCCACAACATAGTAACACACGAGTGTATAGGCTACTGGATAATTTAAAAATAAAATGGATTTAAATCTGCGCTAATTAATATTTTCATATAAACGGATCAAATTACTCTATGTAATGTGCCCAAAGAACTCCGTCACTGCAGGTTTAACAAAACAATTTTTTCTCGATGTTCACTTACTAGCCTCTTCTGGCGTTTTCAACCAAATCTCACATCTTCGTTAGTGAATTGAAGTTGGCTCAGAGGTCCTTGTGTGATTTGAGTATGAACGTGACGGTTATGGCTATCAGTTTTAATTATTTCAACTTCTGTCAGTTTGGTGCACCAGATCTGACTGTTATCAGGGTATTGAATAGGTGGTTACCAACACACATCTGTTCCAAGTGTGTAGGCTAGTAAGGGCCTGCTAAATTAATAGTAGGTTCACAAGGCTGTTATCACCCATTTATTTCAGTGAGCCAATAGATGTGGGTCATTGGGGCCCTACTATGTTGTAAAAGTGAAAGCGAAACTTGAAAACAACACGTTGTAAAACTGAATGAAACGTTACGTTATTAACACAAACAAAAACAACTTCTACTTTAGGTTTAAGCAACAAAGCTACAAATATTTTTAGGTTTGGGCAACAAAACTACAACATTATGTTGGGGACGCAGGTAGGAGCTGGTCTTGTAATTAGCAAATATAAGAGTTAATTATGAATAACAATACACATATATATATATATATATATATATATATATATATACACAGTATATATACAGTATATTACTAATAATGGGGCACCAAATTATGTTATCTCGTTACCATGGCACCTGGCAGTGGGTGGGATATATTAGACAGCAAGTGAACATTTTGAACTTTGTGTTGGAAGCAGAGAAAATGGGCCAGCGTAAGGATGTGAGTGACTTTGACAAAGGACCAAATAGTGCTGGCTAGACGACTGGGTCAGAGCATCTCCAAAACTGCAACTCTTGTGGGATGTTCCCGGTCTGCAGTGGTCAGGACCTACCAAAAGTGGTCCGAGGAAGGAGAACTGGTGAACCGGCAACAGGGTCAGACCCGAGGCTCATTGATGCACATGGGGAGCGAAGGCTGGCCCGTGTTGTCTAATCCAATAGAAGAGCTACTGGAGCTCAAACTGCTGAAAAAGTTAAAGCTGAAGTAGGCGAGATTGGAGTAAATATGATTAAAACAAGTTATTTTTATAAAACGGTCGCTATATCGTGACAGTAGTACATGAAACAGGTAACCTGAAAAAAATGTTGTGCCTCTGTGTCCTCCGGTGTTCTTAACAGCATCTGTAAGATTTCACAGACTGGAGGAAAACAAGCAGTAAGAGCTGATCTGAGGTCTGCTGTCCAGCTGCCGTCTATGAGAGCCGGCTGTCAATCACTTGCGTACTCCGACCAAACGGTCAAAATAGGCAGCGCTGATCAAATATGAATCAATATTATGTTACGTTAATGCCTATATCTCTCCTCAGATGTTTTCAGAATCATCTTGTAGTGCATGGTTTAGCTGTAAAATGAGAAAATTTGTGACGCCGCAGCCATTGTGAAATCTGGTGAAGGAACGCCAAGTTCCGGTCACATGACTGGAGCACAGCCAATAGGAACGCTCTCTCAAGATTTTTTAAAGCCTGAAAACAGAGCCATGAGGAGGTGCAGAAGTCTATTTATCTCTCAGAACACTTGAATTACAATATGCTGAAAAGGTTATTATGGAATTTTTGCCCAATGATGCCAAAAATATACTGCCTACTGCAGCTTTAATGCTGGTTCCGATAGATAGGTAAGTAAGTAAGTAAGACTTTATTTATATAGCACATTTCATACAGGAGTTGCAGTTCAAAGTGCTTTACATAAAATAAATAAAAAACAAGCAGCAAGAGCAGTGCATGGCGTCAACAAAATCAAGATAAAAGTAATAAAACATTTTAGAACAGTAGAAATAGTAAAATATAAATAGTGCAGAATAAAATTCATAGTGCAAGTTACAGAGAAAATGCGCTGGTAAAAAGATAGGTTTTAAGATGTCTTTTGAAAATGTCTAGCATGTTTGCTTCCCTAATATTTATGGGTAGTGCGTTCCATAATTTTGGGGCATAGTTGACAAAGGCCGCATCACCAATCTTCTTACGACTGCTTCTGGTGACCTCTAATAGACCTGCATCTGATGATCGCAGTGTTCTCGCTGGTGTGTAGTTTGTAAGGGAGTTAGCAATGTAGCTAGGTCCTTGTCCATTTAGTGCTTTGTATGTGAGGAGGAGGACCTTGAAGTCAATTCTGAAGGTGACAGGAAGCCAGTGCAAAGTAGCTAGGACAGGACTGATGTGTTCTCTCCTCTTAGTTTTTGTTAATAATCTAGCTGCAGAGTTTTAGGTGTCAGAACACACAGTGCATCGTGGTTTGTTGCGTATGGGGCTGTGTAGCCACAGACCGGTCAGGGTGACCCATGCTGACCTTAATGTTATGGCTGATCGGTGTATAAGTAAGGCAAGACACATGTCTTCTACACATGAATGGTTAGTGAAGCATGTGTTCTTTTGTATGGTCTATTCAAAGATTAGTGTATCTGTGTGTGTGTGTGCGTGTGCGTGTGCGTGTGCGTGTGCGTGTGCGTGTGCGTGTGCGTGCGCGTGCGTGTGCGTGTGTGTGTGTGTGTGTGTTTTAGCAGCCCCCTGTGGCAGAAGACCAGTGATATTTAATGGATTCTTCACAGCCGGCGTGGAGAGCACTGCAGTAGTCATGACTGGCAGTCATGGAGGGGGACTCAGATCAAACAACCAGAGCTAATTGAAACTCCCCAAAACCTTTTGTTCAACTTTTTTAAATCACTATTCTCCTTTTCTTTTCTCTCTTCATATATATAACTGCCTTTGGTCTAGTCTGATCTGACATAAATCTCCATTAATTGACTGTAGTGATGGTGCTCAGTAGCAGAGCTGCCTTTGGTCCTCAACAGGTAGAACAGGCTGTTGTCAGTGATGTTATTACTAGAATACACTGAGGAAATCAAAGTAACCGCGTGTGCCCATTTGCATGAATTATGCCTTACAACTGGATGTCTCTTAACACCTATCGTATGATGTACTGTATAGTTTTAATTAGGTATATCTCAGAGGCAAAGCCAAAAAAAAAAAAATTGCTGTATAATTAGATTGAAGGTAGAGAAAAGGGGAGAAGGTGACCACTCTAATGGGGCCCAGCATTGTGACTTCAGAATGTAAAAAAAAAAGCTTGACTACAGATAGGTGAGAAATAAAAGGGAACAAACGTGTCAAGGTGAATTGTTGGGCCACTATGAGCATCCAGAATACTTAATAAACCTACACAAGATTGGCACGATGCACACGACTGCCAAAGCCTCCTCCTGTTAGCTTCAGCGGGAATTTAGGATGCATTTTTGCACGGAACGAGGACTGTGGACTCATCTTTTACAGTGTATTCGTGCAGAGGGGATCACTTCACAGTTAGTGTGGAGAGTAGGAATTATTACAGCGACCGATCAAGGTAGAAATAGAATGTGAGTATTTCATTAAAGGTTCCATATTGTAAAAAGTGAGATTTGTATGTCTTTTATATTATAAAGCAGGTTTAAGTAATATAAATACTGTGAAAGTATCAAAACATTCAATCCATGGAGAAATACACACAGCCCGTATTCAGAAACTGTGCGTTTGAAACAAGCCGTTAGGATTTCTGTCCATTTGTGATGTCACAAATCTACAATATTTAGACCATTTCACAGTTTTAAATGTAATCATACTAAATGTGTCCCAGTTTATTTCCTGTTGCAGTGTATGTGAATGACATCAACTGACATGATGTAAACATGGACCCAAGCTGTTTCCTAGCAACGCAATTCCGTTGCCATTCCGTTGAAATGCGCTAAAACGGAGCGTTTCAGACAGAGCATGAATACAGGTATATTCAAACAGACAGTATGAGAAAAATAATGTGTTTTTTTAACATTAAAGCATGTAAACATGTTCTAGTAGAAACCCAAAATACAAGCATGAAGCTAAAAAATTAGCATGACATGATTTCTGTCCATTTGTGATGTCATAAATATACAATATTTAGACCCTTTACACAGATTTAAACTTAAACATTCTAAATGTGTCCCAGTTTATTCCTGGTTGCAGTGTATGTGAATCATGATGTGAGCCATCAGCTGACAGGAAGTATGGACCCAAGCTGTTGCCTAGCAATGCAATTCTGTTCTAATTTCGTCGCAATGCGCTATTGCGCTATTGCGCAATGCAAAAAAACCTTTATTTTCATCATACTGTCGGCCTGAATATACCTATATTTATCCTCTTTCTTAAACGAAAGAGGATAAATATAGGTATATTCAGGCCGACAGTATGATGAAAATAAAGTTTTTTTTGAACATTAAAGCATGTAAACATGTTCTAGTAGAAACACAAAATACAAGTATGAACCTGAAAATGAGTATAATATGGTACCTTTAAAGTATTTACTACTCTGTGTGCTACTCAGTTCCACATAATCAACATGTGGATCTGCTAAAAAAACAACAACATTAAACTCTACTTCACTTTACAAAAAGGTGATAGAGTGCATTTACCACCGTAGCATCACAGGAAGAATGTCTTAAGGTGCAGAATCTCTGTTGTGGCTCGTGTTCTTTGTGCCCTAGAAGAAGTGCATTTAAAATGTCAAAGCATCTACTGTATGGTTTAAAAAAGCAATGTTTTTTGCCTTCCCCCAAACCAGCTACTGTAAAAAAGAGAGCTACAGGAGATAAATAACTACAAAGGGACATCCTGGGGCCATGGATTTGCCATTTCCCACACATAAACTCGTACTTAGAAAAGAAGAACATGCAGTCACCTCATACCTCAAATAAGGTGTTTTTGTTTTCAACATATTTTGACTTTTTTTGTTTTGTTATATATATATATATATATATATATATATAATGAGAATCAATTAAACCTTTATGACACCCAACGCAAACGTTCATAAACATCTTTAGATGTTGGTGAACTAAAAAGTAAGAAAAATATTCTGTTGAATAAAAGCATCACCCTAGAGCTCTTTTTGTCTTTCTCTCTTCTCTCCGCTGCCGTTATCACAGGAGGCCATGTCCCAACTGTATACCCAAATACAAATACACTCGCGCACATCCCCATGTGTCAAAAGATGTGATGGATTACAACAATCAAACAATATTTCATGAGTCCCAGCTGGCTGCGAGGGAGCCAGAGCCATTTAAATTTGTAGGAAAGAACAGATCTCTTTGTCTATTTTTGTCCCCACTGTCTTCCCCTCTCCTCTCAGATGAGTCACACTCTGTTCCCAACCTACTGTGACACACAAACACACACACACCAATGTGACCGGTGTGTTACATGTTTTCGGTTCATAGTCTCTTTTTGAGTAAAAATAAAAACTACATGATCCTAAACATGTCGTCACCTCCTACTGCTTTGACCTCAAACAACTCTTCATATTCTCAAAGTCAGACAATCTATAGGAAGAAACCCTTTATAAACCAATCCCAAACACATTTACAGGCCTTAATAAAAAAAAGCAATTTCTGTGCACATGAATCTTTCACACCTGTTATTAGTTGTCTCTTCTTTTCTTTTCTTTATATTTTTCTCCTATAGATGTGTCACATATGTTTGCCTGCAATCTTTTTCATGCAACATAATCAACATTATCACCAAACAGAATGTTAATATTGGATTGAATTCTGCAAAACCCAGTATTATGTCCAATGACAGAATTTTGTGTCCATCTAAATATGTGCCAACAATTATGGTGGGGTTGATGTTAGGTAAAGGTCATGCCCACATACTGTATATACAGCCAGAACAGACAGAGTGTATTTGTATTTGTGTATACAGTTGGGACATTGCCTCCTGTGATAACGGCGGCAGAGAGAAGAGAGAAAGACAAAAAGAGCTTTAGGGTGATGATTTTATTCAACGGAATATTTTTTACTTTTTAGTTCACCAACATCTGAAGATGTTTATGAACATTGGTGTTGGGTGTCATAAAGGTTTAATTGATTCTCATTCTATATATATATATATATATGCACATATAGCAAACGTATCTCTATTTTAAAGCAAGACTTGTAACACATTAGGAGTACAATGCAATCTCTACATGAATTGTAGACATGTCCACCTCCATATTGCTTCCATTTTTCCGCATATGACACTTTCATCACACAAAAAAAGGCATAATAAATAACACATTTTGCATTTGGGGTCATTGTTATTGTCTATGCACGTGGAAATTGAGTTGGTTAAATTAGCCGCGCCGCATCGCGTAGCGATTGATGCGTCGGGTGTTCACACCAGCTGTGTTTCAGCTGCGTTTCTCTTGTTGCTGCTGCTGCCAGCCCTTTCTTTCTACATAGAGTTTTGCCTTTCATAATGGCCATTTCATTTCATTATAAATGAATGATTATATTTATTTTAGACAGAGAGAGGTTAAGAGAGGTGTGGTAATTTGTAAACAATTGTAATAATCCCCAATTAAAACCCCGTACTATATCCATTAATGGAGCCGTGCAAGTCACTGCATGTTCTACAACACTGTCTAGAAATATTTCAGAATAAAAGCCTCGCAGTTAACAAATGAAGGAATTCTGTCCACAGAAAAAAAGAGTTTAAGGCTTTTATTTTGAAATGAAAGCAGGATAGTGTTGATTTCAACCCTGTACTTTATTCATTCATGGAGCTCTATAAGTCACTGCATGTTCCACAGCACTGTCCGGCACATATTTCAGAATAAAAGCCTTGTGTTAACAAATTAAGGAATTCTGTCCACAGAAAAAAACGCTTGAGGGCTTTTATTTTGAAATGAAAGCAGGAAGTGTTGATTTAAAAATAAGTCTTTACTTTTTTTCATCTCCGTAAGATATTCTACAGATAGAGACATCGAAACTGTAGTAATGTTGCTGGTATGATGTCAATATACAGTCAATAGATCACTTTCACTGTCTGTTGTTGCTGTGAACCGCGCGACTCACGTCAAAAAAAGGCAAGACCTCGAATATCTAGAAGAGACACAGCTGACATGCAGCCGTGTGGCTGCTCTAACCTGTTAATACGGACGCCCAAATAAAAAACAACAGGTAACGCAGCCGCCACGCGCTCCTGACGTTCCCAGTGTCGACTCGGCTTAACTGAACGTAAACCTTTTAGAGCTGAAGACCTGAACCTGAACCTGTGTCCAACACAACAGATTTCAGCCTTTCCAACACAGTCCCATTGGATCCAGCCAGAATTCATGTAATAGAGCCAAGAATACATGCCACTTAAATGTAGATGCAAGGTAATTGATTTTCAATGCCAAATGTACCGTAAAACAAGCCAGCTTTGTGTTGACGGGCTAATGTGGATAGCATTGTGTGAGTAGCTGCTGAGTGTGTCTGTGTGTGTGTGTGTGTGTGTGTGTGTAAAGCTGAAGCTTATCCGACCTTACATTGGGCAATGACCGGGGTATATCCTGGTAAGGGCACCAGTCTATCGCAGGACTAAAGTACTTCCCATGTGCCCTTGGCTATTCCATTCCATTAAGTTCTGTTATTTCAGTCACTGCAAAGTAAGTTTAAAGTTTGAAGTGAGATTAAAGTACACACCACGGGAGAGCAAAGTGTTCTAATGGCAGCAGTTGTGTGCAGTTGAGTCTTAATACCCTTGTTCCCTGTGTTTTACAAAATGTTTGCACTACGGCATGGAAAAGAAACAGATGATGTAACTCATCGACAGAACTCAGATGGACCCGCCCTTTAAAGTTAAGGTCAGTTTTTTCACATGTTGTTTCTTTTTTTTCTCCCTGTATCATATATGTGTCCAGACAAGAGTGCGGTAACTCAGCCCATGCTGTCCTCAGCCTCCTCTCTGAGAGACCACGCAGCTTTCTTCCAGTCTGAAATGATGCGGCCAGCAAATGACCCTAAAGAGCGTGACCCCTCCCACGTGCGGATGCTGAATGATGTACTCCGTGACCTGGAGAAGAGTTTCATCATCCCACAGACACCGCCTGGAGTGTACAGGTAGGAGACAAGTTAAGCTTTGGTTTTACTTTACGCAAAGGACGGCTGCACGCATGAGCTGATGTAAATGTAGTAAGAGAACTGGATATAGCGTTGGAGGCAGGGCCCCATTTTTTTTTCTTCTCGTTAAGTAAAGACTTTATTCTCTTAATATTACAACTTTTATTCTCGTACCATTATGACTTTATTCTCATAGTATTACAATGTTTTTTCTCGTAAAATTCGGACTTTATTCTGTAAATCTTTGATTTTTTTTTCCATCAATGTGGCCCTAATACTCCGTAGTACATTTGCACTTTGGCCCTCACTGCATTAGATTTATATACTATATACTTAGACTATAAACTGTGTTACCTACATCACAATGCTCAAATGTTTTGCGGCTCCAGATTTTTTTTTTTGCCTAAAATGGCTGTTTTGATAATAAAGGTTGCTGACCCCTGGTCTAGGTAAAGTCTGAGGTGTGAACATCCTCTCTGCCCAAGTTCCTATGACTTGGGAAGAAATGATTTACGTAAATCCCCCATCAGCCATCCATCTTGCATTGGGTGCACCCACTTTATTTTTCAACGTGTTCTACATATGGAGCAGAGCAGCAATAATGTAACATAAAACTTGAGCTTCACGGTGAACACATATTTATTCCTTCTGACAAAAAAAGGGAAAAGGGGAATAATTTACACAGTGTCTTGATTTTTTTCCAAACGCAGCTTTTTCAGGGCAGAGCAGCAGCAATTCATTCATCGGCTCTGCACGGCGCTCGTACGAGAAAGTGAAAGCTCCAGATTAGTTGGTGAAGTTATTTTAAGTCAAACTGTCCAGCTAAAGAATACACACACAATAAATCATATCACATCACATTAGTTGAAGGACAGCTGATAGTAGGGGACTTTTTTCTCACTGACTATATTTCCATCTCATAATAGTAACACCTCTGTTCTGTTTGACTTTAGCATCCTCACAGTGTGTGTGTGTTACACTCTGTCTTCCCCCCCACAGCTCTGTGGCTGTCTACTTTTCAACTAGATTTTAATGGAATAAATGGCTTCTGCTGTTTAGTGTTATTCACAGTTTATGGCAGTAATAGACATGTTAATTGTCCTAGACTGCCATTAGCATCCAAGCTAAAATTAGCTGCTCCATCATGCTCGGAAAGCATTAAGTCTTAATAGCGCTCATTTATAAAGGAAGTTACCGCTCCCTCAATGGACAAAGACAATTAGACTAAGAGCACTGAAGACTTTTTCCAATGTTTTCCTTGATGGTTTATGTAATATTTTAGGCACCTAAGGTGCATTTTTAAGCAACATAAACACATAATGATATCACTTTGGGTGAACAGCAGTGCAGTAACACATATTCACAATAATGCCTATGATTTGTGTATGATACTTGTGTAAGTATAACCTCTCATTAAATTGAACACTGAGCCTTAAAACACTTTCCAGAGAATCCCATTCACTATTATAAAGGGTGTTTGGATAAGTCAGTGCAGACCTGTTTGTGGTCTAGTTGTAAAAAATTCAATTGAAAGATGCAGTTGCTGCTGACACTGGAATGAGATTCAGGCTAACTGCTCGTGGTCACCAGCACAGTCCGTGGGTGGCCCTGCTGTGCCCTGAGGGATTTGAGTTATAAAACTGTAAAGCTGAACAACTGCATTCATGCTCAACCGAAGAATCGATACTCTACTACAGAATACTACGTGTACATTACACATGTGTATGTCATTTTGATCAATGGTATAGTTCACTGATAAGATAATTTAGAAGATGTGTTACAATTAAAACAAGGATTTTTAAGGTTATGTTTTCACCGGCGTTGGTTTGTTTGTCTGTTAGCAGGATTACTCCAAAAATTTGCGATGGACTTGAATGAATTTTTTGGAGGGGTGGGGTGCGGCACAATGAACAACCCATTCGATTTTGGTGGCGATCCGGATCATGATCTGGACTCAGGAATTTTTTTTAAGAATTCCGATCAGCCTGAGCATTAAGACCACAGGGTATAACACATGCGCAGTGTAACTGATGACGCGTTGATGACGCGTTGATGACGCGTTGATGACGCGTTGATGACGCGTTGATGACGCGTTGATGACGCGTTGATGACGCGTGACCCCGCCTCCTTCCTCCTTCTAAGAGCAGAGAGATACGTGTGTGGATGTGTGGCGAGACTCCGAGGTGCGGCGGGAGCTGCTGGCCGTCCGCGGTGAGAAAGAAAAAAGCGGTAGATGACGGGATGAGAGACAACGTAGTGTAACGTTATACAGACATAACAAGGATGCTGAATGAGAGAGGCATCCGCCGATACGTTACACGGAAACACACCGTGTTAATAACAAGCTGACTGCCTTACGGTACCGCCAGCTGTGAGCTGTGAAGTCATGCACCTTGGCGGAGGTCTGCGGTCTCCGAGTGCCATTCTAGTTTTTTATTATTATTATTAAAAATGCTGTGTCCCACAGAATCAAGCTCATGAATGATAATAACTACCATAACAGTAGATTACTATCATTAAAGGCAAAGACATTATATAAACACTCAAACACAGGAGCAACAATACACATAGCCCTGCTGGTATTACGGCTGAAGAAAACAGCAATGCCAGAGAAACACACTGGCATAGATAATAGTCAATGAATTGTCCATAGCATTACAAAATATACGAACTGCATAAATTCAACATGACAGCACGGTGGCTTGATAAATGGCCCAGTTTGTCTGTAAACAGAGCCTCGAGTCTGACCACAAAATATGTGACTACCAGACGAAAGGTACTGATTCAAGTGTTCATAGGTGCAGCTGTTCAGCAGCTGCTGCTGCAGTATGAACATCAACAGAATGGATACATATCTCTGTCCATCCCTATTTGTGTTCTTTTGTCGGGACATTATGCTTCTTGTGATTGAACCAGAGTGAATGCACTCATAGAAACTCATGTGATCCTGTGATTCGTGCGTGATCTCGTGATATCGCGAGAATCCAGCTGCAGTGCGAGGTAAAGAACTGACAGCCCTCCTCACAAAACAAAACAACTAATTAACCCTGACAAGACAATAAATCTGTTTTTATTTGTCTGGAGTCGCTCTCAAAAGACTACTCAGTTGAATTTACATGAGGCATCACACTTTTTTGGCAAACCTCTAAACCACTTTATACTGCTGTGATGTCACATGTCAGTTAATGCATTTAGGTATAGTATTTATTTAGTATATGCAATTTGGACTTCACTTACAATTTAAAGGTCCCATATTATAAAAAAGAGAGATGTTCATGTTCTTTTATTATAAAGCAGGATTAAGTCTTATATGAATACTGTGAAAATATTGAAACGCTCAATCCACAGGGAAATACACAGCCCGTATTCAGAAACTCTGCATTTGAAACAAGCTGTCAGGATTTCTGTCCATTTGTGATGTCACAAATATACAATATTTAGACCCTTTACAAAGATTTAAATGTAAAAATATTCTAAATGTGTCCCAGTTTATTCCTGGTTGCAGTGTATGTGAATGTCATCAGCTGACAGGAAGTAAACATGGACCCAAGCTGTTGCCTATCAACGCAATTCCGTTGCAATTTTGTCGCAATTCTGTCGAAATGCGCTAAAACGGAGCGTTTCAGACAGAGGGTAAATACAGGCATATTCAGGCCGACGGTATGGGGAAAATAAAGTTTTTTTTTTATTTTTTAACATTACAGCATGTAAACATGTTCTAGTAGAAACACAAAATACAAGTATGAACCTGAAAATGAGCACCTTTTAAAGATTTGTTTTATTTTATTCAAAACATTGTACTCTTTTCTTCCAGTTCTAGACATAGAACCCCTGTCTTGGGAATCTTCAAGCTTATACAACGTCTTTATCCATCCCATTAATGTGCTTCCAGAGCACCAAAATAAAAAGGTGTTCAAATCCACAAAATGACCAACGTACCCATTAAACACAGCCAAGTTAGCAATTTCTGCTCCTAACCTTGAACCTTAACCGAATTCCTAGTCTTAACATTTCCTGCAGCAAAAGGGAGGATAAGCCGAAATGTTCTCGCAGACACGCCATGCTGCTGTCGGTGTTGGATGGATGTTGCTACTTCAGTGTGTGAGTGACACCTGGGGCAGTAGACATAGTTTAAACCCAATTTGCTGTGTTGCAGCGCAGGAGACAGCCTCTATTAAGGGTTTGATGACAGTCCGCTGGTTAGGGGGACATGGACGGACAAGATTACATTGCTTCTGAGGCACTTTTTGTCATGATATCACTCCCCCTTTTTGAGTCTTTTTTGTTCTCTTTTTATCACTGCAGGTTCCAATTATTTTTTTATCATGTTAGGAATAATATCTGACAAGTAGTACATTCCATGGTTTACAAAGGGGAGGCAAACCACCCTCCGGTTCACTTCACTGTTACAATCATGGAACTTACTACTTGGAGGGTATTATACCATGTCACATTCCAACAAAATACCATGTGATGAAATTAAGAATACCATTTGTTATGGTAATATCATTGATATGGTTTTAAATATCATTTTGATATCATGACGCTTGTATTTTGGCTGTTCTCATACACTGTTCATAGCTATACCTACGAAAAGTTAATGCTCTGTAATTCTTGTATATCCCACAAAATCAATTTGTGTGTAATTAACGTAATCGTGAACCAGGAAACATGAATAGCAACAAACGCCACGTAGAGAGGAGGTTGGGCTGGATGGGTGTGTCAAAAATGATTGGACTTTCGCCCCAGGAGACCGGCATCCATGTCCCGTTTGAAACCAGAAGTCAACGTTGATTTATTTGTAACTTACATACTTAAGTAACGACACTTCCGGAGTTATTTTAAGTGAAAACAACGATCTTTCCCTAAACCTAACTAAGTCGTTTTGTTGCCTAAACCTAAGAAAGTCTTTTCCTGTGAAGACGGAAGATTATTTTGAAAAGACTGTATACATGAGTCGAAATTGACACGTGTTGCTGGACATTTGTAGGAAAATGAACGAAAAAGGTGGAATAACTTTTTTGCAAGATACACACAGACCGTTATGCCAGAATACGTTGCTATGTATCTTCCAGAACATTGGTTCAACAAGTTGCAATACTCTCATGAGATGGTTAAGGTTAGGATAGGTCTACTTCGAGCTCCCTTTGGATGTCTGAGCTCCTCACCCTATCTCTAAGGCTGAGCCCAGCCACCCTACGGAGGAAACTCATTTCGGCCACTTGTATCTGCAATCTCATTCTTTCGGTCACTACCCAAAGCTCCCTACCATAGGTGAGGGTTGAAACGTAGATAGACTGGTAAATTGAGAGCTTTTACCTTCCGGCTCAGCTCCCTCTTCACCACAATGGTCCGGTACAGCGCCCACATAACTGCTGACGCCAAACCGCCTGTCCATTCGCTCCATTTAACCCTCACTCGTGAACACAACTCAAGATACTTGAACTCCCTCGCTTGGGGGCATTGACTCACTCCCAACCCGGAGCTACAGCATGTTGTGGTAAAATCAAACATTGTAGAGAATATGAAAGCTGTCCACTGTCCACTTTTGTCAACAAATATAATATTAAACAGTAACCTAAACACCTTTAACTTACAGGACTAGCCTCGCTGGTGTCATAAAAGGGTCGATACAGAATATATTCTCAGCCAGCACTCTGACTTTGAGTTAAAATTGTGTGCTGAAGGTCAGTGTTCCTTCACGCCATGCGGCTCGGAACCTGTGTCTTAACAGATGAAGAATCACTCCATTTACTCTCTAACACTGTCTTTTCAACCACCTTAAGAGAAATCAATGTACTTCAGCCCAGAGGGGAGCAACACTCTGCAGTCTCTCTGCCATTCTGACCTACAAATCACTACTCTGCTACCCCCCCAAAGGCTTGTCTGTGTTTATGTATGTGCTCTGCTATGTGTGTGTGCATGTTGGTGGGTACAACAGTGGGACAGGAAAACAAGGAGACATTGATAATTAATAATAATAATAATAAGCTAATCATGTGTCCTTCATTGCTTGCGCTGGCAAGACGGTGGCGCAGGCACGCTGCTAGGATTTCAATTTTGAAGACAACTAATGCGTCTGGTTGATTATGACACATTTTAAATCTTTTTCTAAAACATTTTCAATGCCGAGATAGCTTGTTAGCCTACCTGTGACAGTTTGTATTACAAGCGGCACACGCGGTTATATTGCTCATCACTGAGAGTCAGTTTCATGTATCTGTGTCACGAGGGTTTGGCCACTGCCCCGCCCCTTTAAGAGACTAGCGGCAGGATCCTGAGTGTATTTTCTCCAATGGGAGAAGTGAACGTGAACACAGATTATGACTGATTCTTTTGCTCCATAGTCACCAAAGTAAATAATGGACCCATTTTTCACAAGCTACATATCTTTTGAACATTCTGATACCGTAGCTAACTAATTTTGGTAATGCCAAATATGGCTGTAAATAGCTTGTGTTACATAATGCAAATGTAACCCAATCTACTTTCGTCCATCCACACAACATTCAAAACTCTTCCAAACAAGGTTGGGGGGATGGGGCGGTCCAAAAGTCTGAATTTATTGAAAAAAGAAAGATAATCATTTCCAAACTTCACAACGTGTTTTTAATCAAACTAAATATTCTGCTTCAGTCCATATTTGTTGGCATTTAGCCTTTCAAAAACATTTCAGCTCACCAGAACCCCCATTGTTACTGGGGAGCCTCCTTTTTTTGGCAGAAGAGGATAGTGGCGAGAAAGTGGCCGGCCTGGCCACAGTAGTAGCCTGGCATTGATTCTGCAGAGGCATTCGGCTGGAGAAAAGTGGGGTCGACCCTGCTGCGTGGGTTCCTCACCGGATTGGTGACTGGTGGGGAAAAGCTTGAAGGAAACTGAGGTGAAGGCCTACTAGCTCTTTCCCCATACGGCACTGACAGAGGTGATTATCCTGTTTGATGGCAAGAAGTGAGATTAGAGCATCTAGGCTATCTGTGTCGACAAAACACGGGGAAACACAAGGGCACGACCGTGGCAGTGACACAATCAAAGCACTGAATGTAAAAAAAAAAGGCTTTCGGTACAGACCTATACTATATTGCAAATTACAGCCAATGAAATTACATTAAATGTTTTACATATAGCATAGCTTACTCATACATCATTGTCTCTGTTGCCATCTTCAAGCTGAAGTAGGCGAGATTGGAGCAAATATTATTTAAAAAAAGGTTATTTTTTTCTAAAACGGTCGCTGTATCCTGACAGTAGTACATGAAACAGGTGACCTGAAGAAAGTCATGTTCCTCTGTGTCCTCCGGTGCTCCTAACGGCATCTGCAAGATTTCACAGACCAGAGGAAAACAAGCAGTAAGAGCTGATCTGAGATCTGCTGTCCATCTGCTGTCTATGAGAGCCGGCTGTCAATCACTTGCGAACGCTGACCAAACGGTCAAACTAGGCAGCGCTGATCAAATATGAATCAATATTATGTTACGTTAATGCCTATTTCTCTCCTCAGATGTTTTCAGAATCATCTTGTAGAGCACGGTTTAGCTGTAAAATGAGAAAGTTTGTGACTCCTCCACCATTGTGAAATCTGGTGAAGGAACGTCAAGTTCCGGTCACATGACTGGAGCCCAGCCAATAGGAACGCTCTCTCAATGAAATGACCTGTGATTGGTCAAAGTCTCCCGTCACAGGCTAGATTTTTTAAAGCCTGCAAACAGAGCCATGAGGAGGAGCAGAAGTCTAGTTATCTCTCAGAACACTTGAATTACAATATGCTGAAAGGTTATTATGGAATTTTTTTCCAATGATGCCAAAAATATACTGCCTACTGACACTTTTAGGGGAAGAATGTTGCGGCTTATGTTGAGACATCAGCAAAGCAATGTGTGGATCCAAACGGGAGAGTTTTAGTCTCATATTGGGATCTATATTGATCCGGTGGCGCAGTGTCGCGCAACGGCCGGCATCATTGTTGAAGTCCCACAACACAGCAAATCAGCCAATCTAAATAATAATGTTTGAATTTACTATATGAGTTGATTTAATATTGAAAACAACACAGCTGTATGCTGCTCGCTGCTAAGCTTTGGAGTTGTTCTCAGAAAGTTAATTTGAATTTTAAATTAAAAACATTTTACAAAATCTAGGCTTCTCACGGACCTCCAGGGTCACCACTCGTTAAGAATGACTGATGTAGAACAATATATCCATTCATTTTGAACACTGACACTTTAATTCTAAGGAAATACCATCTTGTCTGGCTGGATTATTATTTGTATAAATTGATTGTAGGGAGAGATAGAGAGAGATAGAGAGAGAGAGAGAGAGAGAGAGAGAGATCGACTACTGGGTCAGCTAGATTGACTTTTAACAAGAGACAGAGAGTCAATTCATAAGCTTGTCTCAATAGAAGCAGCATGTTTTCAAGGCAATATAGAGACAATCAAGTGAGGCAGGAATTTTCAGCTCTACCTCCCGTCTTGCTACATTGTTTTGTAGGTTCTTCTAGTCTCAATAGCAAATGCATTTGCAGCTATGAATTTAGACCGCTCCCCATTCTAAACCACTGATATACGCATTCTACACAGCTCAAAAATACATGTTCTCCCATAATAATAATAATAACTTGGATTTATATAGCCCCTTTCAAGAAACCCAAGGACACTTAACATAAACATAGATAGACACAACAAACGGAACATAACAGTAGATAGAGGACATATAGGCCTTGTTGAAGAGGTGGGTTTTAAGGAGTCTTTTGAAGCTGTCCAGGGGGGGCGGGGTGCTATCACGTTGGACCCTGGCAGCTGAGTTCTGCACATACTGGAGTTTGTCCAGGGCTTTGCTGGATTTTGCTCAGGAAAGGAAGGTTGGAGATCGGTCGGTAGTTGTTGCAGTCATCCCGGTCCAGACCTGGATTTTTGAGGATGGGAGTGACTGAGGCCATCTTGAGGCTGTAGGTGTCAAGGAGGAGTTGATGATGTTCACCATAATGGGGCACAGGGCAGGTAGGCAAGCCTTGACCAAGGCTGTGGGCATGGGGTCCAGAGAACAGGTGGAGGCTCAGGATGGGCCAGTTGTACAAGTGGGCGGGCCCGGGCCCATTAGGCCCACTCACAATGCCACGCCTGGGGTGGCGACAGATGTGGATGTCATATTCGGCCTGTATGAAGTTATTAATTAGCCGTGTTTCCCTTCAATTGTCAAGCGAATTTTAAAGGTCCCATATTGTGCTCATTTTCAGGTTCATACTTGTATTTTGTGTTTCTACTAGAACATGTTTGCATGCTGTAATGTTAAAAAAAAACTTTATTTTCCTCATACTGTCGGCCTGAATATACCTGTATTTACCCTCTGTCTGAAACGCTCTGTTTTAGCGCATTTCGACGAAATTGCGACGAAATTGCAACAGAATTGCATTGCTAGGCAACATCTTGGGTCCATGTGTACTTCCTGTCAGCTGATGACATTCACATACACTGCAACCAGGAATAAACTGGGACACATTTAGAATGTTTACGTTTAAAAACTGTGTAAAGGGTCTAAATATTGTATATTTGTGACATCACAAATGGACAGAAATCCTGACAGCTTGTTTCAAATGCAGAGTTTCTGAATACGGGCTGTGTGTATTTCTCTGTTGATTGAGCGTTTCGATACTTTCACAGTATTTATATAGGACTTAAGCCTGCTTTATAATAATAATAAAAAACATGAAAATCTCACTTTTTTATAATATGGGATATTTAAGTGAACTTTTGAAATGTTGCAAAAAAGAAATGCATGTGCATTTTTCATCGACTGGTTTGGAGCGAATAAACTCGGCTAGAGTGCAGTTTGGTCAGAAGTTGACACTACATGGCTGTAATCCTCCAGTAAACAGAGTAGAAGAAGAAGTAGAGGTTTTGAACCGGAAACAAAACAAGTCGCCTCGGCCGATCTATGAGAGCAAAAATTGAGAGAGATCTTCCAGGAATTAGTTTCAATTGGGCAAGTTTTAATTGTTCTTTCATGTCAGCTAGTACCGGCCATGTTCGGCTGATCAGTCCCGTGAGTTAAATGTTCGCTATGTCAGAGTTTCTTCTGCTAAATTATTTCCATAATCCAGTCAGTGCATCAACTCCTTTTCGACAAAGGCAAGAAACACCTCAAGCGAGAGTAAACCTTTTTTTGCGCAACTAAGGAAGTTTTATAGAATTTTGCAGTTTCCATACATCTTTTCTAATGCAATACTTCAAAATGCGCATAAAAATATGTGAGTGGAAACACAGCTATTGACACTCTCCTCTCTCTCTCTCTCTCTCTCTCTCTCTCTCTCTCTCTCTCTGTCTCTGTCTCTGTCTCTGTCTCTCTCTCTCTAGGAATCTGTTATACAGCCTTCCAGGGAAGACTGCCCAGTTTTCCATCCTCAGGTTCTCCCAGGAAGCTGTCCTGCATTGCAACGTGACCAGCAAAACAGTCAAACACAACTCTGCAGACAAGGAAGTACTTTGCAACAGCACCAGGAACCAGTCTCTGTCCCTCATCCTCAGAGCCATCCGATCAGCTGAGAGGCTGGTGTGTTTCGGCTTGGAATTGTTTGAAAATTACCCAAACGACAAAAAATGATCTTGGCCGACGCAGAACCCACCAGTGAGCTCGGATGCACTCGAGAACAAAAACCTGCCGCTGATCAAGTCAATAATAAGTTTAAAAATATTGCAAATATTAAAACATGATTGAGGCCCCCCTCCCCTCCCCCCCCAAAAAAAAACTCATCTTACTCATCGTACTACAGTCCTGGAAAAGTTGAGAATCAGAGTGAATCCACACTGAATGAGTATTGACAATGCTCAAAATAGTCATTTATTCCCTTGAATACACTTCCTTAACAACCAATATTGAACCAATATGCAGTCCAGAATATTCATATCAAGGGTTGTAAAAGAAATCTGTTTTCTGATTTATAAATGTATTGAAACTAACTAGCCCTTAGATATACAAATAATATTGACGCAATGGGGTCGTTTAAATTGCACTATACCCCCTTCCAATGATAGCAGATCAGTAGTAAAAGGCATATGATCATTTTTAGATTATTACTTGTCCTTCACCAGACACTCTTTCACCCTTTTTATCCTAACAAATCCCAGAACAGGAGGTTTTTAATAAAACTAAAGTACCAATTCAGAAATGTTTACCTGATAAAAAAGTGAGGAAAATTAGATTCAAATGTTTAATACTAAGGTAAGTGTACAAATATCTGAATTCTGTACCTACACGTGTAGCCATGTTCGAAAAAGAAAGTGTTTACATATGTTTTCAATGGGAAAGTTGAAAAAAGACCATAACCATTTTCAGGTTCGGTCAATGTTTGGTCAAAAAGTCACAAACTTTGTGATGGTATCTTTCATAGTTTTGTGTGCCCATAAAGGGACATTTTGGTATTTTATAGTCTAATTCTCGTAATTGTGGCCATTCTGGCTAATGGGTCATGCTAACTTTGCACTCTACACCGACATTGTAGAGATACGGGAAACGCAACTATACGCCAAAACAAAGTATATATCTGGGCAAGCAGCTTCCAAATAAAACTTTCCAAATAAAACTTTCAATTTGGTCCAAACAGCTAGCTTGGGTATAGCCAGCAAGTTCTGTGTTTTAAATTATTAATGTATCAATGAATTAAAATGGAACTTTATTTGGAAAGCTTTAGGAGGCTCACGCAGCTCAATATATACATGGTTTTGCCTGAGTTGTGTTTCCTGAATCTCTACAACGGGTAAATTATATAATTGTTTCAACTGTAAAATTGCAATATCCATTGATCCAAAAAGGCCTTGTTCAGCAATAAGCCATTCTACTATCAGCCTATACCAACAACATCCTTTTAGCTGTTCTAAAATCACTGTAAGCCATGGCATCTTATGGCAATAAGATGAGCAATAATTCACATTTAAAACAACAGCTATTCAAAGGAATCTAATGCTTTAAGCAATAAAAATTAAACCTTTATTCTTTCATCCTGCAAAGTAGTCAATGAACAGCATCTTTTAAAAGTAAAATTGTTTAATTAACTGTTTTAGTTGTGTGTGTTTTGCACTGTACATAACTGTAATGAGGGT
Source organism: Sebastes fasciatus (assembly GCF_043250625.1). NCBI lineage: Eukaryota > Metazoa > Chordata > Actinopteri > Perciformes > Sebastidae > Sebastes > Sebastes fasciatus. The sequence continues at coordinate 34,720,892 of NC_133799.1, forward strand.
GTTCTAGCAGCACAGACTTAATGCCACTCATCACTGCAGAGACTTGGATTTGATATGTGATTAACAATGCCTCTGGCTTGGCCCGGAGTCCCGAACAACACAAACATTAACCTCGCAATGTTAACAGGTGGGCAGCTGGTGGGGGAGTGTGTCCTTGTTGCTCACGCTAGCTTCTCCTGCTGGTAAAACTGGTACGACTCCTCGCTGTCATGTGAAAAGAAGCAGTTGGTTGCTCCATGTTCTTTATAGGAGGCACATGGTGGGTAATCCAACAGGGCAACAGGCCGGGTGGCAATGGCAGAGATCGACAACTGAATATGGGAGACAATAGAGGGGGAAATGCAAAATAGAAAGAAGGACATTCAATTGACAAACATGGTAAAAGTCTGTAGTAATGGCTGTTATTAAAGCCCTCATTTGAGACAAAAAAAAACAACCTTTTATATCTGCTATAATATGAATCAGCCAACAGTTGACAGCTCAATGCGACCATACTACTTTGTTACTCAGCCTGTGTTGCATTCATAACAATCTCACCGAGTAAATGAGGTGAAACACTCCAATGCTTTAGCGTACACAAGTGAAGATAAACAGCAGAATGGGGCATCGCAAAACACACAGTAATTCTAAGCCGGGTGCATTTGCAACCATTACGCGCCGTTTGACAATTGCTCTCTATCTTCACTTCACGTCACACTCTCCCATTTTCTCAGTGTCTGTGCTACTCTCCGCAAACTCTTAATGTTTTAAGTGGCAACAGTCAGTGTTATGTCTCTGCCTCCTCTATCTCTTTATTCTCCTCACATTCTCTCCCTAATTTAATGCCACCATCCAGTGATCTCTCTCTCATTTTGCAGCAGTTTGCTCTGCTCATGACAACAGATTTAGGAGTCCACGGCCAACGTGCTGGCTTTAACAGCCTGCACAATGCCCGAAGAGACCTGAGCAATACCTTTGTTTGTTACTGAAATGGTATTCAAAAAACATTGTTATTGTGAGGAAGAGCGATAGTATACATTGGTTTATGGTTCTCGAGCTATAACCAAATCGCTCAATGTGTCCAACCAAAGCTGCAAACCACAGATCAGCAGCTCTAGTAATCCTTTCAAATTCCAGCGAGTCATGTGATTCAACATTTATAAAAACTCGGGAAAAAATGTCTGGAAACTTGTGTTTGGTCGATTATTTCTCTGTTGTTACAATGCTAATTGGCATTGTATTTTACATTGTTAGAAAGCCTGTTTATTTACCTTCACAATGATGTCCAACATGTAAGGATCATGCATTTGCGGGATGAACAGCACAGCTGATTATGTGGGTAGCGCCAAAGAAACATTTGCCAAAGTGCTCTTCCAATGGTAAACAGTGTATTCTCCTGTTGGTACTGACTCTTGTTTTGAGTTGTTTGGTGGATTGGATGATTGAACTCTCTATCAGTAAATAGGAACAAACAAGACATATTTGTTATTTTACACTTTATTTATTTGATACAATATGTCAGGAGCCTCAGTAGCGGGTGGAAGATCCATACGTTGTGGAGGTAGTCTGTGATAACCCTGACTCTGTGGGGGCGAGCGTTGTCATCTTGGAGGATGAAGTTAGGTCCCAGATTTTGGAGATATGGGATCGCCACTGGCTGCAGAATCTCATCCCGATATCTCACTGCATTGAGATGGCCTTCAATGATGACAAGCCTTGTTTTGCCAGTGACATCATTGAACACACAACCACGCTGGCTGACCTGGCAGAGCATTTTGGCAAATTTTTCTTGGGCGCTACCCACATAATCAGCTGTGCTGCTCATCCCACAAATGCATGATCCTTACAAGTTGAACATCATTGTGAAGGTTAATAAACAGGCTTTCCAACGATGTAAAATACAATGCCAATTAGCATTGTAACAACAGAGACATAATCAACCAAACACAAATTTCCAAACTTTTTTATCCAAGTTTATATAAAACCTATTGGTAAATAGGGCTTCAGGTTTTTTTTGTAGTTAGGCATGATGTTTGCAATAATAGTGTTTGTGTGAAAAGAAGTAAGGAGTAAAGCACTATTTTATGATATGGAAAAAAAAAACTATTTCATACCTAAACTTATTTGTAATAGTTTGAATGTGATCAACTTTTTAGCATGATTTTTAGCATGGGTGGGAGGGCATGGGATGGGCTGCTTTGCAGCTCGTAATTTCTTATGAAATGTGAATTTTGTAGAGTTAACACACTTTTAAGATGTTCTGATTTAAAATGATTAAGGATAGAAAGATCCCAACAGCATTATCTACATTTGCTTCTTTACTTACCCATCAATCTGTTTATTCTAGGCTCGGTATTTAGTGCTTCCACAGTTATAGTGATGAATTCAAATAAGATATTTTAGTCTTTTTTTAATTTAAATTACATCTCAATTTGCAGCAACGATTTGACGCACAATTTTGTAAGGTAAATTTCTAATTTGTATTTGATTGTCTAGTTTGTAAATGTGCAGACTTGCAATACTGATTTTTAGAAAATAAAAGCTTTTCAGGGAACCCAAATATAAATGTTCATTGCTTTAAATCATGTGCCTTTTATCAGAAAAAAATGCTTTAATTTACAAGTATAATGTCAAATGGTATACCAAAAAAATCGTTGATGTAATGCACTATTAGAATCAGATCAATTAGGCCACCACATGTATGTTTTCACTATAACTACTTGGCGCTAGCATTAAAGTGCATTCAGAGCGCACAGAAAGTGAATTTTTAGCGGCGGCGCAATTGCATACCCAATCAATAGAAAGACAACACACAAAGTCCAATGTGTGTATTTAGCTAGCTACAGTTTGTGCATTGGCTGCTTGAGGTAAATAAACACTAAAACTTTTAAAACTGCAGTCTCACAAGTTTTTGCAACTTATGAGTAACCATCTAGACACGACAAATAATGATAGGCTACTGTGTCAAACTATTCCAGAAATTAAAACAGTCCGGAAAGCTCCGAGGTGCTTGAAATTGACATACAAATGTTGGTTAGCTGTTTTAAAATGTGAATGTTTATAAAAAGGTAAAGGTAAAATACTTTACCATACTATGCCTGCTGTTGATTGCTATTGATTTGATATCACCATCTTAAATATCTAAAACTGATACATTCCGAATTTGAGAAAAAAGTTGCATTGTTGGTTGGTTTTTGTACATTTTAGAAAACCAATGCATATTGTGTGTTATCTAATGCTGAAACATACAGTATATGGATGCTGTAAAGGAGCACTTAGACGACATGGCAGACTGTCCTAGCAGGCATGTAACTGACATGCTGGCAGTCACCAATTGACCGATCCTAAGTCCCGTCCCCTTAGTTACTACGGTTATTTTAACGTTACGTACATAACTTTAGTTATTGTAGTAGTAGTTTTGTTGCTCGAGGATGCTGTTTAGTTGTATGGGAATGTCATTTTTAGGAGACAGCGTTGCAAACTGTTGTACATAAAGATTCAAAGTGGTTCTCAACCTTTTTTTGCACAAAAATGTTTTTATCTCTTTTGAGTTGGCTCAATTAATGACTAGCAGTAACTTAAAAGGTACAGGCCTTCACTACTTTAATGTGAGTAAAGCAGAACATTATAGAAATGTGATGATTTGCATTTGCTACACCCTACCTCTTATAAGAGGTTGCAACTTACAGGTTGAAAAATATTTGATTTGGTTGAACCATGAGCTGTTTACTGTGTACAGTATATTTATTTGAGAATTTGGAGGTTTAGGTTGACCTAATATGCAAAGTTACATCATTTTATTAGAATTAAACACTACTGGAAACTGCTGTATTGTGCGATCTTTGCCCAAAATTGTGTTTCTGTTTCAAATGAATTCTCCAAATCTTTGCCATTTCCCAGAACTAATGCTCACACTGCACTCTAGTATTAGTTTTCTGAATTGTACTGACTCTGACTCTCAAATTGCGATTCACAATGGACTGGTTTCTGTATGCATGACATAATTACTTCAGTAGCTTAAGCAGGGATTTTTCTGGCATGTTTTTTTGTCCTCTAAACTGTTCCAGTCTTGAATTTTTAATGCAATAAAGAAAATTTTGAGCACCTGCCTATGTTCTTGTGTCACAGACAAATGGAAAAACCCTACAAAAGGACATACATTTTTCATGTAATCAGCACGACAAATTCCTGTAATTCCAGCATTCATGGAACGTACCGTAACTGCAACTGAAAATCTTGTTTTTGTTGACCTCAATTGGTTTAACTTCTCACCCTGCTGCAATGATGGATAAGTGTGTGTTAGTACACTCTGACATTACTGTTGAGTGTGGTTACAGGTGCGAGAAAGCACACTTCTGACCATACACCACACCACACCACACCGGTCAGAGGTTCAACAGACCATAAACTTACGCCTCATCCACACTGGGAACGTCAGGAGCGCGTGGCGGCTGCGTCGCGTGGCGGCTGCGTCGCGTGGCGGCTGCGTCGCGTAGAGTTTACCTTTCATAATGGCCATTTAATTTCATTATAAATGTCATTCATATTTATTTTGGACAGAGAAAGGTTAAGAAATGTGTGGTAATTTGTAAATAATAGTAATAATCCACAATTAAAACCCCGTACCATATTCATTCATGGAGCTCTCCAAGTCACTGCATGTTCTGCAACACTGTCCAGCACATATTTCAGAATAAAAGCCTTGTGTTAACAAATGAAGGAATTCTGTCCACAGAAAAAACGCTTAAGGGCTTTTATTTTGAAATGAAAGCCAGAAGTGTTGATTTAAAAATAAGTCACGCCTTGCCCATTCATATGATTTTTCAGGGTCTGTGCTCGCTGGAACGACACAGAACTGGTGAAACGGGTAGGGGTGTGTATGTCAGTTGTCCCCCACTGGGTATGTTACACCTACATGTTCCCGTGCTCCTTGATGACCCTGGGAATGTGGTTTGCAAGGTTTCCACTGTTTGTCTTTTTGACCCCTGCAGGGTTAGGCCATGGCTTTACCCAGATCAGTTGCAAACTATCTCGGTTGGCTAGGGCCCCCTACTTCTCTTCTGTGGCAGCTTAGGTTATAGAGAAGTAGGCGGGCTGCGGTGTCAAATCCTTAGCTGCTCTGGATCAGTGTGGTTAGGTTGATTTGGTGGCGCGGCAGGGCATACATCCAACGGGTTCCACCCACTGTACCCATAGAGTCCAGTAGAGGGCGGAGCCTGTTTGAGTTAGAACAAAGGTAATGATATTTTAACCCTAGTTCTAGAAGCACAGGCAGAGCCCTCTCTCCCTGAACCACTCGCTGAAGAGGGCACGTGATGGCTGGCAGCTAAGGACGCAGCCTTATATACTGTGGGGTCCACACATATTCGGGTAGGCACGTTCTGATTGGCCGGCTACGTTTATGCAAACCTCAGTGGGCAAATGCATGCTCGTGATTGGAGGAGAGTTATACCCAAAGAGTTGAGTAGAGGGCTCCGCCTGTGCTTATAGGATTAGGGTTACAATATTGTGATCTTTGTTTTGGCAACAGCGAAAAATGTTTCTGTGGAGAGACTCATTTATATATAAATCACAAAGTGCATTTGTGAATCGTTCTGTGTGCGTTCATTAATATCGAGACTGATCTGACTCCATACTTATGAGCCCGTACTGCTGTCAATTCTGAATTTTTTTTATGGAGCATTGTGGGACCAATGCTCTTCATGTTTATTTATACCTCATGAGCTGCTATGAAATTTTAAATGAAAGGGGCTGAATTTGTGCACTGTTTGTGAACCATTAGCCTATAGTTTGTGGTTTAGTGAATGGAAATCTCTATGGCTTTAGCACAGAGAAGTCGCCTGTATAATTTGTAGCTGTGGATGCTGCATGTGACCCAGGAGACTGCTCCACGTCTATATGCTAAACCATAGTTGTCATTTCAACGTGCTCCTGAAGCTCTATGGTGCTCATCCTCAAACACAGAAAGCATAATCGGGCGGGCGCAGCAACCGGAGGACCGTGCACGTTCATCCGTTGCGAGAGAGAGAGAGGGGCAGGAGAGGAGGAAAGAGTGTAATGAAAATGATGGTGACCAATTCAGAATCCAAACAAGCCCCTGTTGCATCCCACAGTCTCAGTCCATCAAAATTATGCAGAAAAAAATAGGATATCCCCGGAAGTTGTGGTTTATTTACCTGAAGTGCTGCGGGTACTGACACACATAACAAAGTTTGGAGGCAAACACCAGTACAGGCTAACGTAGCCTAAACAAGATTGGTAGAAAATATTGAAAATTTGCTGCCACACTAGATTGACATTAAAAAAATTATCTAGGCTACACTTATCATATTGCATTCTGTAAGAACCGGATTTCTATGTAACGTGTTATGGAGGGAAGTGTGGGGGGGGCGGGGTGGACCGGGATACAGCGCTTGAAGGACAAACATGGAGAAATAGTGGGCAAAAAATAAATTCATTTTGCTCATGTAGTAAAGATAATTACCTATTTAAACAGCTTCAATGAATCATATAGCTAAATAATGTTCTGTAATGCTATTATGCAGTCAAACTTTAACTTGTGAGTAAGAAGCGACGGACTGTTGCATAAGACATTGGACAAATGGCTGAGGCATCAAAATCAAAATGCCATTAAATGTCCATTAAGGTCAATTTGTCCCCGTTCCTGTCTCGCTCTTATAATTCTTGTCTGCAACACAAGTTATTGAGTCATTGTATGACATGCCTCGGCAGCTGTGAGAACACAGAAAATATGAAAAAGATTATGATGACATGTCTAATTACTGACGCCATATGTCCCTCAGCTATCTTTAGAGGGGCGGTGGGAGAGCACAGAAGAGGATTGATAAGAGAAATCATGAAAAACGATCAGGCTGATGCAAAATGACAGCTTATTTCTAGTGATGATGGGAGGTCCGTAGAGTGCAAGTGATGGATTTGAATGCGACAGAAAAGTGATCTGCCTCATCAATACAACCATCAACATGTGGTGGCAGAGGGGCTGGTTGATCAGGTTTGTCATCACAATAAAGGGTCTCATGGCTGCCTTACAGTGTGTAGGAATTAACTCTATGGAAATATTTAGTGTAAGCATGTAAGTCTTCAGAAAGAAAGATCATATTTTGTGCTGTTTTCAGAGTCCATTACCAAGGCGTAGCATGATGTACCATTGACATAATTATGAATTAGTAGTATTGTGTACTTGTCACAGTGAGATGTAGTTTTTCGAATCACTTGATCCAGTATTGCACATTTATTTATTATTATGGTTTTTATCATGTGTGTACATATATTTAGGGTTATAGCCCCGAAGGGGCATAACCCTATTGAGTTTGCGCCGGTTTGTTATTATTAGGGTTATAGCCCCGGAGGGGCATAACCCTTCTAAGTTTGCTCCGATTTATTATTAGGGTTATAGCCCCGAAGGCCGTGAGCTGGAATGAGCGAGAAACATGAAACTTTGCACACTAACTGGAAATGATGTGCAGCTGCTTCTCAAGAACTATGACCCCAATCGACCACATGGTGGCGCTGTAATTAACGCCCAAACATGCGATGTTGGCAAGGCCACGCCCCGCACACCGTAAGTCCGATTGACTTGAAACTTGACACACATGTGCAGCTCCGTGTGATCTACAATAAAGCCTCTGGGACCACTAAAGTCCGCCTAACTAGATTTTCCGCCATATTGGATTTTTTGAAAAACACATTTTTGACATCTCCTCCTAAACCGTTGGTCCGATTTCTACCAAATTTTCTGCGGATCATCATTGGACTAATGTCATCTAACGTTGCATAAAGCGTGTTGATACCTCATTGCGTTATGAATCTGTTGACCAACGAACTTTTCAATGGGAGGAGCTTAGCAGGAAATTGGCCATAATTCATGGACCATTAATCCAATCATCACAAATCTTGGTAGATAGCTTCAATACGTGTTTGGGAATTGGCGTACTAAAGCATTTTCTGCTTGACCCATAGGGGGCGCCAAAACTGTCAAACATTTATAGCGCAAGATCCGGTGGACAGAATTTTATCAAATTTGATGCACATACTCTGGGGGCAAGTATTAACACAGATCTGAAGTGTGATATTGATCGGTGCATGTGGGCGTGGCCTATTCAGCATTTTATGCTAAATTATGCCTTTGCTCAATTTGCTGTGAGCTGGAACGAGCTAGAGACATGAAACTTGGTACCATAACTGTACATGATGTCATAATGCTTCACATAAAATATGAAAACAATTGGCCACATGGTGGCGCTATAAAATTTTTCACGGCCAGCCCCCTCACACCATAAGTCCCATCGATTAGAAATTTGACAGACATGTGCTGCTGAATGTGATCTACAAAAAAGTCTCTTGAACCACGAAAGTCCACTGACTAGATTTTCCGCCATGTTGAATTCTTTGAAAAACACATTTTTGACATCTCCTCCTAAACCGTAGGTCTGATTGCTGGCATATTTTCTGCGAATCATTATTGGACCAGGCTCATCAAAAGTTGCATAAAGCTTGTTGATATGTCATTGTGTTGTGAAGTTATTGACCAATTCATTTTTAAGGGGCGGGCTCAGCACATCAATAGACCTAACTTCACAAGCCTTTGGCCCATCGTCTCCAAACTTGCAGCATACGTTCACAAGAGCAGCTGAAACATCCGCTGAAAGTTTCATTCAAATCGGCGACTAGGGGGGCGCTATGAGCGCGAAAGGCTATAACCCGCGAAATGCCGCTTGCGGCTTTAATTATTATTATTATTCGTTGTCTGCCGAATAGGCGCAATTTGCCGTGAGCTGGAATGAGCGAGAAACATGAAACTTGGCACACTAACTGGAAATGATGTGCAGCTGCTTCTCAAGAACTATGACCCCAATCGACCACATGGTGGCGCTGTAATTAACGCCCAAACATGCGATTTTGGCAAGGCCACGCCCCGCACACCGTAAGTCCGATTGACTTGAAACTTGACACACATGTGCAGCTCCGTCTGATCTACAATAAAGCCTCTGGGACCACTAAAGTCCGCCTGGCATTATTTTCCGCCATATTGGATTTTTTGAAAAACACATTTTTGACATCTCCTCCTAAACCGTTGGTCCGATTTCTACCAAATTTTCTGAGGATCATTATTGGACTAATGTCATCTAATGTTGCATAAAGCGTGTTGATACCTCATTGCGTTATGAATCTGTTGACCAACAAACTTTTCAATGGTCGGAGCTTAGCAGGAAATTGGCCATAATTCATTGACCATTAGTCAAATCATCACAAATCTTGGTAGATATCTTCAGTACGTGTTTGGGAATAGGCGTACCAAAGCATTTTCCGCTTGACCCATAGGGGGCACCAAAACTGTCAAAAACTTATATCGCAAGATCCGGTGGACAGAATTTTATCAAATTTGGTGCATATACTCTGGGGGCAAGTATTAACACAGACCTGAAGTGTGATATTGATCGGTGCATGTGGGCGTGGCCTATTCAGCATTTTATGCTAAATTATGCCTTTGCTCAATTTGCTGTGAGCTGGAACGAGCTAGAGACATGAAACTTGGTACCATAACTGTACATGATGTCATAATGCTTCACATAAAATATGAAAACAATTGGCCACATGGTGGCGCTATAAAATTTTTCACGGCCAGCCCCCTCACACCATAAGTCCCATCGATTAGAAATTTGACAGACATGTGCTGCTGAATGTGATCTACAAAAAAGTCTCTTGGACCACGAAAGTCCACTGACTAGATTTTCCGCCATGTTGAATTCTTTGAAAAACACATTTTTGACATCTCCTCCTAAACCGTAGGTCTGATTGCTGGCATATTTTCTGCGAATCATTATTGGACCAGGCTCATCAAAAGTTGCATAAAGCTTGTTGATATGTCATTGTGTTGTGAAGTTATTGACCAATTCATTTTTAAGGGGCGGGCTCAGCACATCAATAGACCTAACTTCCCAAGCCTTTGGCCCATCGTCTCCAAACATGCAGCAAACGTTCACAAGAGCAGCTGAAACATCCGCTGAAAGTTTCATTCAAATCGGCGACTAGGGGGGCGCTTTGAGCGCGAAAGGCTATAACCCGCGAAATGCCGCTTGCGGCTTTAATTATTATTTGTTGTCTTATGCCGCGGCTCAATTTGCCGTGAGCTGGAATGAGCGAGAAACATGAAACTTGGCACACTAACTGGAAATGATGTGCATGTGCTTCTCAAGAACTATGACCCCAATCGACCACATGGTGGCGCTGTAATTAACGCCCAAACATGCGATTTTGGCAAGGCCACGCCCCGCACACCGTAAGTCCGATTGACTTGAAACTTGACACACATGTGCAGCTCCGTGTGATCTACAATAAAGCCTCTGGGACCACTAAAGTCCGCCTGGCATTATTTTCCGCCATATTGGATTTTTTGAAAAACGCATTTTTGACATCTCCTCCTAAACCGTTGGTCCGATTTCTACCAAATTTTCTGTGGATCATTATTGGACTAATGTCATCTAAAGTTGCATAAAGCGTGTTGATACCTCATTGCGTTATGAATCTGTTGACCAACAAACTTTTCAATGGTCGGAGCTTAGCAGGAAATTGGCCATAATTCATTGACCATTAGTCAAATCATCACAAATCTTGGTAGATATCTTCAGTACGTGTTTGGGAATAGGCGTACCAAAGCATTTTCCGCTTGACCCATAGGGGGCGCCAAAACTGTCAAACATTTATATCGCAAGATCCGGTGGACAGAATTTTATCAAATTTGGTGCATATACTCTGGGGGCAAGTATTAACACAGACCTGAAGTGTGATATTGATCGGTGCATGTGGGCGTGGCCTATTCAGCATTTTATGCTAAATTATGCCTTTGCTCAATTTGCTGTGAGCTGGAACGAGCTAGAGACATGAAACTTGGTACCATAACTGTACATGATGTCATAATGCTTCACATAAAATATGAAAACAATTGGCCACATGGTGGCGCTATAAAATTTTTCACGGCCAGCCCCCTCACACCATAAACCCCATCGATTAGAAATTTGACAGACATGTGCTGCTGAATGTGATCTACAAAAAAGTCTCTTGGACCACAAAAGTCCACTGACTAGATTTTCCGCCATGTTGAATTCTTTGAAAAACACATTTTTGACATCTCCTCCTAAACCGTAGGTCTGATTGCTGGTATATTTTCTGCGAATCATTATTGGACCAGGCTCATCAAAAGTTGCATAAAGCTTGTTGATATGTCATTGTGTTGTGAAGTTATTGACCAATTCATTTTTAAGGGGCGGGCTCAGCACATCAATAGACCTAACTTCCCAAGCCTTTGGCCCATCGTCTCCAAACTTGCAGCATATGTTCACAAGAGCAGCTGAAACATCCGCTGAAAGTTTCATTCAAATCGGCGACTAGGGGGGCGCTTTGAGCGCGAAAGGCTATAACCCGCGAAATGCCGCTTGTTATTATTTGTTGTCTTATGCCGCGGCTCAATTTGCCGTGAGCTGGAATGAGCGAGAAAAACGAAACTTTGCACACTAACTGGAAATGATGTGCATGTGCTTCTCAAGAACTATGACCCCAATCGGCCACATGGTGGCGCTGTAATTAACGCCCAAACATGCGATGTTTGCAAGGCCACGCCCCGCACACCGTAAGTCCGATTGACTTGAAACTTGACACACATGTGCAGCTCCGTGTGATCTACAATAAAGCCTCTGGGACCACTAAAGTCCGCCTGGCATTATTTTCCGCCATATTGGATTTTTTGAAAAACACATTTTTGACATCTCCTCCTAAACCGTTGGTCCGATTTCTACCAAATTTTCTGTGGATCATTATTGGACTAATGTCATCTAAAGTTGCATAAAGCGTGTTGATACCTCATTGCGTTATGAATCTGTTGACCAACAAACTTTTCAATGGTCGGAGCTTAGCAGGAAATTGGCCATAATTCATTGACCATTAGTCAAATCATCACAAATCTTGGTAGATATCTTCAGTACGTGTTTGGGAATAGGCGTACCAAAGCATTTTCCGCTTGACCCATAGGGGGCGCCAAAACTGTCAAACATTTATATCGCAAGATCCGGTGGACAGAATTTTATCAAATTTGGTGCATATACTCTGGGGGCAAGTATTAACACAGACCTGAAGTGTGATATTGATCGGTGCATGTGGGCGTGGCCTATTCAGCATTTTATGCTAAATTATGCCTTTGCTCAATTTGCTGTGAGCTGGAACGAGCTAGAGACATGAAACTTGGTACCATAACTGTACATGATGTCATAATGCTTCACATAAAATATGAAAACAATTGGCCACATGGTGGCGCTATAAAAATTTTCACGGCCAGCCCCCTCACACCATAAACCCCATCGATTAGAAATTTGACAGACATGTGCTGCTGAATGTGATCTACAAAAAAGTCTCTTGGACCACAAAAGTCCACTGACTAGATTTTCCGCCATGTTGAATTCTTTGAAAAACACATTTTTGACATCTCCTCCTAAACCGTAGGTCTGATTGCTGGTATATTTTCTGCGAATCATTATTGGACCAGGCTCATCAAAAGTTGCATAAAGCTTGTTGATATGTCATTGTGTTGTGAAGTTATTGACCAATTCATTTTTAAGGGGCGGGCTCAGCACATCAATAGACCTAACTTCCCAAGCCTTTGGCCCATCGTCTCCAAACTTGCAGCATATGTTCACAAGAGCAGCTGAAACATCCGCTGAAAGTTTCATTCAAATCGGCGACTAGGGGGGCGCTTTGAGCGCGAAAGGCTATAACCCGCGAAATGCCGCTTGTTATTATTTGTTGTCTTATGCCGCGGCTCAATTTGCCGTGAGCTGGAATGAGCGAGAAAAACGAAACTTTGCACACTAACTGGAAATGATGTGCATGTGCTTCTCAAGAACTATGACCCCAATCGGCCACATGGTGGCGCTGTAATTAACGCCCAAACATGCGATGTTTGCAAGGCCACGCCCCGCACACCGTAAGTCCGATTGACTTGAAACTTTACACACATGTGCAGCTCCGTGTGATCTACAATAAAGCCTCTGGGACCACTAAAGTCCGCCTGGCATTATTTTCCGCCATATTGGATTTTTTGAAAAACACATTTTTGACATCTCCTCCTAAACCGTTGGTCCGATTTCTACCAAATTTTCTGTGGATCATTATTGGACTAATGTCATCTAAAGTTGCATAAAGCGTGTTGATACCTCATTGCGTTATGAATCTGTTGACCAACAAACTTTTCAATGGTCGGAGCTTAGCAGGAAATTGGCCATAATTCATTGACCATTAGTCAAATCATCATAAATCTTGGTAGATATCTTCAGTACGTGTTTGGGAATAGGCGTACCAAAGCATTTTCCGCTTGACCCATAGGGGGCGCCAAAACTGTCAAAAACTTATATCGCAAGATCCGGTGGACAGAATTTTATCAAATTTGGTGCATATACTCTGGGGGCAAGTATTAACACAGACCTGAAGTGTGATATTGATCGGTGCATGTGGGCGTGGCCTATTCAGCATTTTATGCTAAATTATGCCTTTGCTCAATTTGCTGTGAGCTGGAACGAGCTAGAGACATGAAACTTGGTACCATAACTGTACATTATGTCATAATGCTTCACATAAAATATGAAAACAATTGGCCACATGGTGGCGCTATAAAATTTTTCACGGCCAGCCCCCTCACACCATAAGTCCCATCGATTAGAAATTTGACAGACATGTGCTGCTGAATGTGATCTACAAAAAAGTCTCTTGGACCACGACAGTCCACTGACTAGATTTTCCGCCATGTTGAATTCTTTGAAAAACACATTTTTGACATCTCCTCCTAAACCGTAGGTCTGATTGCTGGCATATTTTCTGCGAATCATTATTGGACCAGGCTCATCAAAAGTTGCTTAAAGCTTGTTGATATGTCATTGTGTTGTGAAGTTATTGACCAATTCATAACTTCACAAGCCTTTGGCCCATCGTCTCCAAATTTGCAGCATATGTTCACAAGAGAAGCTGAAACATCCGCTGAAAGTTTCATTGAAATCGGCGGCTAGGGGGGCGGCTAGGGGGGCGCTTTGAGCGCGAAAGGCTATAACCCGCGAAATGCCGCTTGCGGCTTTAATTCCTATATTGTTTTTTATTGATTTTGTGGTGTTGCATGTTTGCTAGTTTTATTATTGCATGGGTTTTATATATTTCGTATCTGGTTTTACAGAGTTGTTTGTAATTGGACTATGGATCATGTTGACGAACTGCTTCACAAAGTGAGAACGCGGAGCTTGACACGTGAGTTTGGAGTGTGGGACGGAGGCGGTTTCACCGGTACGTTTTGCCGCAAGAACGCGGGCCTACAGAGTGAAAGGGCGGCCAGGACGAGGTACCAGACGAACCGCTGCAGGACGAGCCAGACAGAAGTGAAAACACTTGGTTCAACGCCTACTATATGATAAGTAAAGGAAAGTGAGCCAAGCAATCTACCCTGGAGTGTGCGTGCGAGCTGCTATTTCATGTGCGTCGGCCACTAAGGTTACTTTTTCTCTCCGTAACGTCAACGACGGACGAGGGTCCAGCAGGGCTGCAGGGCCGGAGCAGAGGAGCCAGTCAATACTTTCCAAAGGTTTTCACAGGAAACTGGCTAACGGGGATGCAATACAGATACAGAAAAATGTATCTTAACATGTGTTTTGCGTGACCTAATTTCAATCGGATAGTACTTGACCACGTGAAAGTACAGGTGTAAATGCCCCTCAAAGCGCAATGAGGACGGATCGTGATCCGATCGGTCAGGGCACACAAGTGTAAATGCAATCACGTTTTCAATCAGGCTGCTCTCATACACCGTTCGTAGCTGTAGGCCTACCAACGAAAAGTATATGCGCCGTAATTCATATATACAGTATATCCCACAAAATCAATTCCTATGTAATCCACGTCATTGTGAGCAAGTATAAATTAGCGGCGAACGCCAAGTAGGGAGGAGGTTGGTGGTGGAGGGGTGAGTCAAAAAACACCAGACTTTCATCTCAGGAGACTAGTGTTCGTGTCCCGTGTGAAACCAGAAGTCAACGTTGATTTACTTGTCACGTAACTTCCATGCTTAAGCTACAGCATTTTCGGTGTTATTTTAACCCAAACCACGATCTTTTCCTGAATATAATAAAGTAGTTTGTGTTGCGGAACGTCTGTTCTTAAGTGACGCAACTTTCGGTTTGGCGTAATTTAACCACCATCTTTTCCTAACTAACCGAGTAGTTTTGTTGCCTAAGCCTAACTAAGTAGTTTTCTTAATATAATGTAATATTATTATAATTAAGTCATAAATTTAAGAGAAAAAAAGTCCTAGTATTATGAGAGTAAAGTCATAATATTATAAAGTAGTAATTTTACGTGTTATTTTCTCTTTTCTCGTAAAGTTATTTCTTTATTCTCGTAATATTATGACTTTACTCTGGAAATCTCCGATTTTTTTCCCCTCAATTTGGCCCTAATACTCTGTAGTACATTTGCTCTCTGGCCCTCACTGCATTAGACTTATATACTATATACTTAGACTATAAACTGTGTTACCTTCATCACAATGCTCAAATGTTTTGCGGCTCCAGACAGATTTTTTTTTTTTTTTTTTTGCCTAAAATGGCTCTTTTGATAGTAAAGGTTGCTGACCCCTGGGTTAAGGGAACACATATTTGATGACAAATAAGATTGAAAACAAATACTTGATGTCTTGATTCGATTGACTTGATAGGTTTTGGGGAATGTGACCATCAGTTGGATTAGACGGGGAACACACTCTTGACAACAAATTTAGAGATCAGATTGTTGGCAGCCTTTTCATAAGCTGAGTTGGGAATAGGACAAAAAAACAGGAACATCTTAGTATATAATTCAGTCAAGATCTGCAACACAATACAATACATCCTGAAAATGTACTGTAGAGTAGACTTAACATATTTCTCACACACTCTCAACAGTGATATTTTTTTTTAAAAGTTATTGTACCGAATTGCGATTAAAGAGACATGTATTTAGTTTGACTCAACTAATGTGATGGTAAAAACTTTGTCGGGCTATATTTGTTCTTTCTACGAGACGTCCTTTTCATAATATCAGATCATTTGGAACATAATTAAGGCTCTGTCCATCTCTCGGCTTTCATTGGCAGGGCAAATTTAACGGTGGTTTATGAAGTGTAGTTAACGCCAGAGAGATTTTTTGAAGAGGTGGAAATTACATGGGACATTACATTTAACTACTTTGTTTTCGGCAGGGTCTTCATGTAGTTCTACAAAGGTGAAGCCCTTCCAAGTTAATACTTGTTCAATCACTTAAATCTCATATTGAAATCAGCACTATCCATAAAATTTTATGGCTAAGTTTGAGCCAGAGTGGACAGGTGTGAGAGAGAAAGACGAGCGGAGACGGTGATAGACGGACGTTGTCTAGCACATACCCTCAAATCTTCTGATGTGGGAATCAAATTCACAAACAGTGCTACATCATTTCAATTTCTAAGTCTTCCAGTGACGATACCCCGTTCAGGACGGTGCCTTTCCTTGTCTCCCTTCTTGTTGGCTTCTTTGTCCAGGTAAGCAATACATGGCCTCAATGGACTCTTATTTTAAATTTAAAAGACTGGCATGTTCTGTAGAAATTTCAAATATTGTGAAATGAGCACAAATGAGCCTCCAAAATGAGATCCTAACAGCCCGGACACACCAGGAACGTCAGGAGCGCGTTGCAGCTGCGTTAACTGTTGTTTTTTTATTTTGGCGTCCATGTTAACAAGTTAACGGTTAACGCGGTTAAAGTGATCTATTGACTGTATATTAACATCATATCAGCTACATTACTACAGTTTTGATGTCTAGACATCTGTAGAATATGTCACGGACAGTGAAGGTGATCTATTGACTGTATATTGACATCATATCAGCAAGATAACTACAGTTTCGATGTCTATCTGTAGAAAATCTTACGGACATCAAAAAAGTAAAGATTTAATTTTAAATCAGCACTTCTGTGGACAGAATTCCTTAATTTCCTTCACACACAAGGCTTTTATTCTGAAATATGTGCCAAACAGTGTTGTAGAACATGCAGTGACTTGGAGAGCTCCATGAATGAATATAGTACGGAGTTTTAATTGTGGATTATTACTATTATTTACAAATTACCACACGTTTCTTAACCTTTCTCGGTCTAAAATAAATATAAATGATATTTATAATGAAATGAAATGGCCATTTAAAGGCAAACTCTATGTAGAAAGAAAGGGCTGACAGCAACAGCTGCAGCAGCAGAAACGCAGCAGACACGCAGCAGATACGCAGCTGAAACGCAGCTGGTGTGAACGCCCGACGCGTGAATCACACAGCCACCACGTCACGCAGCCGCCACGCACTCCTGACGTTCCTAGTGTGTCTGGGGCTTTAGGAATCCTCATAAGCTCATGGGCGGCTGTAGTTCAGTCCATGGGGACTTAGCTTGGGAAGGTCGAGTGTGGACCAGTAGCTGGAGAGCTGCCAGTTCGCCTCCTGGGCATTGCTGAGGTGCCCTTGAACAAGACACCGAAACCCTAAAACATCTCCCAGGCCGCTGTATAGTAGCTGCCCACTGCTCCGAATACTATGATGGGTTAAATGCAGATGCTAAATTTCACCGCGTGCTGTGCTGTGCCGTGTGACAATAAAAGTTGATTTACATATACTGTCATAAAATCAGGGTCCTACCCAGTTTCCCTGTGTTCCCTGTGTGGTTCCTTCCTTCCTCCTCCGGGGCGTTTTGCGCACCTGTCTTTGATCAACCAATCAATCTACAACCCCTGCAGTATATAAACCCTGGGGCTGCATTCGAAAACGCAATTCTGTTGCAATTTTGTTGCAATTCCGTCGTAACGCGCTGAAATAGAGCATTTCAGACGGAGGGTAAATACAGGCATATTCAGGCCAACAGCATTTTTTTTTTAAATTACAGCATGTAAACATATTCTAGTAGAAACACAAAATACAAGTATGAACCTGAAAATGAGCACGATATGGGACCTTTAAAGTTGAAATAAGAGTGAAATGTCTTTACACAGGTAACATGCATCGTGAGAACTCGATTGATTCATAACTTCCTGGAATTTGTCTGGTAAATACATGATAAAGAAGACTGCAGTGCACAAGTCATGTTCATCTCTATTCTAGTCCACTTTTCCACTCACCTGCCTACTTGGACTTCCCATCACTCTGCATTAACAGTTCAACCCATCTGAAAATGCAAGTAACTGTGGCCGGCTGTCAACTATTTGGTGCTGATCCAAATAGCCAAAGGTATGGAGAATCACACACCTCCAGTCACATGACAACAAAAGCTGTTGACACGTGTCATATGACCTGATGGTTTACACTTGTTGTAGAACGTCTAACAAAAAGGATTATATAGAAACGAGGAAATTAAACAAAATTGAGATTCCAAATGTCAGTAGCATTTTTCTCTACAGTTTTATCCAAGTAGATGAATTGCATCTTATTGCACCATGACCCACTGCACCAGGACGGGGCTGATTTGAATTATATCGATCTGTTAACTAGATGTTTCGGATCACTGATTGCATAGTGAGATATTAATCAAATAGGTCTCTGTTGGCGAAATACAGACACCTCCTGAAGCCTAATTTGTAAGTCTAATTTATAATACTCAGGGCAATGGCAAGTCCCCAAGTTACAAGTTATTACTAATGTCTGTTTTACGTGTATATCATCATATTTCAGCGAGAGGCCTCTCTGGTTTTTGATGCTGTAATGCAAAGGCAATACTTCTTCCATGTTTACTTGTCTTGATAAATTCAGGACAATACATTTCTACAGCACTAAGTCAGTACAACAATATGTCATTCTCACCAGTGTGATGCTCTCGATTGCGATCTATTCTTCTTTGCCGTTTTTTATGCCTCCGCGTCGGTGACAGCCGTGGCCGGATGCATTATGTTTACGGGTTGGCCGTCCGTCCGTCCAGACCATTCTTGTGAACATGATATCTCAGGAACGCCTGGAGGGAATTTCTTCAAATTTGGCACAAACTTCCACTTGGACTCAGGGATGAACTAATTATATTTTTGATGGTCAAAGGTCAGATGGTCTTTTATTATTGTACATGCCAAGGGTTGGTGAAATATTGTCCCTAATCTTACCTTCACCATCAATGGACATTTCAACCTATTGGTTGAGCAGGTTGTTAAAAAAGTGTGTCATTGAGTCCTTAGATGGTTTTGGGGTGTATTCATTTACATTTTTCTGTTCAGTGTGCCCTCCGAAGATAAACTAAATCCAAATATGACTGACTTTATGTTCTCCATAAACAAGAGACATGACAAGAGTGATTTTTTCCGCCACTAAATTCCTGAAAGGAAGCCATCTGAAAAGGTCTGGTTATAAATTTGGGGGGTTGGCTTGGTCTTGGTCCAGGAATTAGATGAAGGGTTGATATCCATTTGGTATCTGTGTGCTCAGTGGACAGACAGGTCCAGTCCTGTAGATTGCCACTAGGACTGAAGGTGGAGGGAGACGGTTAAGCCCGGAACACACCAGGAACGTCAGGAGCGCATGGCGGCTGCGTTACCAGTTGTTTTTTTATTTTGGCGTCCGTGTTAACAGGTTAGAGCAGCCACACTGCTCGCATGAGACGTGCGTCTCACGCACGTCACATGCGCGTCTCAGCTGTGTCTCTTCTAGAGAATAGAGGTCTTGCCTATTTTTGATGTGTGCCGCGCACGTTTCACAGCACCAACAGACAGTGAAGGTGATCTATTGACTGTATATTAACATCATATCAGCTACATTACTACAGTTTTGATGTCTATGTGTAGAATATGTTACGGAGGTGAAAAAAAAGTGAAGACTTAATTTTAAATCAACACTTCCTGCTTTCATTTAAAAATAAAAACCCTCAAGCATTTTTTCTGTGGACAGAATTCCTTCATTTGTTAACACAAGGCTTTTATTCTGAAATATGAGCAGTCAGTGCAGTGGAACATGCAGTGACTTAGAGAGCTCCATGAATTGATAAAGTACGGGGTTTAAATCAACACTTCCTGCTTTCATTTCGAAATAAAAGCCCTCAAGCATTTTTTCTGTGGACAGAATTCCTTCATTTGTTAACACAAGGCTTTTATTCTGAAATATGTGCCGGACAATGTTCTAGAACATGCAGTGACTTGGAGAGCTCCATGAATGAATATAGTACGGAGTTTTAATTGTCGATTATTACTATTATTTACAAATTACCACACGTTTCTTAACCTTTCTCTGTCTAAAATAAATATAAAGGATATTTATAATTAAATGAAATGGCCAATAAAAGGCTAACTCTATCTAGAAAGAAAGGGCTGACAGCAGTAGCTGCAGCAGCAGAAACGCAGCAGATACGCAGCTGGTGTGAACACCCGACGCGTGAATCACGCAGCCGCCACGCAGACGCCACGCAGACGCCACGCAGACGCCACGCGCTCCTGACGTTCCCTGTGTCCCAGGCGTAAGTCTCTACCAAAACAGGAGAAATGCAACTCCCAGTAACTCTGAAGAAACAAAGTTGTCTTATTTACGCGTGTCTTCTTGGCTGATTTCCCAATGTTAGCCACAAGTAAGCCCACATTCATTGTGGTCAGAGTGTGAACCCCCACAGCTTCACTGCACACAACACTCCACAGGAGTCCTCACAGTCACTGTGGCTAAGCCAGCTGAATATGCCGTGTGGGTTTTTGAGGATCTGGACTTGTTTAAAGGCAGCTTTGACAGATGTGAGCCTAATAATGAAAGTACTGTAACAAGTAACATAACTTATCACCATTGCTGTTGAGTAACTGGTATGTTTTTGCTTCTTCAATGAGTAATGAGTAATTGATTAAATTTTTCTAATAACTTCCCCAACACTGCTGACATTTGTATTTCTTTCTTGAAAAGACAGTACAAGATGCGTAATCCTATGCATTAACAGTAACCTGTAGCCTTTGTTGTGTAAAAACCTTTCTCAATTTATGAAATATTGTCCACACCAGGAAAATGAGAACATTGGTCACTTGTTCAAATGGGTAAAATGACCGATAAAAAAGTGAGATTTTCATGTTTTTTTATTATAAAGCAGGCTTAAGTCCTATATAAATACTGTGAAAGTATCGAAAACGCTCAATCCACAGGGAAATACATACAGCCCGTATTCAGAGACTCTGCATTTGAAACAAGCAGTCAGGATTTCTGTCCATTTGTGATTTCACAAATATACAATATTTAGACCCTTTACACAGATTTAAATATAAACATTCTAAATGTGTACCAGTTTATTCCTGGTTGCAGTGTATGTGAATGTCATCAGCTGACAGGAAGTACACATGGACCCAAGCTGTTGCCTAGCAACGCAATTCTGTTGCAATTTCGTCGCAATTCCATTGAAATGCGCTAAAACAGAGCGTTTCAGACAGAGGGTAAATACAGGCATATTGAGGCCGACAGTATGAGGAAATTAAAGTTTTTTTTGAACATTACAGCATGTGAACATGTTCTAGTAGAAACATAAAATACGAGTATGAACCTGATAATGAGCATAATATGGGACCTTTAAGGTTTTTCCTGACAACTGGCTTCTTGTTCTTGTATGAATTACTGCTGTCATGACCCGTCTCCTCCCATCGGAAAGCTTTGGGTTTTCTTTATCATGAAGATGATCCCAATATAAGCCATTTTCAGAAAAGTCATCAGGGTAAAATGGCACTATGTTTAAACTTTTTCAGTTGTTCAAACCGAACAGTGCCTTATCACACTGGTGTTGCTGACTAACTCCTACAGCACTCTCAAGTCACTGAAGCAAGAATCAATGCAGCACAGTTAGCCGTCTCTTCAAGTGATCGTTGTCTCCCCCCACCCCACCCCCACCTCACACCTCACACCACCGCTTTCACTCTCTCAAGCCTATAATTACCTTTATCAGTTAACAGGACTAATTTATTTTGTCACGCCCCAGTAAATACTTAACGCAAATAATATTCAAACCCTGTGGGTCGGTTGGAGCGCTTCATTTGCGCGCCTGGTTGCTTCATTATCGGCCTGCTCAGCTCCAGGGGAGATGCTGCGATGCGTTGTGGGAGTGAGAAGGCAGGGTTACTGGAGTGAAAAAACCCTGGGCAGCCTTCTTTGGATAAACCACCTTATTCCCCCTCCCCAGGGGCAGCAATCAATAGGTTACTGCAGGCCTCTGCACAAAAACTCTCCTCTCAGTCCCACTGCAGTGCTGGAGGATAGTCGGTGTCTTGGAAACAAACCCCTCAGAGCTCTCCAAGGTTTAAAGCATTAATGAAAATGTATTTCAACACAGGGGCCAGATTATTGACTCTTAATATTATCTTAATATATATATCTTTACACACCTGTAAAGGCTTAATGGATTCCAAAAGAAAATTCTAAAGATATTTGATATATTCATTGGAAGAGGACATACAAAGAGAGGGCACACAAAATATGTGGTTTCATCTGTTTGGTCAGATGCTTCAACAGGTGTCTTGGTGAAATTGGTAAAGGAAAAACAGTCATATACAGCTACCAATACCAATACAGAAATATTCATCTTTTGTTATTGTTGCATCTGCAGGATCGATAGAATTACATGGATAGAGTGTCGGTGTCCGTGTTAACAGGTTAGAGCAGCGACACAGCGTGTCACGCGCGGCTCGGCTGCCTGTCAGCTGCGTCTCTTCCTAGGTCTCGCCTATTTTTGACGCGAGCCGCGCGGTTCACAGCAGCAACAGACAGTGAAGGTGATCTATAGACTGTATATTGACATCATATCAGCAACATCACTACACTTTCAATGTCTCTATCTGTAGAAAATCTTACAGAGATGAAAAAAAGTTTTTAAATCAACACTTCCTGCTTTCATTTAAAAATAAAAGCCCTCAAGCGTTTTTCTGTGGACAGAATTCCTTCATTTGTTAACACGAGGCTTTTATTCTGAAATATGTGCAGGACAATGTTGTAGAACATGCAGTGGCTTGGAGAGCTCCATGAATGAATATAGTACGGGGTTTTAATTGTGGATTATTACTATTATTTACAAATTATCACACGTTTCTTAACCTTTCTCTGTCTAAAATAAATATAGATTATATTTATAATGAAAAGAAATGGCCATTATGAAAGGCAAACTCTTTGTAGAGAGAAAGCGCTGGCAGCAGCAGTTGCAGCAGCAGAAACGCAGCTGGTCTGAACACCTGACTTGTGAATTACGCAGCCGTCTCGCCACGGCAGCCGCCTTGCCACGGCAGCCGCCACGCCACGGCAGCCGCCACGCCACGGCAGCCGCCACGCCACGGCAGCCGCCACGCCACGCAGCCGCCACACGCTCCTGACGTTCCCAGTGTGGACAAAGCGTAAGAGAAGGAGCAGGTTTATAGCATATGCCTACTGTTCTCAGGAATTTTGTGTCTACCTGGATGCTTTGTCTTTTATACCAAATGCATGGGCCGTTGCAGAACCATATATTATGAAAGTGTGAAATAGCCACAACCACATATGCAGTATACACTCACACATGTCATGCATTTCATATCATACTATAAAAGCAGAAGCACATGCACATCCACAAATAGGCTGCCTGCAGATTCATAATGTGCTGTATAATAATAGATTTTTTTCTAATTCTACTAGCCCACACAATCACTTCGCCGCTTACCCGGCTGAATCCTGCTCATTGTCACGGTAACCATTATTCTATTTCATTTTATTATTATCGTAGTTTTTAGATTGTCATCCCCAATAATAAAATTAATTATTTTCAGTGAGAAAAATTTTTCACGTTGTTTGGTAGCTCTGCTGCAGATTAGAAAACTGATTCCATACGTTTCCAGATGCTATTAATAGATCTATATCCATCATGTTCTCATCCCAACTCCCCTTGGCATCACTTTTCCGTGGCAGTAAACACATGCTTAATGTTGTAAAATTAAACTAAAACACTTGGTTAGGTTAAGGCAACAAAACCACTTAATTAGGTTTCGGAAAAAAACAACTTGGTTGGGCTTAAAATCACTGCATCTGTACAGTGAAAATGCAGCGCTTTCCCTGAGTGTTTACTGTTGCCGAGGAAGGGTTTACATTGTAGGTAATGGAAAGCCCGGTGCGTCTCATACCGGCGCTAAGGGGTGCCTTAGTGCCTTGTGTGGCGGTATCAGTGCACTCACTTTGAAACTGTGGCCAGTGGTTCCAATATTGAAATACAAACCTAAATGTGAGTTATGTCATTGCTTGGTATTTTAGTCTTATAAGCTTACCAGTTTACCAGCTTACTACAGATGTCCATGTCCTTGTAAAATATTACTTTCCCTAAAGAATGTTAAGGGAAATTACAAAATATATATAATAATGTTTTTATTTACACGGCTACTTACTTAAGAAATTCATATTTTGCCACAAAAACGGTCCGCCAGAGTCCGACATCAGAGCTGTGCCCAAAGCAAAGGTCTGTTATACATAGCAACGGTCTATTATACATAGCAATGGTCTGTTATACAGAAATTACAGACCGCCGTGATTGACCAATCAGAATAGAATATTCGACGCAGCCGTGTAATAATAAGAAATACAAATATTGTATTATGTGATTTATCATGGAGTGTTTTACTCTGTCTTCTAAAGAAAAACTAAATGGAAATCTTTCAACAGTCTTCTCTTACCTTCACGCTTCACACTTTATAGGCTTTTCAGCTTTGTCTTTATTCACTCTCTAACAGTGTTCATCTTTTGGCCATTTTTGATGGATGTCATATCGCTGAGACTGCCATGTTTCTGTGCAAGGTCATGCTGGCAAAATGGATGGAAGTGGTATTGTGCGCTGGTCACCTCATACAGAAGCTGTGGTGGGTGCTCATTGAGCTCCCACTGTGTGTGTGTGTGTGTGTGTGTGTGTGGGTGTAGCGGTTTTGGGTTTTCCAGGTCAGTGCTTGCCAACATCGGGGAGTGTCAGCAGCTCAGCAGGAGCTCTTAAAGGAAGTCTTTAGGCTTTTACTGCCAGAGTACATTTAACACCATCACATTCCACAAGGTTACACTGCCTTAAAGAATTGTACAGCTAGTTGCTACATCTGTTGTTAGTCAACTCCTGATCAACACTTTGCTCGACACCCTCTTTCTGACACTACTTACATGATATTACTGTAAAATTAAAAAAATTAAAGGACGTGTTCCATTTTTATTTTCAAGTTCATCTAATAAAACTTATATGTACGTTGAGAGAATGTCTTCAGAATCTCTTACATATGAATGACTTCATAGCCAATATGGAGCAAGAGGAATAATTACATTTACCAAAAAAAAAAACATTTCAATGTATATAAGGCTCGTGAGTATTGTTGAGTATGAGACAGACTTGGACAAAATGCGAACCTATCCTTTAAGAATCCTTTGAGAACTGTAGCAGTAGTCTACTACAGTAGAAGTCACTTTCTGATTAAGTAATCAGTTACATTATTCCTTGACCAAGATATATACGAATGTGTATACAAAGCCAATATACTGTGCAAAGGCTGTCACATTACCATATAATATTAGGTCAATCAGACAAAAACAATCCCCTCATCTCCACATAATGGTGATGAAGGGATTGAACGGATAATTAAACTACCACTAAACTAATTAAATCAATATCAAAGAAAATAATCACACAATGTTAAATACAGTATAGAATTGTGTAGCTCACAGTTAAAACTCAGTGCTTTGACACAGTCCTCCTTTTCCTAACCTTTGAGAGACTTCCTAACATATCTAGAAAAATGCTCTTTGAATAAAATGTATTATTAGGGTGTCCCAGACTAAGATTTACATAGTCAAATCTGATTGGTCAAGTCTTACCCATCATCGACTGATCGTCAAATCACCTTTTCGTGTGTGTGTGTGTGTGTGTATCAGTGTGTGTTGCTATGGGCCTCATAAGTCAGATAAACCTGACAATGTCCTCACAAGTAGCATTAAAATCAGGTCTGACCAAATTATATAGCCTTATACAAAATCTCAACAGATGGATGTATTCGTAGAAGCATGGCTTACTTTGATTCCCAGGTCTCTAGGACCTTGGGAAAGGCATGTCCCCATTTGTCACGTTTTTTTTAAAAGTCCTGATATTGTCTATAAATATGTACGTGTGTGTGTGTGTGTCCCAGGTGGCTGTGACATTTGCAGTGGGGTCAGAGGTCGGTCTTCAGAGCAGCAGTGACTTCAGTCAGACGGGGAAACCTTTCCTAATGGGCACAGTGGCTCTAGGTGAGAATCAGCTCTGCTCTGTACAATATTGCTCACTTTCTTTCTTTCTGTCTGTCTTCATCTTTTCACCTTTCTGGCCCTCTGATTATTTCTTTTTTTCTTTTACCAGTTCACTTTCCTTCTTCCACCATCTTTTTTTGGCCAAGAATACCCATGATAGGTCCATGACGGACTACTCCCCAGTGCACCGGTCCCCTGCAATTAGAGTTGCCAAATAGATTTGAAAAGCTGACTTGTAGCAAGTTCATAGCAAAGTGGCCATAGCATACTGCTCCACTGGAAAATAAAAAGGCACAGTAGCTCATTTGTTCAATATGAAAAAAAAACTGCAGCTATAAAAAAAAAAAAATGGGGTGATTTAACTGGTAGTAAAGGAGACTTTAAAGACTCAAGACAATGCTGAAGACAGTTTCCAAGAGTAACCAAAAACAAAGCTGGATTGTATGATTCAGATCTTGCCATCACTCTGAAACTGTTGCCCAATTTTCTTTATGAAAAGATTCCAATACTTTTTTTTTGTATTAATGCAATAATCTCAGAATTACAGACACAATATACAACATATAAAACTCACATAATCCACAAATTTGCAATATAGAATAATAAAAACAACAAACAAAAAACTTGATTTAAACTAGTTCCTCATAACCATTTGGCTTCTCTTATTTGCAATTATGCCCTCTGAAATGGTGCCTGACAGACAAACGAAACACCATTAAAGTCAAACTTTCTTTCTTCTTCACATCAAAGTCACCAAGTATCATTGTTTGTGGGCAAACATTCAGGGCAATAGCTAGGAAACGACATTAGGACGAAACCCAAATAATAATGAAATGTCAATTTTGGATCATTTCATGAACCCCTGAAAAGAATTTGTCTTGTTGGAAGGATCTTATATGAGTTTTATGCCACCACGCCGGTAATAGCTGTGACTGGAGGCATTATGTAATCGGTACGTTCCATTCTCGTTAACGCAATATCTCAGGAACCCCCGGAGGGAATTTCTTCAATTTTAGCACAAACATCCACTTGGACTCAAAGGAACTGATTAGATTTTGGTAGTCAAAAGTCAAGGTCACACTGTGACCCCACAAAACATATTTCTATCCAAGAATTCATACGCTAATTATGACAGTTTCACACAAATGTATAGGATAAAATGATGAAGTGATGACAATTCTGCAAGAATTGCATTTATCAGCGATTGGTTGGCGAGCCCTTCTGGCGTTTTTTTTCTATGGACAGAATTCATTCATTTGTTAACATTAGGCTTTTATTCTGAAATATGTGCCTGACAGTGTTGTAGAACATGCAGTGACTTGGGGAGCTCCATGAATGAATAAATTACGGGGTTTTAATTGTGGATTATTATTATTATTTACAAATTACCACACGTTTCTTAACCTTTCTCTGTCTAAAATAAATAAAACGCAGCAGAAACGCAGCTGAAACGCAGCTGGTGTGAACACCCAACGCAGCAGCCACGCAGTAGCCATGCAGTAGCCATGCAGCAGCCACGCAGCCGCCACGCGCTTCTGACGTTCCCAGTGTGGAAGAAGCGTTAAAGAGTTCTCTTCAGCAGTGTTCAGGTGTGTAAGTGCACAAACTGGATATAAATGGAGGGGGCAGTAAATTGATGTTTGCATTATAAATTATGTACAACTAAGGCTGGCTGATATTTCAATGTTATTGTTTATCAAGATTCACTGGTATTGTATCGTGTTGATCTAATCCTACTGTGTTATCGTTTAACAAAATTCTGCTGTAACTCTGCTTGAGCAGGATGTCCATCACCATGTATTTTCTTTATGTCCAGATCCTGTGGTTCGAGAGAGAGAGAGTAGTGCTTGGAGGTCTGACAACCTGCACTGTGCTTAACATCCTCTGGTAAGCACATTATTCTCTTACAGCCCTGCTCTTTAACTTCTTTATTAATAATGAACCTCCAGACAATACATAGTTATTAGCTTAAACACCTTTTCAGATGTCATACTCTTTTTCAGCCATGTTCTATTGAAATTGTGAGAGTGAGAGAGAGAGAGAGAGAGGGAGAGAAAAAACATCATCTCTGAATATACTCCTGTACCTCGGCAGAGACTTTTCCCCCAGGAGAGCATCTGGTGTATTGTCTCCTAGGAGAGAGCGCCACAGGACACTGCGCTATTTCTGTGAATAACTGCCACAACCTCTCCACAGGCAGAGGGTTAGGGATTATGTTATGTTTCAGCCATCAAAGAGAAGTCTTGATTGTTTGTGTTGAAATCCTTGCCAGGTGGATTGTTATAGAAATAAGGTTTTATTGGATGATTCTACAAGCAATAAGAATATTCTGTGATGCGACCGTACGATGTAATAACAATAGGGTTTTTGTGTGAAATGTCCATATGAGTTAAAAGTAGAGCAGCAGGCTGCTATGTGGATAGCAGATGGGAAACTGCTTGGTTGGAATGAAGACTGTGGGCTGTCATGTCTAGAACGTGTGATTGGGTTCCAAACGTACCATTTAAATTGATATAATTCCGAAAATTAAGCTTTTATAAGCTGATATGTGATAGATCGTGATTGACATTGAGCACTGTGGTCAGATGATCACATGTGACCACACCACTAGACCATCTGGGAGACAGAAACCTTCGACACAGGGGTGGGCGTATCGATCCAAAAATATCGATACTACCAAGGTCTGAAATTAACTTTTTTCACTGCCTGCCACTGTGGCAGAAAAGTATTTTTGTTTGTCTGCCACTCAGAAATTGTATCTGCCACTTTTGAAATCCATGGGCTACATGAAGGAGTAACATTATAGATCTGATGTCATTCAATGATCGATATATTTTACACAAAAAACATTATATACATGGTAAATTACAGTGTTCAAATTACACCGTGGAGGGAGGGTAGTGTACACAGTACTTTACTTTGTATTTATTCATGGAGCTCTGCAAGTCACTGCATGTTCTACAACACTGTCCGGCACATATTTCAGAATAAAAGCCTAGTGTTAACAAATGAGGGAATTCTGTCCACAGAAAAAAAATGATTGAGGACTTTTTCATGTCTGTGGCATATTCTACATATATAGACATTGAAACTGTAGTAATGGTGCTGGTATTATGTCAATATACTATCAAATGATCACTTCCACTGTTGCTGTGAACTGCTGCACGGCTCGCGTTAAAAATAGGCGAGACCTCGAATCTCTAGAAGAGACGCAGCCTAGCCGTGCAAGAGACACACGCGGGCAGTGTGGCTGCTCTAACCTGTTAACACGGACGCCGAAATAAAAAACAACAAGTAACGCAGCCGCCACGCTCTGCTGACGTTCCTGCTGTGGACACGCAGTTAGGCAACACAGCCACTTAGTTGGGTTTAGGAAACAGTTGTTGTTGACGTTATCTTGACTGACGACACTAATAAGTCACATGAATAACAACTGACGTGACAAAATAAGTCAACGTTACTTTTAGTTTCACACAGGCCACAAACAGCAAGTCTTCTGGTTGAAAGTCTTGTGTTTGTTTGACCCACCCGCCCTAAGCAGACTCTCACGCTATTAATACTACATCACTTGCTCTGAATGTCGTTTATTGCTGCGGGTAGGTTTACATTGGAGTTAGCTGAAAGCCCGGTGTGTCGCATACAGTCGCTAAAGGGCGCCTGCATGCCAAGGGGCACTTCCCAAGCAGCGGTACTTGGCGAGTTGGGAGTGAGACCGGGTTGGATATTTTCGGTTATTTTGTTTGTGAGTGCATATTTTTAGATATACAGTATATGTTTTGGTGTTTCTATGTTCTTCAGAGCGTTCATTTACATCAGGTAAACTGGCGGCATCTAGTGTTTTAGTGACAATGAATCATACAAGAGACTCCCATCTCTCTATCATACACACACACACACACACACACACACACACTTAGCAGCCCACCATATCATAAAAAAACAACAACTCTATTTTATTATTACTCTATTTGTGGGTATTTGCCTGTGCCCGTTTGTTTCAATCAGTGAGATTGGGGACAGTGAGTTTCATGAGAAAGAAAAAGAAGACGAAATTGAACTCCACTCCACCAATTTTACAGTCAATTTACTAGTTATAAGGAGTCTTATAAAAACAGTTGAATAATGTCTTATATGGCTCTGGAGAAGCTTTGTCAAGTCTGAGAGAATTACTCAGGTGACATCACCCTGGAATCTCTGCTTGGACTTGGAGACATCAGAGTTTTAATGGAGAGACTGTATTAGTATTGGTGTAGGGTTTAAAGCTGAAGTAGGCGAGATTGGACAAATATGATTTAAAAAAAGTTATTTTTATAAATAATATCGCTATATCGTGAAAGTAGCACATGAAACAGCTAACCTGACAAAAATCATGTCCCTCTGTGTCCTCCGGTGCTCCTAACGGCATCTGCAAGATTTCACAGACCGGAGGAAAACAAGCAGTAAGAGCTGATCTGTCAGTCACCCGCGAACTCCGGCCAAACGGTCAAACTAGGCCGTGCTGATCAAATATGAATCAATATTATGTTACGTTAATGCCTATTTCTCTCCTCAAATGTTTTCAAAATCATATTGTAGTGTACTGTTTTGTACCATTGTAAAATCTGGTGAAGGAACGCCAAGTTCTGGTCACATGACCGGAGCACAGCCAATAGAAACGCTCTCTCAATGAAATGGCCTGTGATTGGTCAAAGTCTCCCTTCACGGGCTAGATTTTCTAAAGCCTGAAAACAGAGCCATGAGGAGGAGCAGAAGTCTAGTTATCTCTCAGAACATTTGAATTACAATATGCTGAAAGGTTATTATGGAATTTTTGCCCAATGATGCTAAAAATATACTGCCTACTGCAGCTTTAAAAGACACACAGCAGGCAGACAATGTCTAAAAATATATACTATCTAGTTGCATTATGTTAAGTGTAGGATACATTGTTTTTGAAGTTCGACCCCAGCTAGGCACTACTGTAAAAGTAGTGAAAAACTACTTTTTTTAATCAGTCTCTCGCGAGGTCCCCAACTTTATGGAAGTGCAATACTATATTGTTGGACTAGTACTTTTAAACCCTTATTAGTACTCTACTAACTTGGTTCCTCAGGCTCATATCTGTCTTCCCTTCTTTTCTATGTTACATTATTTGTCAACACATTTTACAACTTCTCTACCACCACTATAGCCTACATATCAACCCTAGCCTACGCCTAAGACTGACACCACACTAAAGACCCCAAAACAGCTTTCATAAGGACCAACAGGTATATATGATGCAATATCCATCAAATCCAATAATTCCTGTCTTGGTTTGGATCTTCAACCTCTCAATACAGTTGTGCACCTAGTTTCTAACAAATTAATAAAAATAAATAAAAAAAAGTTCCAATATAAAATGAACAGGCCAGCATAAGAAAGAAAATTCTTGGGTATAGCTCAGTAAAATGTGTCATGGGTATGTATCTCGTGCAGCAGTGCAACCAACAATTGTCTGTATCTGACCTTTGTTGTACTTTACTGATCAGTTTCTGCCAAAACAACTTACAGCAGCTCCACACAATAAGTCTCTCTCCTCTGGGATACTTCTTTGAGATTTATGAGCTTGTGTGCAACCTACACACCGGATTCTGTAAGCAGTGTTCCGTGGCGAAGCAATGCTCTATAATGGCAGAGGGTTTTGTTTTTCACAGGGGAGCTCCATTTATCGATTCATGATAACATTTTAGAGTTATTTCAGTGCGTTGTAAAGAGGCTTTACTTTCTCTCTCCACATATGCAGAGCCCTTACTGTAGGTCAACACATGCACTGCAAAATACCCAATCCATCCTTTTACTTTCAGTTCAGTAAAGGCATGGTTAGATGAGCCTTCAACTCACAAGTGTTC
Source organism: Sebastes fasciatus (assembly GCF_043250625.1). Classification (NCBI taxonomy): domain Eukaryota; kingdom Metazoa; phylum Chordata; class Actinopteri; order Perciformes; family Sebastidae; genus Sebastes; species Sebastes fasciatus. Next base: position 34,753,038 of record NC_133799.1, read on the forward strand.
TATTTCACATGGATCCCACGCTGTAAAGCCTGGGCCATATTGGCAACGTCGGGATCAGACTTATTAATTTAACAGAATACTCAAAAGTCAGATATAGTCGTTTAGATGGCGCAGTGATATATAAAACATTTTCAGAATATAATGGATGAATAGATTACACTTCATTATGCCCTTTGGTAATGACATAGCATGTATGAGTATTTCAGCCTTCTTTCAGCTTCTTCCGGCGGTGTGAAACAGACTTGGGAGCAAAAATAAATATAAAAACATAATTCAAAGCGATAAACACACACAGCATAAAGGTCAAAGGTCAACTTTATTATCCCGCAAGGGGAAATTCATATGGTCATACACGTCTCATAAAAAAACATATAAAACTTCACACACTCCCACACGCACTAGCAGAATGTCCAGTACAATAAAAATGCACCCTCCACAATATAAATATATACTCTATGCATAGTGCAATCCAACAGTCTGAATATATAGAGAACACCGTCCAATCAATTGTATGAAAATACACAGTTCAAAAGCCTATACCCAGAATATACAGTATAGGGTGGGCTACAGCCTATTTACATCTCGTTTAGAAGTCTAATTGCCGTCAGCACAAAAGATTTGCTATACCGTTTGTATATCGTTGTTCTAATTTTTTTGCTGCAGGAATCTTGATCTGCTACTCCTAAATCCAGCTGTCCTTCCTGCATTTGTCAGTTTAAACTGTGTTGTCTTCAGCCATGATTATGACTGTAATTTCTTCGTATTTGTGTAATAGCATACGATCTGCGTACCGAGCTCTGATTGGTCAGTAGGCGGTGCTTTTATGCGAGTTGATCTGTTATAGCAACCATAACCAGCTGCGGAGCAGGTTAGGTGTTCAGCATAAGTTACCATGGCGATCTACCCCAGTAAGAAGTGAACCCCCCGTCGTAGGACGGAAAACCCTGAAGGGTTAACCCTGAAGTTACCTCCCTAACCCCAAATCCTGCTTCGTAGCACAGGCCTCAGATCATGTTCTGCCCAGATTTTGAGATCAGCTGACATGTTTGCACTGTCCCTCTTGGTGATCTGACATAAACCAAACTGAGATTACTTTTCCCAGACTGAGTGCTCATTCACCCCCAGTATTTATGGTGTCAGACTAGTAATTTGGAAATGAATGTGGTGAAAAACAAAGGAACTTGTAATACAAACAAAACCAAGGGGGACCAGTAACATCGCCCCTGTTGTTGTTTTTAACAACCAGCCTGTGGAGGTAGTGGAACATTTTAAGTACCTGGGCACGATCATTGATCAAACTTTAAGTTTTATTGAAAACTCAGAGAGTATTTTTAAGAGAGCCAACCAGCGACTGTTTTTAATCAGGAAGCTGAGGAGCTTTGGTGTAAGTCAGCACATACTCGAGATGGCATACAAGGGCCTGGTTGAAAGCATTTTACAGTTTAATAGAACTGCTTGGTTATGGCCACTTGAGTGGGAAGAACAAAAACAAGCTTTCCAAAAATTGTTGAGATTGCAGGGAAGGTGGTTGGTAAGCCACAAAGGCAGCTCTGTGATATATTTGATAGAGCTGTACTCAGCAAGGCCAGACGGACATCTGTAGACGCTTCAAACCCACTAAACTCGGAGTTTGAGCTGCTCCCGTCTTGCCGTCGATTCAGGGTCCTGAGGGCGAGCCGGAACATATATAAGAGGTGTTTTATTCCCCATGCCACACAGGTACTGAATGCAAAATGACTGCACTAGGGAAGACCTTAAGTATTTTTAAAGGTGTAACTTATCCCCATCTGCTGCTGCTGTTTTCTACCCATTTGTACAATTGTACGTTGTATGTTTTTTAACAGTGCAGTGTTTTGCTGACTGTATGTTTTTAATGTTTTTATTTTTTATTGTCCTGGTGATATGCTGTGTCATGTTTGAATTTATCTTGTATGTACCAGAGAAGCCAAAGACCAATTTCCACTAAGGTGGACAATAAAGTCAAAGTAAGTAAGTAAGTAACAGTGTTAGTTTGGACATTTTGAAAGCAATTCATTTTAATGGGACAAGCAATCTGTAAACCAGGGAGTCTAAAATGAAGAAAGCTCTCATAACTATGTGTCTTACCAATTTCAGACAACCCTGCTCTAACAAAAAAGAAGACGCATAAATAGACCTTTCCTCTTTGTGTTTATTTTACCATGAACAAAACTAGAAACAACTAGCCATGGTGCAACCTAACAAAGTAGTCATCAATTCACCAAGCTTCCACCATCAAGTATCTCATAAAGATGCTCACATGGATTTCATTGTGCCACTGTCTGCTGGTGTGACTGGACACTGAGTCTATGTGTGACCTCCGTCTGGATGACTGACGAGGTGATAGTAAGGAGAAGGACAAGGAAGTGGTGAAATATCCGAATGAGAAATACCTCCTGGTAGTCCAGTTGTTGATGGTCTCATTCAGTGTTTTGCTGCAGACCTCCACGATAGAGAATACAATTGAGCACAATATGTGATGTCCAGCTGTGCAGTCTCAGCTTTAGCCACGGTTGGAGTCGGGAAAGTTTGACAGAGCATTGTCACCCTCCAGTTTCTTGCCAAGAAGGTTTGCAGGGAGCTCCTCTGTCTGTCTCTTGCCTGACGACATTCAAGCCGCTGAAAGAGAAGGGAGTAACACTGCAGCTCCCCCTAGTTACAAACCAGCTAGCCATCCATCCCTGACCAAGCAAACGTCAAAGTTCTTTCATCAAAGACAAATGTCACCTGTTTTGTCCTCGTGCTTCTTCCCGGCAGATGCCCTTCCCACTGAGGAGATGAGACGAGCTGCCATCTCGCTCTGTCCCCTCTAGACAACTAAGCAAGAGAGGCTGCCTCGCTTAGTACTGCAAGACTGCTCAGCCTGTGTGTGGTTTGAGTATATGAAGCAGTCCCACCATGGTGAATCTGTCTGACATGTACAGAACTGTCCTCTAGCTATATGTCCTCCGGGGAATCCGAAGAATGACAGGCAGGAGAATATGCATGATATACTGATAGCTCCCAACCAATGGATCCTTAGTGGAAGAGATCTCCCCAGAGGTCGCCCCTTCATCAACCTCTATCTGATGGATGTATCAGCTGGGTGTCTCTCGAGGTCTATTTGGAATCGTGGTTCAAATGACTGTTGAGTGGTGAGTTATTCACCATTATTTAACCCCTTTCCCCTTTTTCAGTGGACTTTTATTCTCAATTACACATGTGGCTATTTATTACCTCCGCCATGTTTTCACCGGCGTTGGTTTGTCGGTTTGTTGGTTTGTTGGTTTGTTGGTTTGTTGGTTTGTTGGTTTGTTGGTTTGTTGGTTTGTCCGTTAGCAGGATTAATCCAAAAGTCCCTCATGGATTTGAATGACATTTTTGGGAGGGTTGGGGTGTGGCACAATGAACAATCCATTAGATTTTGGTGGTGATCCGGATCATGGTCCAGATTCAGGAATTTTTTTAAGCATTACAATCAGCCAGAACATTAAGACCTCTGGGTATAACACACGCGCAGTGTAACTGATGATGCGTTGATGACGCATGACCCCGCCTTCTACCTTCAGAGAGAGAGACAGAGAGAGAGTGGGGGGGGGACAACTGTAGAATCGGCAATTTTTCATATCAAACTCGGTGAAATTACAGTTGAGTTGGACCAAAGCACACTTGATGATTGTTGGAAAGAGTAACAACGACGGTTTAGGTGAGTTCTATTTTGTTTCTGTCCAGTTTGAATGAAGTGTTTTACGATGCTCCGCTACGTGCAGCTGATCTCAACATGAACAAAAATACACGTGGATGATGGTGCACGCAGAACGGAGAGGGGGGGAGGTCTGCGCTCTCCGAGTGCCATTCTAGTTAGTCTGTGCTTTGCGCCTCTAAAAGCAAAGTGCATAAGATTCTCAACATCCTGGGAATGTGAGGACCAATAGACCAAGATCATGTTTGTTTTCGTAGCTTCATTTGCCTGCGACAAAGGTCAGCATGATGAAGTGCAAAGAGGGTATCACTATGGCCAAGTTCCAATCCGGGCCCTACATACTCTCCCTACCCACTTCCACTCCGTTTGCTCATTCCGCCAGTGGGTTATAAAACCCTCCAACAGTGAGCCTGCATCAATGCTGGCTTAACCAGCCGCCCTCACTGACGACGTGCAACGCTGTTTTTCGTTTGTCATGGAACACGATCCAATGTAAGTTCCGTGCAACTACCTGCTCGATATATATACAGTATATATCATACTGTGTATATATGAATTCTAGAATGGGCGCAAAACATAACCCAATTTTCCCCAGGCTATCAACAAAAAATGTTGATTCTGATATATATTTATAGTTTCCTTGCCAGAGCGAGGGAAGTTTGTCCCAATGTGGCCGCTGTGTTTATACACTCCACCTTATAGAAGGGTGCTTCATTGAGCTGAGAGTCTGACAACAAACCAAGTTCACTCCACCATGGAGTGGGAGGGGTGTAGGGACCGGATTGGAATTGGGCCTATGACTAGGGCTAATTTTCTGTTAAGACCAGTCAACAAGGGCCAATACTGCAGCATTACTTACGGTTCATTCCTCTTACATACCACCCTATCTATCTATATGATCCATAGGCTTTGGCTGTATAGTGTCGGGGGTCACAGCAGGTCTTTAACAGCTCAGCCTTTTTATGAATATCTATTGTGTTTCTATGAACATCGGCAGAGTCCACTAATTTTGCTACCACTGCCGCTTCACAAGGCACTAAACTTCAGTGAAGGCAGTAATAAGTGCACACCCCCTTTTATGGGGATCATATTTCCAAACTTGTTCTGGCTTGGTTGATAAAGTGTGTATTAAGGGGTCATTATGCTTCAAATAATGTACTTGTCGAGTCATGGCACAATGTTTGAAACCCCCTCTATCCCCGAACTTTTCCGACATCAGAACTGGAGCTGCATCTGATAGGCATGCCTACTTCAGGTATGCAGAGTTAAGAAAGTCGTAAAGATTTAATCTTCTTTCTCATGCTCTCTTTTTTCATTCTTCACACACATACTTCATACTTCTGTCACTTTAAAACAATTACAACACCATGAAGCTTTCATGGAGAGACTGTCCTGAAGTGTGCGCCGTTATACCCATTTTAACAATTATAAACATTTCTTTATTATCTCTATGACAACAGGCTTTTCTCCCCTGATGGCATGAACATTTGTAACAGCTATAAAGAAACATATTATTTTCAAACAAACCGTTGGTCATTTTACCTGTATGAAAGCTGATAATCAGCGTTATTACCCACTTCAGAACATTGGGAAGGATAATGATGCAACTAGTTGTCCATCTCGCGGGCCAGACAAAATACATGTTTAATCATTCCATCTGTCTGACTGTGTAACAGCTCATGTTAGCTATCTGAGCTACACGCCTTTTTTTTCAGATTCACCTTCCACTTCATTTCACAGACAAAATTGAGAGGTGTGTAAATTGTAGCCGTACACTTTGAGGAATATGATGTTTTCAAGAGTATGACGCCTCATCCACACTGGGAACCTCAGGAACGCGTGGCGGCTGCGTGATTCACGCGTCGGGTGTTCACACCAGCTGCGTGTCTGCTGCTGCAGCTGCTGCTGTCGGCCCTTTCTTTCTACATAGAGTTTGCCTTTCATAATGGCCATTTCTTTTCATTATAAATGTCATTTATATTTATTTTAGACAGAGAAAGGTTAAAAAACGTGTGGTAATTTGTAAATAATAGTAATAATCCACAATTAAAATCCCGTACTATATTCATTCATGGAGCTCTGCAAGTCACTGCATGTTCTACAACACTTTCCTGCACATATTTCAGAATAAAAGCCTGTGTTAACAAATGAAGGAATTCTGTCCACAGAAAAAAAACGCTTGAGGGCCTATATTTTGAAATGAAAGCAGGAAGTGTTGATTTAAAAATAAATCTTTACTTTTTTTTTACCTCTGTAACATATTCTACAGATACAGACATCGAAACTGTAGTAATGTTGCTGATATGATGTCGATATACAGTCAATAAATCCCTTTCACTGTCTGTTGCTGTGAACTGCGCGCGGCTCACGTAAAAAATAGGCGAGACCTCTATTCTCTAGAAGAGACGCAGCTGAGATGTGCGTCTCACGCAGACAGTGTGGCTGCTCTAACCTGTTAACACGGACGCCGAAATAAAAAACAACAGGTAACGCAGCCGCCACGCGCTCCTGACGTTCCCAGTGTGGACGAGGCTTTAGGGTGTAAAACATATTTAAAACTCAAATCTATGATGGAATAACTGAACTCAGAAGTGTATGTAAAGCATTTAAATTGACATTTTTTTGTTCTTCAAAGGGCTTGACTCTGCACTGCACAGCTGCAAATCCTCTCTCTCCCCTTGCTTTCTCTCACACTTCTCTCTCTCTCTCTCTCTCTCTCTCTCTCTCTCGCTCTCTTATCACACTACTTCTTTTTGGGGGGGTCCTGTTCCTGCTTGACGTCCTGGTAAGCAATTTCCTCTGCCTCCATTTTTTAGACCATAATTTTGATTGATAATTATCGTTGGGGACATAATTCTGTTGAGCCACCCAGCAGAGTGAAAGACGAGTAGAATAAAATAGAAATGGCGTGTTGTTGGGTGCATTCGAGCGTAGCCACAACAAATGAATGGATAAATCTCGGTGCTGCACTCGGCACTGCCAATTCAAAGAGACCAACAGCCAGTGCTGCAGAGAGAGGAGAAAACTTACTTGTCTATGACTTCCTTTCTCTCTCTCTCTCTCTCTCCCCGCAGCCTAACTTTATGGCCTCTTGGTTTCAAACACAGAACTTGTGATTCATCCTCAGTTTCCCCAGTCCCCCTCGCTTTTGTTTTTTAGAAAACCTTCAAAGACTAGCTGTACCCCTAAAGGATTATCAGGCTGATTTCCACCAGATTTAAGCACTTTGACAATCCAAGGGGGAAAACCCTGTTGGAGGCCCATTCGGGACTGCTGGTCAGCCATGATCGTCTCTCCTAAAACGCTTATCTGAGGTGCTAATAATAGCAAATTTGACAGTACAGTCTCAGTTATGTTGTTATAGTGTGAAAGTAGTGGAATTCATAGTTATGTATGTGATGCAGTGTAAATCTAGAAAGGATTGTATGTTTATTCTTGACCTTGGAAACAGTAGTTGACAGAACAATGTCAGCACACATTTAAAGGTACTGTTTGTAACTTCTTACATGTATAAATCGGGGCGGAGTCCCATGCGCGCTCGCGTGTGGCTACGCTGTTCCAATGCAAACTACACGGAAACACCAAAATTGCAAAGTTATATATCTAGTGAAGCCCGTCTGTTAAACAGTGTCAACTCTTCCTGCTCCAGCCTCCCCGACCGTGGTCAGAAGACACAGGGGAGACCATAGCTTTGGTCTCCAGGGCCGGAGTCTCTGCTGTACTCTGCTCCTCTGCCTACTTACCTTCACTCACACACCGCGCTCGTTCTCACTCGCTCCACCTCTCACGTGCATGTGCGCACACTACACACTGCAGAAGACGGGAGGCTGAGGCAGGAAAAGCCAACACTAGGATCAGCACTGATTCATGGAGAGACCTTCGTCTGGTCAGCTAACATTACTGCCAAGCAGGTGAAATATAGAGTGATATTGTGGTTTTAGCTGACGTGTGTCGCCTCACTGTTTTGACCGATGCTCGTTCATGTCTATGTAGAGCGAGCACAATAGCGAGGGCGAGCAACAGGACGCTGACTTTCGTTGACTTAACGGCCACAGGTGTCACTGTTAAGAGGCCATTTCTGATTCTCACATAGATCCCCTTTAATGTGGTTAAAGAAGGAACGTTGGTTAAACAGTCTGCATTTATATATACATTAATGAGGGACATGCTGTCCACAGCTGCTTTATACGTGGAAAGCTTCTCCTTCACTTCATTAAAACCCTGCAGCCATCTGAAGGCAACAGTACACACATGTTGATAAATCTTCAGCCTCTGATTAAAGAGGTGCTGCACCAGAGAGCCACTGTGTTTACCTCGATTAGATCATGTGTAAATGACACCAGGAAGCTACAGAATAAGGAAACACACCTCTACACACATCAGGCTGGTCAGTTATGACTTGATATTCTGCTGTTTATGAGGGAAACGTTGGATGACCAGGGTTCATTATAATCCTGTGTCATTGTCTGCTTTCCAACTTTTTTTTAGCAAAAGTGACGCATCATTACAATCTGATGTGACCATTCATAACATGAGATACAGTAGAATTAAAACTGGAACAGCATTGGATTGACACGACCATGTAAACGGCTTCAGCAACATTTATTTCTATCACCATTGTACAAATCAACCGTAATAAAAGCCCACAGTTACGGTTATTTCGATGCGGAGGCTGCTTTACAATGATTGACAGGGCTAATAATAGCTAATGTTATGTGGATATCACGTATTCAAATGAAACGTTTACAAACCTCCTCTGATTAATAATTGTGCATTGGTAGGCTATAAACTATCCCTTAGCTATGAAACAACAAACGCATACATTTCAGAAACTTTTAGAAAAACTTTTAACAACAAACTTGATCATCAGAAAATAATGCATCGTAATTAGGAATGAAGCAATCAACATCTGGGCTGTAATTCCATCTGTCTGGTGCTGTGGCTAATCTACCTAACGCCCGATCCCCATATCAACAACTGTAGATAACTTTACATAACGTTAGCTAACGGGCTCAGAGTTAATTTAGTTAGGGTATTATCACAGTTTAGCTAACCTACTAACGTTAGTCTATTACTAACCTCAATCATATATGCGTAAGAAGCTCCAGTCCATTATAAATCTAGCATAACATTAACGTAACTTGCATGCAAATAAATTATTAAATTAACATACAAATCAAACGAAATGTACCTTGAAAACACATGAAACATTAGCTAAATAACAACACACCAAAATACCAAAATGCCTCCATCACCCAGATTGATAACCTGTGAAATTGAGCACGCAGCTGTGTTAGCTAGTAACGTGCCCCCATAGTTTAACTGGTTATATGGCCCCTAATCAGTCCCCCGATTGTCTTTTACATTAACGATATGTCTTCTCAATAAAATGCATTATCGATTAGAAGCCAAGTCTTATGTAGTTTAAACTGAAAGTTAGCTTTCTAGCTAACATTTGACCAGCCAACAAGTTAGCTAAAAAGACTCACGTAGCCTAACTTTGTGGGTTTTGTGGCGACAGATGAATTTGGATGTTGTGGTGGTCGTGTCACTGATTTTTTAACCTTGCATACCGCTGTTCTCTTCTTACTACCGTCATCGACAACATAATCATTGAATCCAAATTGTATTTTTTTTGTGCTAGGCCCCTCCATGATAGCTCGCTGCCTCCTGCTGGCCTCTGCTGTCTTCTGTCTGCTTCGTCCTTGTAGGTTGCCAGGTTTGCGCGCATTGCACTAGAAATCACCCAATGTTTCAAAAACAAAACGTAACTTCTCAATATCTAGATATATGAAAGTATTTAATTAAAAAAAAAAAAAAAAGTCCTTTCGAGTCATCTGTCTCAAGTCCTCAAATTGCAACTTGTCCCCCACCTCTGGCCCACACCATCTCTGACTTCAGCTTTGCGGTGCTGCATGTTCACCGTTCCGTAGAAGCGCTATTTCCTTTTGTTGATCTGTTGTCGTCATGTATCACTGTGATTGGCTCAGTTGTTTTGAGAGCAGTGACGTTATTGGCTGAGAGTGCATTTATTAGTCACCAGGTAAATGGTAAATTTACTTGCATTTATATTGCGTTTTTTTCAAGTCTTCTGATTACTCAAAGCACTTTACACTACATGTCAACATTCACACATTCATACACTGATGTCATGCTGTCGTGCAACCTGCCGGGTGCAGGATCTAATCTAAATGCTCATTCACACACCTTTAGGAGCAATTTGGGGTTCAATATCTTGCCCAATGCCACTTCGACATGTGGACTGGAGGAGCCGGGGATCAAACCGCTGATTTTCTGATTAGTCTATGACCCGCTCTATCTCTGACCCACAGCCACCCTCCGATATATATTCCAGCATATTGTAATTCAAGTGTTCTGAGAGATAACTAGACTTCTGCTCCTCCTCATGGCTCTGTTTTCAGGCTTTAGAAAATCTAGCAAGTGACGGGAGACTTTGACCAATCACAGATCATTTCAGAGAGAGAGCATTCCTATTGGCTGTGCTCCGGTCATGTGACCAGAACTTGGCGTTCCTTCAACAGATTTCACAATGGCGGCGGCGTCACAAACTTTCTCATTTTACAGCTAAACCGTGCACTAAAAGATGATTCTGAAAACATTTGAGGAGAGAAATAGGCATTAACGTAACAGAATCCATCCATCTTCAACCGCTTATCCGGGGTCGGGTCGCGGGGGCAACAGCTCCAGCAGGGGACCCCAAACTTCCCTTTCCCGGGCCACATTAACCAGCTCTGACTGGGGGATCCCGAGGCGTTCCCAGGCCAGAGTAGAGATATAATCTCTCCACCTAGTCCTGGGTCTTCCCCGTGGTCTCCTCCCAGCTGGTCGTGCCTGGAACACCTCCCAAGGGAGGCGCCCAGGAGGCATCCGTGCTAGATGCCCGAACCACCTCAACTGGCTCCTTTCGACGCAAAGGAGCAAGGACTCTACTCCGAGTCCCTCACGGATGACTGAGCTTCTTACCCTATCTCTAAGGGAGACGCCAGCCACCCTCCTGAGGAAACCCATTTCGGCCGCTTGCACCCGCGACCTCGTTCTTTCAGTCATGACCCAACCCTCATGACCATAGGTGAGAGTAGGAACGAAGATTGACCGGTAGATCGAGAGCTTTGCCTTCCGGCTCAGCTCTCTTTTCGTCACAACGGTGCGGTAAAGCGAATGCAATACCGCCCCTGTTGCTCCGATTCTCCGACCAATCTCACGTTCCATCGTCCCCTCACTCGCGAACAAGACCCCGAGATACTTAAACTCCTTCACTTGGGGTAAGGACTCATTCCCTACCCGGAGTAGGCAATCCATCGGTTTCCTGCTGAGAACCATGGCCTCAGATTTAGAGGTGCTGATTCTCATCCCGACTGCGTCACACTCGGCTGCGAACCGATCCAGTGAGTGCTGGAGGTCGCAGACCGATGATGCCAACAGGACCACATCATCTGCAAAAAGCAGCGATGAGATCCTCAGCACACCGATCTGCAAACCCTCCTCCACCCGACTACGCCTCGATATCCTGTCCATGAATATCACGAACAGGATTGGTGACAAAGCGCAGCCCTGGCGGAGGCCAACCCCCACCGGAAACGAGTCCGACTTACTGCCGAGGATCCGAACACAGCTCTCGCTTTGGGCGTACAGGGATTGGATGGCCCTGAGAAGTGCCCCCCTCACCCCATACTCCCGCAGCACCCCCCACAGTATCTCCCGGGGGACCCGGTCATATGCCTTCTCCAAGTCCACAAAACACATGTAGACTGGATGGGCATACTCCCAGGCCCCCTCCAGGATCCTTGCGAGAGTGAAGAGCTGGTCCGTTGTTCCACGGCCAGGACGGAATCCGCATTGTTCCTCTTCGATCTGAGGTTCGACTATCGGCCGAACCCTCCTTTCCAGCACCTTGGAGTAGACTTTACCAGGGAGGCTGAGCAGTGTGATACCCCTGTAATTGGCACACACTCTCTGGTCCCCCTTTTTGAAAAGGGGAACCACCACCCCGGTCTGCCACTCCTTAGGCACTGTCACCGACTTCCACGCGGTGTTGAAGAGACGTGTCATCCAAGACAGCCCCTCCCCACCCAGAGCCTTCAACATTTCTGGGCGGATCTCATCAACCCCCGGGGCTTTGCCACTGTGGAGTTGTTTGACTACCTCAGTGACTTCCACCAGGGTAATTGATGATGGTCCCCCATCAGCTTCCAGCTCTGCCTCTACCATAGAGGGCGTATTGGTCGGATTCAGAAGTTCCTCAAAGTGCTCCTTCCACCGCCCGATTACCTCCTCAGTTGAGGTCAACAGTGTCCCATCCTTACTGTACACAGCTTGGATGGTTCCCCGTTTCCCCCTCCTAAGGTGCCGGATGGTTTTCCAGAAGCACTTTGGTGCCGACCGAAAGTCCTTCTCCATGGCTGCTCCGAACTCCTCCCACACCCGCTGCTTTGCCTCCGTCACGGCAGTGGCTGCTGCTCTTCGGGCCCGTCGGTACCCTGCAACTGCCTCCGGAGACCTCCGAGATAACATATCCCGGAAGGCCTCCTTCTTCAGTCGGACGGCTTCCCTGACCACCGGTGTCCACCACGGTGTTCGAGGGTTGCCGCCCCTTGAGGCACCTAAGACCTTAAAACCACAGCTCACCGCCGCAGCTTCAGCAATGGAAGCTTTGAACATCGTCCACTCGGGTTCAATGCCCCCAACCTCCACAGGGATGCCAGAAAAGCTCCGCCGGAGGTGTGAGTTGAAGATCTCTCGGACAGGGGCCTCCTCCAGACGTTCCCAGTTCACCCTCACTACGCGTTTGGGCTTACCAGGTCTGTCCAGAGTCCTCCCCCACCCTCTGACCCAACTCACCACCAGATGGTGATCAGTTGACGTAACAGAATATTGATTCATATTTGTTCAGCACTGCCTAGTTTGACCGTTTGGTTGGAGTTCGCGAGTGATTGACAGCCGATTGACCTCAGATCAGCTCTTACTGCTTGTTTTCCTCCGGTATGTGAAATCTTGCAGATAACATGAGGAGCACCGGAGGACACAGAGGTAGATGATTTTTTTCAGGTTACCTGTTTCATGTACTACTGTCACGATATAGCGGCGACCTTTTTATAAAAATAACTTTTTTGAATCATATTTGATCCAATCTCGCCTACTTCAGCTTCAACCCATAGATTGTATATATTAAGTGGACGTAGTCACTGTGACATCACCTATTGGTGACTGCCGTTTTGAAACCTCGAGTTCAGCATCCATCTTGGTTTTTGGTATCTTGGTTTTTTGCAACCAGAAGTGACACGAGAGGGAAGATCTAAGTACAACGTACAATGAATAAGACATTTTTAGTTGATCAAACAGGTTATAATTAACTTTTCATGAACTGAAAACACACTGTGAAAGGGTTAAAGTTCTAAGACAAAAAAATACAGACAACTCCCAGACCGGATAACACCGTCGTAGCGACCGGTCATAAGGCAGCTGTGCCCTAAAGCATCCCCTGCTTTATGTTCTGTTTGACTCTAAATGGGACCATAATTTACTAAACAAACATCATGCTGTATTGCAGAAGACTTGAAACTAGTGATTGAGACCATAAACTCATGTTTACAATGTTTACTGAGGTAATAAATCAAGTGAGAAGTAGGTTCATTTTCTCATAGACTTCTATACAATCAGACTTATTTTAGCCACCAGAGGAGTCGCCCCCTGCTGGCTATTAGAGAGAATGCAGGTTTAAGGCACTTCAGCATTGGCTTCACTTCACTTCAGACCTTGCAGTTGCCTGCTGCATGAACCAGAATAGCAGGTGTATTTGGAGACATCCACACAGTCTGTGTGCCCAAGAGCACTTTGCACTGGTCGTTGAGCTTGCACGATTCAAATAGGGTCCTAGAACTTAAAACAATTAAAGATGAAGGGTTAAAGCCCCAGGGCCCGACCACGCAAAAGGGCCCACGAGGCTCAAGGGAAAAAGACGCAACGGCGGTGGTGTAGACACAAACTGCCACAAGATAAAAGATTTTTTAAATTCTAGCAGCTGTAAATCTGACTAGATGTGTTTGTCTTACCGACTGACTGATGTGAAGGGATCCGAGGGAAGGGCTTTCAAAACGTCATAGCCAGAGGACCTAAAGTCATATTAAGAATATTATATTATTGAGTTATATTGAGTATAGAGCTCACTAATGTCACTGCTGCATGGAACGCTACATGATGCCAACCAAGAAGGATTGTTGGATTAAATATCCAATGGCAAGGTCCAACAGCAGTTGGCCAGGAAGGTCCGATGACATCATTCTACACAATAAGTAGCCATGTGTTTCTGTTTGTCTGAGAAAAGATGGAAGATTCAGTGTGAACAATGGACAGATGGAGAAGATAAATCTGCTTTAGAGTAGATTCACTTCATTCCAACTATTATCATCAATGTTTGTTGAAACGATAGTTAACCTAGTTTGTTAGCTTGTTTAACATAATAATGATTTGAGGACAAATGATAGGATTTAGGCCTATTTAATATTTATTTAATATGTATTTGTTTAGGATATTTCTATATTATTCATTTACTTTTTCTGTTTAACTCCAGAACATCAGAATGAATTGTAAATAAATAGGGCATGACTGCCGGCCCTGTCCATGGTGCTGAATCGACAGACAGGGGCCTTTAGCTAAACAACAGTTCAAGCAATTTACTGTCGCAGAAAAATTTCCAACAACAGAGGGTTTCACCTCTGTTGTTGCGCACTCCCGTCACCCGTGTCGGTAGATGTAGGCTGATCTAAATATAACACAATGATGGAAACGATAGATTCTAGGCTACAAATTTTGAGAGAAAAAAACACCTTATAGACTTTAGGCTACTTTCATTAGCTTTACAAAGCTGGGGCCACCATTCAGTAAGCATTTTATCCTCGGCTAGTGCACAAAACGCAAAATAACAAGCATCATGAGTAAAGTTTTATTTATTCTTTTATATTTTAGCTATACATATAACATTTTGATTTAGCACCATGGACAGGGCCGGCAGTCACTGTTTTGACCTTGTAAACAGCAGTTGTCAGACAACTCAAGTCTCAACTCAACTCAAGGTCTATTTTCTCATTTGTTCTGGAGTTTAACTCTGCTAAATTCATATAGAAGTTATGGATATGGATATGGATAGTGAATTACTTAAAGGTCCCATATTATAAAAAAGTGAGATTTTCATGTTTTTTTAATTATAAAGCAGGCTTTACTTCTATATAAATGCTGTGAAAGTATCGAAACGCTCAATCCACAGGGAAATACACACAGCCCGTATTCAGAAACTCTGCATTTGAAACAGGCTGTCAGGATTTCTGTCCATTTGTGATGTCACAAATATACAATATTTAGACCCTTCACACAGATTTAAATGTAAACATTCTAAACGTGTCCCAGTTTATTCCTGGTTGCAGCGTATGTGAATGTCATCAGCTGACAGGAAGTACACATGGGCCCAAGCCATTGCCTAGCAACATAATTCTGTTGCAATTTCGTCACAATTCCGTCGAAATGCGCTAAAACGGAGCGTTTCAGACAGAGGGTAAATACAGGCATATTCAGGCCGACAGTATGAAGAAAATAAAGTTTTTTTTTAACATTACAGCATGTAAAAATGTTCGAGTAGAAACACAAAAAACAAGTATTATCCTGAAAATGAGCATAATATGGGACCTTTAAAAGTCCAGTGTGTAATCTAGCGGTGAGGTTGCAGATTGCAACATCTCCCATGTGCCAAGCGTGTAGGAGAACCACGGTGGCCAACCACATGAAAAGCCAGTTGTTGAAATAGTAGCGTAGGTCATTTGGAGAATGGCAGAATATGTGCGTGTGTGTGCGTTGGAAGTGAGTGATAAAGCAAGAGAGAGAGAGCGGCGGTGGCGGCGGGTATGTGCAGTGGAGCAGAAGACAGAGTTAGTTTAGCTTTGAGAATTTCAAGTGAATGTACACTGGAAGTTGCAGTTCATGCAGAAACAAATGCTGCAGCTCCTCAAGCCCAACAGAGCTTTCCCGTGGCTTGTTTTCCTGGCGGCTTAGTGAAATGACGGGGGTTAATTCCGGAGGGAGGAACATTATCAACTCCATCCTAAGCAGGAAAAGTTAACACAGTGGTTTGTCCGTTCTGGGCAAGCCCCCAGGAAGAGCGCCGGTCGTTGATCCCAATTATCATGGTGGCCAAACGGCGGTACTGCAACTTCCGTGTCCGTCACGTGATGCTATTGGACCCAAAAATACTTTTTCCCATTGACTTACATTGGGAAAGAGAGGTCTATTTTTTTTACGTAAATCAATTCCCCAGTACGAACACTCTAATAGCCCTCATTTAAATCATTAGGTCCTAAAAGTTGTAAAACGCACTAATAGCCGAATCCAGAGTTATTTCCCTTCCTCTGTTCATGTGAATGAGACCCAGACAGTGACAACAGCGCAAGCCGTGACGACAGCGTGACTTTGGGACCCCGTGACCGAGCCATGTGACTGAGCGGACGCTACTGCGCCTGCTCCATGGGCCCAATGGATGCGGAAGATCGCCGGAAGATCTACTTTTCCAATCGGATGTCGAGCCATTTTGTCTTCATGCGCCACTGAGCAATTTTCCTAGGAATGAACGGGGCCCCGCCTCCAGCGCTGTATCCAGTTCTCTTCATATATCCATGGTTCTGGGCTACTGTAGAAATATGGCGGCTGGCTCCCTATGTAGATATAAACGGATCATTCTACGGTAACAAAAACACAATGATTCTTATTTTCAGGTGACACTAAAGAAAGCATACTTATTAAATAGTATATTCCATTTCTGCCAATAGATCCCCAAAATGTTACACACTGATCCTTTAAGGGCCATACCTATTAAAAAAGAAAGAAAATAGAACCACAGCCTACGAAAGCAACTATTCCAAAGTATCTTCTGTTATCTGAGGTAGTACGACATTTAAAAAAATAATATCCACTGACATGAGCTCATTCCTGAAATAACATGGCATGCATGGAACTCTTTCTATACCATTACATTGTCCTTTTTCCATTTTGAGATAATAAAACATCACCAGATTTCTGATAATAAGTTAGCTTTTTGCCATTAGAATTGTACAATATGCTATTCCGTTGACGCCCAAAGGTGACAGTGATGATACATTAGCAAAAGAACTGTGTGAATGTGCACAATTAACAGCTCTTGTACTGAATATGTAATTATTTCAAAGCATCTTTGAATTTTAATGGCTCCCTGGCTCAGGCCTTCCCTTTCCATTAAATCCTCCTTCATTCTGATTGCTCGGCTTACATTTTTATTTCTGTGTTAACCCCCCAACCCCCCAAACCCCAACCCACCCATCACTGTTCATCGCTCATCTATTTAAAAAGCAGAGCTCCTGTGACCCACATGGCTAAGACATCCTCAGCGACAGGTACTTCCCTCTCTCTGCTTGGCAGAGCCGTGACTTTCATAGACCAACATTGCCACCTAGTGGATTTCTATCTAGCATGTTTTAAGAGCTACAGGGTTGTTATTCTCCTCATCTGTTGAGTCTTTTAGAGCAGCAACTTGCATTTAAAATAATGTAACGATGAAGGGGACAATAACAAAGTTTCAGCTATACACAAAATGTACCTAGCTAAATGAAATCAATTAGAATTAACTGAAGCATAACAGTTCATTATTAATGCAGACTGATAATTAAATGTCACTAATGAAATCTGTCATATGGAGCCACAGGTGCTCAGTGATGCAGTACTAGAGAGAAACAAGACAAATAGAGGCAGTAATGGTATCATTTAACTTCTTTAACAAAGAATTAATTACCTTGTTTTCCAAATAGAAATGGGAACCATAGTTGACCATCTCCAGGGGAGGATTGGTCATTGAGAAGCTCTGGGATTTTCCCGATGGGCCAGTCTTTATTTCTTTTTCTTTTTTTATAAACATATTTATTGAGTTTTAACAAGCTTAAATTTACAACCCCCGCATGGGCCTGGCCAATCTAACACTTTCAATATTGAGAAAGGATACGAGCGGCCCCTTCCCAATTTGGACCGATCCTCGTTTTTTTGCTGGAATTTGATTGGCTCAGTCGTGTTTATCGTGAATGTGATGAACTGTAACTAGTGTTCCAGCTCACTGAGGTTTGTCTGGCCGGTCTTGTTTTGACTCAGTGCAGTGGAGACGTGCTTTAACAAACTGAGGAGGCAGGTATCGGCGAGACATCCTAGAGTGTCTTGAAGGACTTTAGCATCGTTGTGTGCAGCCGGGACGGCCGGGAGAGACTGCACAGAAAGCTGCTGGGGCTGGGAGAAAACAGGACAGGCAGCTGGGAATGTCATCTATATATATATATATATATATATATATATACAATTCTGTCCTCCAAAAATATTGATAGGGACATGTCCCTACCGTCCATATGTAAATCTATGCCCTTAAACCACAAAAACTGTATAAGTGTTAAAATTACTGCCAAAAAATGTTCAGCTCACGCTCTTTGGGCACTGGCATAAAAGGCCTCTTCATCTCAAAGTCCCTGTCTGAATTTCAGTCCCGGTCCACCTCTGACGATATATCTGTGGGACCCATATTGTGGTTAGGCATATTAAAGCTGAAGTAGGTGAGATTGGAGCAAATATGATTAAAAAAAGTTATTTTTATAAAACAGTCGCTATATCCTGACAGTAGTACATGAAACAGGTAACCTGAAAAAAATCATGTGCCTCTGTGTCCTCCGGTGCTCCTAACGGCATCTGCAAGATTTCACAGACCGGAGGAAAACAAGCAGTAAGAGCTGATCTGAGGTCCGCTGTCCAGGCTGTCAATCACTCACGAACTCCGGCGCTGCCGGTCAAACTAGGCAGCGCTGATCAAATATGAATCAATATTATGTTACGTTAATGCCTATTTCTCTCCTCAAATGTTTTCAGAATCATCTTGTAGTGCACGGTTTAGCTGTAAAATGAGAACGTTTGTGACGCCGCCGCCATTGTGAAATCTGGTGAAGGAACGCCAAGTTCCGGTCACATGACCGGAGCACAGCCAATAGGAACGCTCTCTCAATGAAATGACCTGTGATTGGTCAGTCTCCCGTCACGGGTTAGATTTTTTGAGGAGGAGCAGAAGTCTAGTTTTCTCTCAGAACACTTAAATTACAATATGCTGAAAGGTTATTATGGAATTGTTGCCCAATGATGCCAAAAATATACTGCCTACTGCCACTTTAATGAAATACTATATAATAAACTATAAGTTGAATCATTATCAATGCACTAAAATTGGTAAATAAAAATGGTTTCTGAGTTGAGCCAGCGGAAAGCTACTTTAAAATCCAACCGCCGCACCTTCCCTTTACGTGACAATGTTAAGTGCAAAAAAATATCCCTTTTCTCCCACTTTGAAAACATACACTGAGAATGTCTCTTTAGTTTCATTGCGTCTGCTGCGTACCGCAAAAAGCACCAGCATGACGACGGGAACATGAGGGAGGTTCAAGCTTTTGAAATCAATGTTTTATTGGTTAATTAAAGCCATTTGTTTTTTTAAGTGTTTTAACATAAATAAGACATGGATTGTCACTGGCACTCTTTCCACACGTTGTTAATTCAGTACCGATACTACACAGCATTTCTACACACACACACACACACAAATAAATACTCAAAACTCTTATCAAAATATATTTTATTCTGGACTTTTGTTTCACTGATCTGATTGAAATGATAACAGATCGATGTGATGTGAGTTGCAGAAAAACAACAACAACATAAAGGCTTTGAGAACTCATGGGAGAGATGCTGCTTTTTAGGCTGACATGATGCTCTGTTGTGGTGGTGGTGGTGTTGGTGGTGGTGGTGGTGGCGGCGGCACAGAAAAAGGCTGAGTCAGCGATTTTGGCCATGTTTTACCCAAACACTGTGATGGCACAGACCTACTGTAAAGATGGCAGGAAAACATCTGAGGAATTTTGCCCCGTATGAGATATTGTCATAACTGTTGGCTCAAGTGCTTTAAATACAGGGACAAAAAAACAAAAAAACAATTAAATAGTTCCTTAATAGGAACACATGAAATCTCTGTAAGTCCAATAAAGAGTCCAATGTCCAATTTATTACAGACAGATACAGGATAAAGTTGATTTGTAGTTGTACTCAGTTGTTCTGCTCAGAAGCAGAGCTCTGGAGGCAGATGTAATGTAAGGCTGAAACTTTCACAAACTTCAATTGTTAGGTGAAAAGCCAATTAATATATATATATATATATATATATATATATATATAACTGGACTTCAGTCCAATATTGCCAGAGAAAAAAAAGGTTATTTCGCTCCGGCCACTAAAGTTTAGTTTCTGGCACAGAAAAAAGATATTTTTGCACAATCAGATTTTAAAGTTCTTCCTTTGACCAGTGATCCTACTAATGATCAAAACTGTTATCTAGTTGGACAACAAATGGAAGCGCACTGTTAACACTGCCAGGTTGAAATGAGCATGCAGGCAAACTTGAAAATGCCACAGAGCAGAGATGTTGTGAGAGCCAGAGAGACTCAAGGGTTTGAGAGCACATAGCAGGGAATTTGAGTTCTGTGGATAAGAGCAACAACACAAACATACATTTTTGTCTTTCAAAAAAAAATCCTTGTGCTAAAAGATTCTCTATCGAATATAATTGATTGTGCAAAACAATCTTTTTCTGTGCTCAAAATGTCCAATTGCGCACTGACAATTTAGACACAAATATACCTCCGTATCAGGAGCCAACCAATGAGATTATATCTGCTTCCAGAGCAACTTTCTCCGTGACTCCCAATGAAAAAAGTGGAACCAGAAAAAAAATCTCTATAGAGTCCCAGCTTTATTAAAAAATTACAATTTTATTCAATTTAAAGGATATGTTTGTTTTTTAAATGTTTTCTGTGTAAGCCACGGAGAGTCTTTTCTTGGACAAAACTTCCCAAAAAGATTCAAACAAAAGAAAAAAGTAAAACATTTCTTTTATTAACACATTCAGACAAATTTAGTAGTAAATTTGCTCCTCCTGGGGACAACTGTTCCCAAGCAAGGTGCCTTCAGAATGACAGCTCAGCTCAGTAAGCCTTCCATTATAGGGTCAACCTTTACTTTTTGTAATAGCATCAAAGTAACAAAAAAAATATATATTTAAAAATGTATAGAACATGTAAATTAACACTGCCAATAAATTCACATTTTTTTTCAAATCTACAAAGAAATTACAAAAATGTTTAAATTTGTCTTTTAAAAGAGTATAAAATGTCTCGTCAGTAAGGAACCTCGGAGTCAAATGTGAACAACATTTTGGTGGTGAGAGGGCAGATGAATTAAAATATATTGAATATACAACTTGACATTTTCTATTTTTTAATTCATCAAGACTGTCGTGTTGTGGATAATTAACATTGGACTTTTAGCTACTTCAGATCCTTTATGTCTTATTAGTTTATGTCCTCTCTCGCAGTGTAGTCATTCCCCCACATTATGACAAGAAGCTGGTAATAAAAACAGACAAAAATGAAAATGTCCAGATATTGCTTTAATATTGGGATCTGTTTTTGGGCTCGATTCTGAATAGCAACCTTGCGCCAGGGATCAGCCAGTAAGATTCAACAGGGGTGAAAAAAATAAAATAAAATCATCGGCTGCCTTATCACATGCTTGAGACTGTCTGAAGGGGGAAACAAACAGAACGTGATCTGTCTTTCTCTTCCTATGTAAAGGCATCCCAAAGTCACACTGAAGCCCTCTCCGTGCCAGGAAAACGTGGGTGGCTGTGTTATTAAAAACAATGAAAAAAAAAAATGAAAAAATCAGCAGATTAAAAGTTATACAAGTTTTGGAGGCAGAGCTGCTCTGGAATAAGTTATTGTTTGACTTAAACCCTCAACAGGGCAGAGCCAAGGAATACAAGTTTCCCATAGTGGGAAAAGTTGGCATTTTTTTGTAGGCCAACCCAGAAGTTAGCATCACCGGTTCCCTCAACAAAAAGCCAAAGGAATTTGTACATTGGATTTTGGATTATTGCAGACTATAAACTCTGTGGCAAACACACGTTTATGATACTTACACGTTTTGTTCAGCAAGATAATCTCCACAAATGAACACCACTTTTATGATTTCCGAAACGCAATTGCCTGGCATAAAAAGCTAAAATTGGGCTTCGAACAAACGACGCCACGGTTGCATGATTTCATGTCACCGCCACTGAGCTAAAGGCGGACTAGTGTTCGGCGTGATGACGTTTAGTAGTCTCATTTAGCCACTTGTTTACAGCCGCCTTTTAAATGTATACTAGGTAGCATTGTTGGTTGCTGTTTGTAAACGCACAGCATTCAAAGCTGGAGAGTGAATGAAGAGAGGGAGCGGTGTTAGCGAGAACAAAGCAGTGAATCGGAGTAATAAAACATTATTTTCTGATTGTGTCACGCCGCCTACGTTTTAAAGCACAAATAAACACCTCGATCAAATGAATGTGGCCGAGGCGAACGCTTCATCCCGTCGGCTCTGTGTTTGTGTGCGTGGCTCACCCCCCCGCCCTCGGTCACACTGACACACTGATAGCAGCACACAGCGGAGGAGAGAGACGAAGAGCAGGGGAAACACTGAAGCACATAAAAACACACAGCGACGTAACAACCCGTTGCTCGTCAAATACCGCCGGTAAGGGTGCCTTGTGCCTCGGTATCAGACTCTGAGGGGCGTGACAAAGCCTAACCCTATTTGACGATACAGACTCGAGTGGGTCATAGGGAGCTTCAAACTTCCGACTTCACGACATAGGCTCTCTATATGGTGGGCGAATGAGGAAAAAGTACCAAGCAATAACAGATTTTAACAGGTGAAAGATAAGCACAGTTCATAGTATATTTGTGTAGGTTTATAGAGCCTATATTGAATTCCCTTTTCCTGCCTTTTAGTAAGAGATGTTGTGAATGAGGAAATAGAGTGATTTAATATGACATTTGTGTAGAACAAAACGCGAAAAATTCTTACACTTGTGTTAAACACAAACCTTATTTCAGGCCTCTAACCAAAATACCAATTCAAAAAACCCATCGACTTCAACACGAAGGAACCCGAAGTGCAAAAATACTAACTAATTTCTGGGTTTTAGGACTCAATCCTGCAAGCACTTAATTTTGAAGTTGGAGCTAATAAAGCCAGCTATAGCTATATAAAGCCAGGGCATGTCCAAACTCACTCTCTAAATAGTGCACTATATGTACTTACCAGCACGTTCTCAGCATCTGAATGTACTATATAGTGCTCTCACAAATTCCCATGATGAGTTGCTTTTGATAGGTACGAAGATTACAATTGTGGGACACTACACCTGTCACTGACATCCAAAAATTCTGATTTAATGTCACCATAGGGTGAACTATTTAATGTTTGTTATATAGAACAGGGAATAAGGGAGTGATTTCAGACACAGCTTGACTTTCTTTTAATGCTACATTCACGTCGATATGTTCAGAGTGCTGCGTAATTGTGATCGGCCAAGTGAGCACAACCAGAAAAATTATCAAACTCGTTGCAAAAGGACTGCAAAGCCACCATCGCTGGCATTCACATTTAAATAATCCAATTTGCAACTTTAACTGTAACAATTCAGCTAATTACAAAGGAACTATAAACTGTTTGTGTGTATTTGGTTTCACTTGTTAACGAACAAATTAGGGATGTTAATCATTAACCACTTAAACGTTAACTGACATTAAGCATTTTAACCGATTAACGATCATAAGCTGGTCCACATTAAGAGAGTCTGAGCCGGCGTTACAGATACAGGAAGTTGGCTCCCGTCTATAGCTCGCTTGAGCGGAGGAGTTTTAGCCTCGTAGCATTTATTCACCGACAGATTAACTGTACACACACTGTCTGCTACACCTACGTTCACAGCTAGAACGCCACCGACAACACACACACGGTCTGTCGGAAACTCCCTGAAGTTAATCACATACGGTTGTATGTGTGTGACAACGGCGAGCACGAAGCTACCAGCAGAGCTACAGATAATAAACGTAGCACAAACACACACACGCTGTTTGTTGGTCAATCGCTATCGTTAATCCGGACAGACAGAGTGTCGTGACGCCGGGCGGATACACAGCGGACAACCTGCTAAACTAAACTAAATGTGCGGTGGAGACTTTTACTGGGAAAGTGGCTGCATGTCCGCGACACTAAACGCAGCACCCTGGCTGCTAAGCTAACGCTCCCGGACGGGTGAACTGGAGACTGTCTGTTGTGCCCATACACTGCAGCTGGCGCACCGCTGCATGCGAGGCACAAATCTTGTCAGTTAACGGTTAATAATCGGCGGTTATTGGTTAAGAAAGTTGTTCAAAATTAGCATCCCTAAAACAAATACACAAAACAATAAAAAAGAGCTCATTTAGGCTACTGGAATAATGTGTGTACGCTCCCATGTGGACACAGAATAATGTTGTACTGTCCGTAATATTGTCGACCTCTTCTACTCGATGGATTTTTTTTGGCTCTACCCTCTGTGGGTTTTAGTCGCTGAGATGATTTCTGCCTCCAGAGTATCCACCTCTGAGAATCTGCGAAAACTAAAAGTCAGAATAACACTTTTTCACCACCACACTTTCAGGCATCGTGCGTTTTTGTGATTTGAATCAAACTAAAAATGTTTGAAGTCTTACAGATGATGAGTTAAACTCTTGTTTTGTAAAAGGTAAAAAAAAAAAGAACTGCTGGAATCCTACTGGCTGAGGACAGTATGTAATCTGAGATGGGACCTGGGACACTGTTTCATTACTAAACCTCAGAACAGCCTTGAACATTCAGACAAAAAACCTTTAGATTTGCCATATTGGTTTGAAATCATGACAAAGACACTTGTTTTTGAGAACCGTTTGGTGTGCATGTCCGAGTGCGTTTGTATGTATTTACTCCTCCAATTAATAAAACTGTAACCCCCGACCAGCCCGTCCCCTCCCCCGACGATAAAAAAAATATAAAAACATTGAAACAAGAGATCTGGAATTAAAAAAAACAAAACTAAGTGCCATCCTATTTTATGGTGGAGAAATGAACGTGTCTGCACAATGAGATCCAACTAGTAACAAAGATCAACACTTTTTTCATTGTTTTTCATTTTGATGACGATGAGCATGGTTCAACGATCAAAAAAAGAGCAAAATAGCTTCCAAATTTTGGTACATATACGGATCTGTAACGTTCTTTTGTCTCTTCAGCTCTTTCTTTTTTTTCCACTGCGTCCCTTCCGCATCTCCGTGAGAGTCTGCACTGATAGAGAGGGGGCACTTCCATCCGCCCCGTTTATCTGTCTGTCCGTCCGTCTGTTCACACCAACGTCTGGACCTGCTGTGTCGGGTGCTCGCTTCCTGTTTCCTGTTTCCTGCTTCCTCTTGTCGGTGGGCGGGGCCATAGTCGTAAGCGTGAGCAGTACGCAGGGCAGGGCAGGGACAGTCGTTTGGCTATGTACACATTCATGGTCGGTCCACGGCTTCCAACGAACGGTAGCGCTATTTCCGAAGGTCCAGTACACACACCTGGGACAGAAGAGTGATAGAGGTCAATCTGTAGGACTGATTGGAAAAACCTTTCACAACAAAGTCCTGCGTATACTTACAGATCCGTCCGATGCGCTGGCTCCCACTTTGTCCCCCGCAGCATTCCAGCAAACCTCAAAGATTCCCCCCGTCCCTCGGTAACTGTGGACTAAAGCGCCCGTCTGCAGCACAAAAGCAGTGAAGGGACAAATAGGTATTAGGCTGGAGAAAGAAGACTCTCCCCCCCCTCCCCTTTTTGCTGTATTTTGACCAGCAACTCAACTAAATGGTTTACATCAGATATGAGCCTTTCACAACGGGCCGCACGCAGCAGGAGGCAAAGACTGCAGCATGTGATAATTGATATTATTTGGCCACTTTGGGGCAGCAGTCAACATCTCTCTCTTTAACTGCTGAATCTTCTGTTTGGTGCTGGGCTACCTGCCTGCAGAGGTACGGTCGGTTTATCAGAACTAGGGATGCGCCGATTTTTCAGACCGAGTACAAGTACAAGTACTTACATTTGGGTACTCGCCGATACGAGTACTTCTCTGTGCCAAAAGACCCTCGTTAACAGCCAGCTGGAGGGTGTGAGCGACACACGGCGGGGCTGGGGAGTCCCGCATAGGAGGCGGTGCGCCGCAACCGGCTCTAGGTCGGCTTGGAAAAGCTTGGGGCGAAGGTGGCACGCGGCCGCAGCTTTACAGCGCTCCCCGCCCCGACCTTCGCCGCACCGTGGACAAAGGGCTCGCTGTGCCCTCTCTCCCCACCGGGGATGGCCCCCTGCTCCCGGTGCGACTGTCGACCGGTGCGGTCTGTCCTCAGTGCGCCCTGACCACGTCGTGCCGCCAGATCGGGGGCTCGGCCCACGTAAAAGGCACCAGGGGTCTGCGGCGATGTCAGCGCTCTGAGGACAGTCCGCCCCGGTCAACAGTCACACCTGGAGCAGGGGGCCCCGTCCCTCCCCAGCGGGCAGAGGGGGCGCAGTGAGCCCATTGTCCACGGTCTGGCGAGGTCCGGGCGGGGAGCACTGTAAAGCTGCGGCTGCGAGCCTTTCCAAGCAAACCTAGAGCCGGTCGCGGCGCACCACCTCGTATGCGGGACTCCCCAGCCTGCCGTGTGTCGCTCACACCCTCCAGCTGGCTGTTAACGAGGGTCTTTTGGCACAGAGAAGTACTCGTATCAGTACTCGGTATCGGCGAGTACCCAAATGTAAGTACTTGTATTTGTATTTGTACTCGGTCTGAAAAAAAGTGGTATCGGTGCATCCCTACATGGAATGACACCTGTCTGAAGTAGCTGCAGACTGACAGATTTCCATTACCGTGGCTTTCAATAAAAAGGCATTGACACTGTTTTTTGGTGTGCAGGTCACAAACACACACAGTCCCTCCCATTCTCGTCCTTCCTACCTGTGTGTTCCAGATGTGCACGCATTTGTCAAAGGAGCCGCTGGCCAGATGACGACCGTCAGGGCTGAAAGCCACGCTGTAGACGGGCTCCTGGTGTTTAGTCAGTGTATGGATACAGATGCCTCTCTCCACGTCCCAAAGACGAACTGTGGAGTCAAACGATGCACTGTAGAAGTAAGAGATGGGGACAGACAGGGTAATAGAGGTGCTGCTGGGGAATCAAGATTTAAAAAAGTCAAACTTTATTGTGCCACATTTAGGTTACTGGGACAAAGAAAGACATTTTGCTTTTCTGCTGCATTCAGATCAAAACCTTGAAGGCAAAATTTGTCAGATCATATGGTCTGATGCTATAAAGTAGTCCAGCTCAGAAACAAAGTGCAGTAAAACACGGTTCCACACGTATTGAATTAAATATATACGACAGATTTAGTTCTGTGGGTAGCAACCTGTTTAGATTTCAAATGCATGGTGTACGTTTAGCCATTTACCCCCCACACACTCTCTGATGTAACGTCATCAAACGCTAAAAATCACATCAATGTAAAACACAATGATGTGAAATTGTGGAGGCTCTCATTAAAACACAGAGAGATGAGAACACAAGCATGGTTAGCAGTTATTTTCATTGTAATGTATGTGTTTAAAGTATGATTTCAAAGTATGAACTCCAACATTTGTTTTTACTTTGTCACTTTAATGAGTGCCTACAGCACTTGTTAGCTTGGAAAAGTTGAACAAAGCAAATAGAGTTACAAATGTTAATATACAATTGAACAACTGTATGTTATCATCAGTTATTACACAGCTGTGTTGAATACTCGATTCTGATTGGTCAATCACGGCGTTCTGTAATTTCTCTATAACAGACAGTTGCTATGTTTAACAGACCGTTGCTATGTATAACAGACCGTTGCTATGTTTAACAGATCGTTGCTATGTATAACAGACCGCTGCTATGTATAACAGACCGTTGCTATGTATAACAGATCGTTGCTATGGGCACAGATCTGATGTCGGACTCTGGCGGACCGTTTTTGTGTCAAAATATTGATTCCTTAAGTAAGTAGCCGTGTAATAAGCTGGATAATGTACAGCTAGCGGGTCATTGTTGTGAAAGAATCCCCTTCGGGGCGACGAAAGACCGCTTCGCTTCGCGTCCAGGTGCGGCATCGCCCTGTCGGGGATTCTTTCACAACAATGGCCGGCTCGCTGTACATCCCTTATACCTTACATAAAACTGAACAACTGTGACCTGGGAAAACTATTGGGAATTGTGGGTCATTGTTGCGGGTCATTGTTGTGAAAGAATCCCCTTCAGGGCGACGAGAAACCCCGACGCGCAGTGCTGCATCGCGTTGTCGAGGATTCTTTCACAACAAAGAGCGACTCGCTGTAAATTATCCCTTCCTTATGTATTTGCATGAATATTTGGAGGGGGGGGGGGGGGGGAGAAGGCCGACTGCTCCCATTAATTTCAGTTTCCTCTTTTCTTGTTATAAAAATGTACATGTCAAACTAACTTTCTATTATTAAAACATGTCAGCACAGCGTAACATATCAATTTAAAGTCCTTCATAATTTTGCTGGAACATCAGTTTCTTTGTCCTGCGTGCGTGGCCGACCACACAGCCAGACGGATGCAAGGAAGGTCATAAACAAAGTGAATGGGGGTCATAAAACCTAGGAGACTTGGGTCCGTAAGAGGGTCCATAACTTAACTCAGATATCGTGTCATCTCTCCTGTGTCAGTCTAATCACTCCAGTAATCTGGAGGTCATGTAGTTTCAAGATATAAATTCATTATCCTTTTTATTTATCACGTCACAATATTCTTCATTTTCTGTCCTCGCCGTTAATGATTGCTGTGTTGCTTGTTACACATGCAGACACTCACCTGGCTAGCATGAGGTTAGCGCTGGGATTGTTGGTTCCAGGCCCAGTGGGACTCCATTTGATAGTGTAGATTTCTTTGCTGTGGGCCTGCAAGTCATGGACACACGTGTCCTGCTTCATACTCCAAATCTGAAAAACAAAAAAATAACCACAAATTTTATCCTTCACTTTAATTGATCATGACATCATGGATGTGTTAACACAGTTACTCATACAGTTTGACCACTGTCTGTCATCATCATTTTTCAGCAAGGGAAACTTCATATTTGAATTGATCTTGACTCATACCAAAGATGATTCAATCAACACAGAAGTGAACTAGATGGCAGGTCAACAGTAGAGGTCACACAGGCCCTGTTCAGATCTGGTATTAACATGCGTCCTCAGTGATCGGATCACAAGTGGACAGCTTTAAGTAAAGATGTGAACGCACTCAAGACGCATTGAGAGATAAAACATCACCAACTAGATCACCAGATCTGGCCTGCACACCGGTGGAGGCACCACTACCGTCATGCCCATAATGGTAGTGGCAGGTACCCGGTGGTGGACCGGTTTTTGGTGAACAGACCATAGACGATGACTGAAATGAAAGAAGTAATGACTCAAATGCACAACACTACAGGATGATGGTGTAAAGTTTGGGACTCGCATTTTGTAAGGAATACAAGTCAACAAGGTCTGAGATTAGACCTCTCTTAAATGTGGCAATGACTGGATGCAAGGTGTTTGGCAACCTGCCACGGGACAATGTGAGGCCAATTGGGACCATGCCAACAATCAGCTATGTCGGAGCAGTCTCAGAGCTAGTGAGACGCTTTGGCACAGCCTTTCCACCAAAGCATGACAATGTCCAAAGTGTCCACCTTACACCCAACAGAAAGGTGAAAGCACCACAGAACTCCACCGCCTGCCCAAAACCTTGTAGTCGCACAGTGGTCTGCAACCAATGATGCCATGGGTGCAAATCCTCTCCCACCTTATGAATGTTACCTCAGCCTATGTCCAAGGGCTCACTCTAAGTGTTGGTGACCCGATGCCATGAGACCGTTGCACTCCATGCTAAACACGCAGAAAGCATCATCAACGACAAAACCCAGAAGAAGGGAGCCACTGAAGCCAAACTGCAGATGGCTTAACTTGCCATGTGTGAGCACCCGACGGGGAACAGATGACGTGGTGGCAGAGGAAAAAAGGAGAGTTTGCTTCAATTGCGGTCAGAAGAGACACTGGAAAGAGGACGGTCCTAATCCACCAAAAGAAAAACGTCAGATTGACTCTTGGTGGGGTCGGAGAGAGAAAAGGGTTCGACATTTGACCATCCAGACGTACCACCAGAACAACGCTAGAACAACCTACACATCATGACCGAGAAACGTCAGAAACAGAAAAGATTATTTTAGCTATCAAACACAATGAAGCTAAAGTTAAAGAGCAAACACATACTACTACCGTTAGGGATGTTAATAATTAACCGTTTAACCGTTAACCGACATTAAGCATTTCAACCGATTAACGCTATTGGCTAAAACGGTTAAAAGAAATGTTAATAACTAATTAAAAAGCTGAGAAAAACTTGGCATTTTAAGGAGAAAAGCTGGTCCACCTTAAGAGAGTCTGAGTCGGTGTTACGGATACAGGAAGTTGGCTCCCGTCTATAGCTCGCTTGAGTGGAGGAGTTGTGGCTTCGTGGCATTTATCCACCGACAAATAAACTGTACACACGCTGTCTGCTACAGCTACGTTCACAGCTATAACGCCACCGACAAAAACCCACATTCACTGAAGTTACGCCGCACTGACAGAGCGTATGTGTGTGGCTACAGCGGGCACGAAGTCACCGGCAACGCTAGCAGCTGCTAGCTAACTTAGCACAAACACACTCACACTGTTTGTCAGCCAATCGCTGTCGTTAATCCGGAGAGACAGAGTATCGTTACGCCGGGCAGACACACAGCGGACAACCTGCTAAACTAAACTAAATGTGCGGTGGAGACTTTTACTGAGAAAGTGGCTGCCTGCTAAGTTAACCCTCCCGTACGGGTGAACTCGGGATTACGTTGTCTGTTGTGTTCATACACTGCAGCTGGCGCACCGCTGCATGCGAGGCACAAATCTTGTCGGTTAACGGTTTATAATCAGCTAACGAGGGTTGGTTATCAGTTAAGAAACTTTTTCAAAATTAGCATCCCTAACTATCGTA
The DNA here is from genome assembly GCF_043250625.1 of Sebastes fasciatus. NCBI lineage: Eukaryota > Metazoa > Chordata > Actinopteri > Perciformes > Sebastidae > Sebastes > Sebastes fasciatus. Next base: position 34,783,809 of record NC_133799.1, read on the forward strand.
CTAAGAAACTGCCATACATCACAGTCTCCATATCAGGCCAAGAAGTCAAGTTCCTTGTTGACTCAGGGGGGGGGCTACTTCATGTGTGATACAGGAAAGTTCCCTAAAACCTAAAACTAAACGGAGTGGTAGATATAACAAAACTGTTGGTTCCATTGTCATGCGTTCTTGATGACACCAAATTTAAACTCAAATTTTTTACGTCAAAATTCTGTTCGACAAATTTGGTAGGCGAGGACTTCAAGTGCAGACTGGGAATTGTGCTAGTTTCTAGCTTGAAACTCAGCAGAATGGACGAGGGGCGGCTGACCGCAGTGAAGGTGAATTCTTTTTCTCCTCTCTGTGTCCATCAGCGGCTTCTCCTCCCCTCTGCTGCAAGCTCAGTGCAGGCAGACATGCTAAAAATAGCACATATACACAACACTTCCTCATTCATGACAGACACAGAGCTACACTGCACTGCTCATGTTACTGAAGGACCAGACACACAGTTTCAAGATAGAAACAAACAAACAAACAAACCTGATCTGGTCCGTGTAAAAAAACACAATGTGAGCTCACACCTCGGGCTTGTAGATTTGCAATGCATTACAATGCATTTTTCGGCATTAAAGTACACAAGGACGGCCAGATCGCCGACCGTTTTTAAAAAATCTTGTTTTGCCTGGAGGTTCAGCCCTCCTGCATTATGTAGATGACCTCATGATCAGTTCACCATCAGAGGAAGCATACAGAACAGACACTATTTTGAGCTCTTGGAACATTTGGCTAACAATAGTTCACCAAGCGAGTTTACAGAAATTGCAATTTGTTCAAACTCAGGTGACGTATCTGGGACGTGTGATCACAGCAGAGGGCAAATCTCAATCTACCAAGCGTACTGAAGTCATCCAAAAGGTTCCTAAACCAATCACAAAGAAACAGGTACTAAGTTTCCTACTGTAGGAATGACATCCTATTAAAGACAATGGATTCCTTCTTTTGCGGAAATGGAGTTCCCTCTCTCAGCGACAATCCATGGTAAAAACTAGGGATGCACTGATACCAGTATCGGGTCCGATACTGTGCTCAAGTACTCGTACTTGTACTCGCAAAATGGCTCCGATACAACAGCACCGATACCACTTTACGGCAGTGTGACGTTAACCTCTCATCACCATCTTTCGGGTCCTGTCTCACGCGCTCACGCTCCACCTCCCCGACGATGCGGGCAAGACGGGCCGGTGGTGCACCTCAGCCGGCGCGCACCGGCCCTCACTTTCATTTCGCCACGGGGTTTTGCTTGCACCCTCTGACTCTCGCGTGCGTGAAACTCCTTGGTCCGTGTTTCAAGACGGGGCCGCATGTGGCTGCATCCTGCGCTTTTTACGTGGGCCGAGCCCCACCCTGGAGGCACGACGCGGTTGGGGCGCACTGAGGACAGTCTGCCCCGGTTGACAGTCGCACTGGGAGCAGGGGACCCCATCCCTCCCCGGATGGGGAACTAACTCTGCTGAGTTAGTTGCACTCACAGAAGCTTGTAAGCTGGCACGAGGTCAGACTGGTAACATCTACACAGACATTTGGTGTGACACGTGATTTTCATGCTTTGTTGAAACACAGGAAACAGCGGCTGGAAAGCCCACAGCACAGCATACATCCGTGTCTCCATTGCTCGAGGCTATCCTCCTACCTAAATCTATTTCTGTAATGAAATGTCAAGCACGCACATCTAATGATGATTTGATTTCACAGTGGGGAACGCCACAGCCGATGCAGCTGCAAAGGCAGCAGCCAGACGCACTGACACATCACTAACCCTGACTACAAACCTCCTGATGACGATCAACTTCCTCCTACGGCTAGCTTGAAGGATGTGCAGAGCAGACTTGCAGCCTGATGAGAGAGTCAGATGGAAGAAAGCAGGTTGCACTTACTCAGACGGCCTTTGGTTTGGTCCTGATGACAAGCCATGTTTACCCGAGTGTTTTTTTATCGCTTTACTTTGCAAGGTCAGCACATGGTGCAGACCAATGTGGCCAAGATGGGGATGGCGGCTGCGGTAAACAAACACTGGTACACCAAGGGGCTTCACAGTTTTTTGCTGAAAAACATTGTAAATGCTGCATGACTTGTTCTGCACAGAATTTACGAAAACCAACTTTTCCACACAACAGGCTGCACACCCACCATCAGACAGACCATTTGAACTACATCATGATGGATTTCGGTGAACTAAACCCGTGTGACAACAACAAATATCGCCTAGTCATAGTGGACATGTTCAGTGAACGGGTAGAAGTATATCCGACTGGGAAGCAGGATGAAGCAGCAGTAGCTAAAGCATTGCTAAGTGACATCATATCACATTGGGAGTATTCCAAGAAACATCAGTAGTGGTAACGGACCGGCATGTGTGAGCGCAGCACTACACACAGTTTAAGAGTACATCGGGTTCAACCTCACACCCCACTGCTCGTATCATCCACAGATTGCGGGGGGGGGGGGGGGGATAATGGGACGCTCAAGAACAAACTAGCTAAATGTTGCAAAGAAACAGATCTCAGCTGGCCAAAAGCATTACGCCTCATCCCCACTGGGAACGTCAGGAGCGCGTGGCGGCTGCGTGTTTCAGCTGCTGCCAGCCCTTTCTTTCTACATAGAGTTTGACTTTCATAATGGCCATTTCATTTCATTATAAATGTCATTTATATCTAGACAGAGAAAGGTTAAGAATCATGTCGTAATTTGTAAATAATAGTAATAATCCACAATTAAAACCCCGTACTTTATTCATCCATGGAGCCCTGCAAGTCACTGCATGTTCTACAACACTGTCCGGCACATATTTCAAAATAAAAGCCTTGTGTTAACAAATGAAGGAATTCTGTCCACAGAAAAACGCTTGAGGGCTTTTGTTTTGAAATGAAAGCAGGAAGTGTTGATTTAAACCCCATACTTTATTCATTAATGGAACCGTGCAAGTCACTGAATGTTCCACAACATTGTCCTGCAAATATTTCAGAATAAAAGCCGCAAGTGTTGATTTAAAAATAAGTCTTTACTTTTTTCATCTCCGTAACATTTTCTACAGATAGACATTGAAACTGTAGTAATGTTGCGGATATGATGTCAATATACAGTTAATAGATCACTTCCACCGTCTGTTGTCGCTGTGAACCGCGTAGCTCGCGGAAAAAATAGGCCAGACCTCGAATCTCTAGAAGAGACGCAGCTGAGACGCGGCTGCTCTAACCTGTTAACACGGACACCGAAGTAAAAGACAACAGGTAAGGCAGCCGCCACGCGTTGCTGACATTCCCAGTGTGGATGAGGCTTTACCTATTGTCCTCTTGCACATGAGATGCAGACCTGGGGCGAGAACAGGGCTTAGTCCAAATTAAATCCCGTTTGGAAGACCCGTGAACACAGGGATGGGTCCACACAATCTGCAGCTCCCTTCCACATCTCAACGTGATGATGAAATGTCACATTACTGTAAACATCTGTCCTCTACTCTATCACATCCATAAACCAGTCAAAAAATGCCCCGCCACAGCCATCCCAAGGGAAGCTCCACTTCCTGAAACCAGAGGACAGGGTCCTCATCAAAGACTTAAGAAGGAAGCACTGGAAGCAGAGGCGTTGGCGAGGACCCCTATAAGGTGCTCCTAGTGACTGAGACAGCAGTAAAAGTCGCAGAAAAGGACCTCCCCCTGGATCCACACCAGCCACTGCAAATGGATTCCACCACCGTACAGTACAACGTCATGCATCCCATGGTTCATGATAACGACACGTGGTTATGGTGAATTGAAACGCCAATACCACCAACTAAGCAATAAAAGGGAAGTTAACCGCAACAAACACCTCTCAGATTAAACCGGCGTGCATCAGATCAGTAAACGATCCAACGCTATCCCCTGTTCTGTGTTGTTGGGGAGGGAGAGGCGGGTGAGTGCTACCAAGTTTCCCAATCTGCATGTAAGCAGCACATTACTAGGGATGCGTTAAGGTAACACTACTGATGGTGACGCCATGGACAGTTCCAGGCAATGGCACCCCCTTCAGAAGAATGGGGTGTGGCCTCATAGGAGGCCTTCTCCTTCTCATCTCCATCCCAGTGGTGATCCCCATCCTGTGGCTACACAGCACCCCAGAGGATGAACAACATTGTAATATGACCACCACACATGCACCCAACAGACAAAACGCCTCCAGAACGGAACGCAAGGTATCAGGCCATATTGTTATCAGTTAGAAGAATTACAAATTAGAGCTGCTACGCCTGTGCATGCTTACCTCACACAACTGGCGGAGTGATTCCATATCAAGGTTGAATTGCCATTTTACCCTGTAATAAAATATTCTTGTGTGATTTTTGCGTATACGCAGACGATGAACATACTTATGATATAGCAAGCTCAGACTATCATCAGGATACTGATTACCTGAGACGGCTTACACAGCATGTGCTCACCTGAGGCCTGGCCAGTGGCTGATAAGGGGTCTTGGCAATATCTAAGTTACGGGGCTGAACACGATTCAGCAAACCAAAATTGCCCAAACCAAAGTTGCTCAAAATATTAACTAGTTTGTTTTGAACTATACAAAGGAGGGAGCAGCTCCTCTTTTCTGGTCCGTCTGTCTCACTCACACTCAGTGTGCAGGTCCTTCTGCCACGCTGACCCTCAGAGAGCAGACCAGAACCATTTGCAAATGCTTAAATCAATAAAACTCTCAAAGACAGTTCTCCTTATCTCACCAGTATATGATGGCCATTCCCATGCTCTATTATGTCTCATAAGTTGTGTGCAGACATTTTTGGGTTGATACCATTTGTTACACAGATTTGGAGCTAAATTTAACAATATTTTACCACTCGATAATTGATAAAAATTATTTTAAAAAGTCCCTCTAAATACACATTAAGACACCAATGGGAATTTATTTCCTCAGTGGACTACATTTACCTTCTACGTTGATTGGACACATACACTGACCAGCCATAACATTATGACCACTGACAGGTGAAGTGAAGGACATTGATTATCTCGTTACCATGGCACCTGGCTGTGGGTGGGATATATTAGACAGCAAGTGACCATTTTGAACTTTGTGTTGGAAGCAGAAAAAATGGGCAAGTGTAAGGATGTGAGCGACTTTGACATGGGCCAAATTGTGATGGCTAGACGACTGGGTCAGAGCATCTCCAGAACTGCAGCTCTTGTGGTCAGGACCTACCAAAAGTGGTCCAAGGAAGGAAAACCGGTGAGCCGGCGACAGGGTCAGACCTGAGGCTCATTGATGCACGTGGGGAGCGAAAGCTGGCCCGTGTTGTCTGATCCAATAGCAGAGCTACTGCAGCTCCAATTGCTGTAAAGTTAATGCTGGTTCCGATAGAAAGGTGTCAGAACACGCAGTTCATCAGTTTGTTGCGTACGGGGCTGCGTAGCCGCAGACCGGTCAGGGTGACCTGTGCTGATCCGTGTCCACAGATCCAGAATCCCCAGTCATCATGAACTCATCATTACGTTCTTTATGGCTCAGCATTTTCAGGTCACAGGTAGCAGTGATAGTGATGTTAACGACACAGTATGTTCAATATTTCACCCGGTTTAGCTCTCACCTTCAACGTCATGTCGTCTGAGCAGGAGGCTAGAAGGTTCCCTGTGGGATCCCACTTGATAGCGTTTACTTCATTCTGGAGAGAGAGAGAGAGAGAGAGAGAGAGAGAGAAGAGACTTTGTTTGTGATGTGTTATACAGTAGCTGTGTTGTGTGTCGGTGCCATCCAGCCTTCCTCCAAGGATACCATTTGATATGAGGGCGTTGCTAAATGCAAAAAAAGTGATTTATGTTGACACTAGGTCCAACTTATTGCTAGGTCCAACTTAATGCTAACAAATACTATTATCATTATCTGTAACTGCTTATCCCATTAGGTGTAGCGGAGGGGGGGGGGGGGGGGGGGGGGCGATCCCAGCTGATATTGGACGAAGGCGGGGTACACTCTGTACAGGTTGCCAGACTATCACAGGGCTGACACATAGAGACAGACAACCATTCACACCTACGGGACATTTAGAGTCAACAATTAACCTGCATGTCTTTGGACTGTGGGAGGGAACCTGAGCACCCGGAGAAAACCCTAGCTAACACAGGGAGAATATGCAAACTCCACACAAAAGGGCCCCTAGCCGGAATCGGCTGTTGCTGTGAGGCGACAGAGCTAACCACTGCACCACCGTGCAGCCCTCATTCAAACCAGATTAGACCAAATATTCATATTAAAAGACAGTCACACAGTGACAGTAACCCTTCTTTCAACCTCCTTTGGGTGCTTTGGCCCCTTCAACAGACACACATCAGTAATAAGGATAAAGATGTTCACATACACACAAACAAAGGACTCACTGTGTGTCCCTGAAATGTTTTAATGGGCCTGTCCTGTCCCAATTTACAGACATGAATGCACATGTCTGTACTACAGGAGGCGAACGTGTTGTTGCTCTGCCAATCCACGTCTAGTGCTGGAGCTGTGGGAGATAGAGAGAGATAGATGTTAGCAAGATCGAAAAGCCAAGCTCGAAAAATTCTATGTGACATTATAGAGGTGCTTTGTACCTGAATGGAAGGGAAACTGTTGTTTGGCTTCTCCTGTATGGGCATCCCATATGATTGTTGTCTGGCAGGACACATGCACATGTGCAGTTAGAGCTAACAATGACTACACAGCACATTCGTTTGATTGACTTGCATGAAAAGTCCCATGAGAAATCGTTCTATGAATTTATTTAATGATGTTGACCTCGAACTGATTTCGAGAACAGATCCTGGTTTACCTTGTCTACTCCTGCGCTGAGGATAAAATTGCCTTTTTTATTCCACTTAAGGGCAAAGATGGGACCTTTGTGTTGGCCAAGTGTACTGGCCAGGTTCCCTGTGGAGCGAAGCACACAGAGAGGGAACGAAATATGTCAGTATCAAATTTGAAAAAATAAAAACAAGCCATTAACCCTTTAAAATGCATCCCTTTAAAAATGATGTCCTTAGAGGACAAAAAAATCCCCTTCCTTAAACTATTAAATTATATATATTAATATTATTTTCCACTTTCACAGAGTTACATTTTTAAATCAACATCACTACCAAATATTTACTCATTTCAGAATTGTAACCCTTTAAATGCCAGCTTTAATGCCACTGTTGTTTTTTTATGAAAAAAAAGAAAAGAAATTCTGTCTGGGATATAACAATGATTAGCAACATTGATTCTGATGCATTGCAACAAACACTACAGGGCTCCAAAAAAAAAAACTCACACCCTTGCCAAAATTTATGCCATATGCAATAAGAGCCAAAATGATCCAACAATTAAAAATTGAATAGCGAAAAATGTCCCCTATTGATGAAATAAGGGTTAAGGGGTCTAAAAAACACAAAATAGTTCACCAACACCTGAATGGCAATATGCAGACCAGCCTCTAGCTGGCAGCATTGTTCAAGGATTAACTAAGCCATGTGGCACACAGGCTGTAGTACAGGATAGGCAAAAAAAAAAGAAAATCACCAGAGCACAATCAGGGGTCAGCCAGGCCATATTGAAATAATCATCATCATCATCATCCTCATCATCCTCATCATCCTCATCATCCTCATCATCCTCATCATCCTCTTCTTCTCCTTCCTCCTCCAAATGAATCACATTTCTGAGGGGCTATAGGTGCTCGAAAATGCATGAAACTTTGCACACGCATCACACGTGGTGAACATTTATATATTTTAATGACTTGGGCATGGGCATTGCAAAATGGCTAGATAGCACTGCCCCATTGAGTCGCCCCTGCGGTGCGTTTCAACTTCATTTACCTTTTGGAGGTATACTATAAACCCAACAGCAAATCGGCCATCCTGAATTATAGGGCACTTTCTCACCATTTCAAGGCGCTGTACTTTAATGAAGTCCTCCTAGAAAAATTAATCAGATCAACTTCAAATTTAGTCAGTACCATCTGCTGTGGCGTGGCAGCCAAAAAAGCGCCTTTTGCCATGAAAAGTGAAGTTGTAACTTCAGCGTACAATGTCTAATCTGCTCCAAATTTCACGTGCTGGATAAAAGTCCCGGCCTGAAGACATCTACAGGCCAATGTTGACTCGTAGTCATAGCGCCACCTACTGGCAACAGGAAGTTACAGGTTGTGTACTTTTACGACCACCTCCGCAGAGATTCATCAGATCCATCCCAAAATTTAAGACCTTGATGATGCTTTATAGTGAATGTTGTGACTTTTTGTTGAACGACTTCGCCTTGATGGCGCAGCAAATTTCGATGTCTTGCCATGAAAAAAGAAACTCCGACTCCACATGGTCAGATCTTTTCCTAATTTCCCACGTTTGATGACAGTCCCGGCCTGAGGACATCTACAGTCCAATTTTGCATCATACTCATAGCGCCACCTGCTGGCAACAGGAAGTTATAGTTGCTATATTTTGGTGTACTGCTCCTAGCAGGTTAACCAGATCCACCTCAAATTTGATCAGGGCAATGTTAAGACTTCTGTGATGCAAAACTGCAAAGCTTTTGAGTTTATAATGGAACGCCGTTGCCAAAATTTCAACGAAGCAGCCGTCGTGGTACGTTTGACCTAAATGTACAGAACTTGGTAGGCACATGTATCACATGTAGACTTAAAAAAAAGTCTCCTGGGGCCATGCTCTACACCCAACAGGAAGTCGGTCATTTTTAATTTTGTGTATATTTTCTTGTTTAACAAACTCTTCCTACAGAATTAATCAGATCGACTTCAAATTTGAAGTCGCCAAGCCACATCTCTGCAAGAATTGCATTTTTCAGCGATTGGATGGAGAGCACTTCTGTTGTGTAAACCCCTTATTGTCCATCTACCTAAGGAAGCCATCCATCCTCTGAATGCTCTAGGTCTCTAGTTTGGGGTTTTAAAGATTCATGACGCTGATATTATCCTAGAGGTCACAACAGTTTCAAAAAAATGGTCTCACTACAATGAAATGGATACTATGGGGACTAACATCATCACACATGAATACAATTGGATCCACAAGAGTCTCAGCTTTCCAGTCATACCCAATTTATGTATCTCCAAGATTGTTTAGGGACCCCAGTATGCAGAAATATTCAAATACATCATTTTTAGAATAGGCAAAAATAGCACATTTGTACTGTACATGCATAAATGTGGGTTCACATAGAGAACAACAGCGCCGTGCGAGCTGAAGCCTGGCTGTTCACACCAGAAGCGCATTTCTCCGCAACGGTCAACAAGCGATTCTGCTCCTCTGCTGTTTACTATAGAGCTCTCTCTCTGTCTGTCTGCTTGTGTGTGTTTCTCGCTCTGTTTAAAAACAACTGTCAAATATGTGGAATAAGTACGTAATTTAAAAACCACGATCACAAACAGCAGCGACACGAGGCTGTTTCTGATAAATATAGTGGACGGATTTTGAAATGTGATTGGGTGGAGGGACTCGGAGGGAATCAAAACTCCGGGAGAACTGCAGGGAGAGAGGTTTGGGGGGAGTCAAAGACGTTTGTGGGATGGATATTTGATCATCTTATCAGAATCAGATAATCATTTATATCGTTTATTATACACTGCTCAAAAAAAATGAAGGGAACACTTAATCATCACAGTATAACACTAAGTCAGTTAAACTTCGGGGATATCAATCTGTCCATTTAGGAAGCACAAGTGATTGTGAATCACTTTCAGCTGCTTTGGTGCAAATGAAAGTGACGACAGGTGCAATGGAGAGGCAACAGCAAGACAACCCCCAAAAAGGGAATGGTTTTGCATGTGGTGGCCACAGAAAGCTGCTCTCTCCTCATCCTTCCTGACTGATTCTACTCTAGTTTTGTGTTCTGCTAGTGTCCTCGTCACTACTTGTATTATGAGGCGGTACCTGCAGCCCAATCAGGTTGCACAGGTAGTCCAGCTCCTCCAGGATGGCACATCCATACGTGCGGTTGCAAGAAGGTTTTGCTGCGTCTCCCAGCACAGTCTCAAGAGCACGGAGGAGATACCGGGAGACCGGCCGTTACACGAGGAGGGCCGGACGGGACCAGTATCTGCTCCTTTGTGTTAAGAGGAACAGGAGGAGCACTGCCAGAGCCCTACAGAATGACCTCCAGCACGCTACTGGTGTGCATGTTTCTGACCAAACTGTCAGAAACAGACTCCATGAGGTGAGGGCCCGACGTCCTCTAGCGGGACCTGTGCTCACAGCCCAGCACCGTGCAGCTCCATTGGCATTCGCCAGAGAACACCAGAATTGGCAGGTCCGCCATTGGTTCTCTTCACAGATGAGAGCAGGTTCACACTGAGCACATGTGACAGGCGTGAAAGAGTCTGGAGACACCGTGGTGAACGTTACGCTGCCTGTAACATCCTCCAGCATGACCGGTTTGGAGTTGGGTCAGTGATGGTCTGGGGAGGGATATCCTTGGAGGGTCTCACAGACCTCCATGTCATAGCCAACGGAACCGTGACTGCTGTAAATTATACAACATGCATCGGTAAAGAACTTCAACTTGAATAATTCGTTCATCAAAATCTGATGTGTGATTTAAGTGTTCCCTTAATTTTTTTGAGCAGTGTAGATTATCAGTGTTGTTTTCCTGTCAATTTCGCTCGCGGTCCGTGGAGGAAATAGACCAGATGCCGAAACTATCGCGAGCCGGCCACGGAGCTCCGTGGCGTGGAGCTGTGCTGTGTGAACACCAACATTGATTTAACATGGGCGCCGAAAGGATGCGGTCAGTGCTTCTCCGAAAATCGTGGCACTTCCGTTCCTGATGTGAACCCGGTGTAAAACTTCATAGTTTTAGCCCAAAACTCCATGGGATTAGCATAAATTGGGTAAATCTGTAAAGAGGAGACTCATGGGTACCCATAGAACTCATTTTCATTCACATATCTTGAGTTCAGAGGTCAAGGGACCCCTTTGAAAATGGCCATGCCAGTTTTTCTTTGCCTAATTTCTTAGCGTTCTTCCCAACAAGCTAGCATGACATGGTTGGTCCCAATGGATTCCTTAGGTTTTTCTAGTTTCATATGATACCACCTTCACTTTAGCTCTAAAACTGAGCCCGCTACAAACTCTAAAAGACAGAACGGCGGCCGGGCCGTCGGGAGTGTTAAGGGGTTAATGAATTAAAGTCATCTCACCATCCTTCGTCCATATTCTGGCAAAGCCGTCATAGGAGCCTGTTGCTAACAGCGTACCCTCGCTCTGTCAGAGAGAAAGAGAGACAAGTGTAAGAGTGGCTTAAAGAGAGTGTGTGTGCGCGCCGGACAGATGAGCATGGCAAGGCCAGTTTGGACACCTTGGACACAGATCCACGTTGTCTTTTGCAGTTGCAGAATTTGCCTTACGGAGTCCAGGCTGAATGGATTTGCTGTCGTTCAGCTGGGATTTGAAGTGAAGCCTGTGTTTACCATCAGCATGGACGCTTTCCAGGACATTTTTTTTGCCTCTGCCCTTGGCTCAGGTTCACAATCCACTGGCTGAACTAAAGGAAAATTCCACTCTCGGATGATCTTCCACCGTTAGACATCATCAACAGTTATGTTCAGAATACTCTGAGTATTCCTGTTTGATGAGGCACTTGTTGCCTTTCTGTTGCAGACATGACTGTACATGCAGTACATTAAGTACAAATCCATAGATTCCATAGAGCACACACTGCATAAATATTATGTAATTTTTTGGGGGGAAAAGCGATTTCAGAGAAAAGCAGACAGAAGAGTCTACACTATGCGTTTGAAGGATATATCCAGGATGTCAAACTGATTCAGCAGCAAAAAAAAGGTTAAAAAGATAAAGATAGAAGCTAAAGCTTCACAGATCACAGTGTAAAGGTGAACCACCGCATCACCTGGCGATCGAGACAAAGGATGATGAATTTAAGGACAACAACACTGTTCCTGTAAAGCCGGGTAGGTCTTTATTCAATGTTGACTTACAATGATTAAAAAGCCACATATGTATACATTCAGTATACCTTCAGTAGCTAGCATAGCATAGTGCTAACGCTAGCTCAAAATCCACAAAAACAACCTGAACATGAAGAAAATCTGAAACGATTACAGGAGAGTCTAAGGAGCACAGCCTTATAGCTGTCGGACCCTGGTCAAAGCTGGCCAATGCTACAATATGATTGGCCAGTCTGCATTTGAGGGGCGAGACTTAGCGAAGGGTCAATTGAGTTTGTGCCAGTAAATTAGAGTTCAAACCCCAAAGGGCTAAAACCCTATCGAGTTTGTGCTGGTTCATTATTAGGGCCTGAGCACCGACGAAGTGCACTGGCTCAAATTGCCGTGAGCTGGAATGAGCTAGAAACATGAAACTTGGCACAATAACTGTAAATGATGTGCAAGTACATCCCAAGAAATATGACCCCAATCGGCCAGACGGTGGCGCTGTAATAAATGCCCAGAGACGCGATAATGGAAAGGCCAAAAGTTGCATAACGCTTGTTGATATCTCATTGCATTTTGAAGATATTGACCAAAGAACTTTAAGGGGGTAGGGACTTACTTAGCAGGAAATTGGCCATAATTAATTGACCATTAATCCCATCATCATAAATCTTGGTAGATATCTTCAGTACGTGTTTGGGAATAGGCGTACCAAATCATTTTCAGCTCAACACATAGGGGGCGCCACAAAAAGTGTGTAGCTCAAAACCCTGTAGACAGAATTTCATCAGATTTGGTGCACTTACTCTGGGGGCGTTAACCAAGATCTGAAGTGTCATATTGATCGGTGCATGTGGGCGTTGCCTATTTAACATTATATGCTATGTTATGCCTTTGCTCAATTTGCTGTGAGCTGGAACGAGCTACAGACATGAAACTTGGTACCATAACTGGAAATGTTGGCACACATGTCCAGCTCCATGTGCTCTACAAAAAAGGCCACAACCACCACTAACGTCCACCTGACAAGATGTTCTGTAATTTTGATTTTTTTGAAAAACACATTCCATAACATCGCCTCCTAAACCGTAGGTCTGATTACTACCACATTTTCTGTGTCTCATTATTGGACCAAGCTTATCAAAAGTTGCATAAAGCTTGTTGATATCTCATTGTGTTTTCAAGATATTGACCAATGAACTTCAAAAGGGCATGGCTCAGCACATAAATACAACAACTAAAGTCAACAACAGTTGGTCCAATCATCACAAAACGTGCAAGAGTACCTGAAACATACCCTGAAAGTTTCATTTAAGTCGACCACTTGGGGGTAATACAAAGGGAAGTGGAATAAAACAAATCGTTCGTCCAATCATTACAAATCTCAAAGGATATGTTTCATAACAATGTTGAACCATGTGTGTAAAATTATTTTGATATCGCTCAAAAGGGGGCGCCATCAGTTCCAAACATGTGCATGTGCATGGGCTTGGTGCAAATCTGGCCATAAATCAATGACGGTTTGTCCAAACATCACCAAACATTCATTCATTCATTATCCGTAACCGCTTATCCCATTCAGGGTCGCGGACCTAGTCCCATATTTTGAATGAATGCACCCATGCAGAGTGACTCATTTGTTAACATGATGTGCGAGTGTGTTAGCGTGCTTACATTCCAGTCTAGCGAGGTGACGTCTTTGTTGCTGGGAACGTCCTGCCCTCCCTCTCGTATGCAGTGTCTCAGGACCAGCTGCGTGGAGCTGCTCGTACTGTTTTCACTCAGGTTCCAGATACGAGCCGTCGAATCACCGGACCTGAGACGGACCGACACGTTTAAACATAAACCATGTTTCCATAGACAACAGGTACCTCTCTAACATTGTTTGTTAACCAGTTTTATCTGGTTTGTTTGTTTGGAAAATGGGAGGAAAGGGAAGGTGACTAACCCCGATGCCAGCAGATCGCTGACTGGGTTCCAGGCACAGATGAAGACCTCTGACTCGTGGCCCCTCAAGACCATGGCCTTGTTCTGAGGGATGTCCACATCTCCGTCCACCTCCATCAGGTCCGTGTGGTTGTCTAAGTACAGAGTTTGATGGGTGACACACAGCGAGGCAGGATGTCAAGTTAACAAGTCAGCAGTGTTTAGAAAATACTTTGTCAAACTACTATCTCCAAGGTCAAAAATAATATTTCCTCCTTAATAAAAGTATCGCTTTGTCATTGCAGGTAGCTTAATTATCATTTGCATGTTTTGTTTTTTTGTATTGTAAATATATTACTGACTAGCTAAGGCATGGGCTCCGTTCTCCTCCCCGTTGGCAGTATTCTCTCCGTTCTTGGCGTTGCCGGCGATGCTGCCTCCGGTGGCCAATGACGATATTGAAGCGGCAGCCTGCTGCTGGGCCATTTTGTCCCGGTAGGCCTGCTGCCTCGTCTGAACAACGTCTGGCATCACGGCGTCGATTAGGGACAGAGACTCAATGGGCCGCCCGTCAAATAATGTTCCGTCCTACATAGTGGGAGAAATAATCAGTTAGAGAGGAGAGGAGAGGAGAGGAGAGGAGAGGAGAGGAGAGGAGAGGAGAGGGTTTCTGTCCCACCTCATTGATGCTGACTTCAGCCTCGACGTACTGCAGGCCCTTCTGGATGATGCTGATGAGGGCAGCAGGGGGAACCAGAGCACCATTGATGTTGGACTGGCTGATGTGACTCTCTATACCAAACGTAAACGCTGAGTGGGAGAACCCTGAAGAGGAGAAGCACAGGAGAAAGAGGGCAGGAGAGGAGAAGATGTTTTGAACACTGGAATGCTACGATATACTGTATATCACAGTAAATAATAGTTTCCCCCGTGATTAATTTAACATTTTGTGTTTCTCCACTAGCCATAAAGCCATCTTGCTCTTTGCACACCGCTGCTACTATTCTTTACTTTTGGAGGTTTTTTGAGATTATAAAAGAGATCGCTTGTATTGCAACCTCTGGCTACTACTGGCTACTACTGCCTCCCCTCCCCTCCCAGTCCAAAAACTTGCAAAAAGCCCGGCAAACTATCCTAACCTTAACTGTTCCAAGATCAATTCCTAACTTTATCAATCTCGTAAGAGTTTCTCCAGTTTGTGGGCTCCCTTCTAAGCCATCACCCCCACTACAGCTGACTGATGCACCGCCTAAACTTTCCGGGTAAAATTCTTGCTCCAGAATTTCTGTTCCATCTGTGCGAGCGGTAGACATAAACAGCTGTTTGGGGTCAAACCCAAACCTAACGGTTCAATACGGATATACCGTTACACCCCCCATTGATGAATATGATAAGGACTTGAGAGGATACCTGACTCCTGTAGGTATCTGTAGACCAGGAAGTTGACCTCATCACTGCTAATGCTCATCTTTACTCCCGTTACACCATTAGGTCAGCACGCACACACCTAGCCTGGAAAACAGGGAGAGATTGATTCAGTCAGTGAAGGGTAAACTCATCATTGACACTACTGCTCAATGTACACGATACAACACATGTGGCTGCAATATAATAAAGATAATTGAAATATGGCCGGATCTTGTTTGAATATCAGAGCGTCGGCAATTCCATCGGCCTTAAATGAAGCCTTTTTTAAATCCTGTTTTAATTTCAGCCAAAATAAAAAAGGTAATTTCACCACTAAACTGACTGTGGAAATGGAAAATACTGTTGAGCATCAAAGTCCAGTCTATTTAGAGGTTTACTATGTAGGTAGGTTGTCCTACCAAAATATATGGAATTGTTAAAATGTACAGAAACATGTAATAAATCTATCTAGGGATGGGAAGACACCAGAAATGTAGTAGTCCATGATTCTTAATACCAATTTGATACCATGGTAAAAAAAAACAGAAGCAAAACAATAAACCCCATGTACTTCAACATACACTCCTTTATTACCGTTTGCATACTGTTTTTTGAGAACTGATTATTAATCGTTGATGATCCACCTGAAATTTCTCGCCAAAAAACATTTCTCGGATTGAGTATTTTCTTCAGCTATACTTCTTTAGTGTTGACAAATAGTGTCTCACTCAAGCGGCAACCTCTTGTGCCGACAAATGAAGCCAACGCGGAAGTGCCAAAAACTGTAGTTCTTCAAAAGGCCACTTGAGGCCGGCTCCAAAGGCGAAGTTTGTTTGCCGCTAGCTGTCTGCTCTGCTGCGTCAGGCGGGAACCGCCGCAGCTCCACCGACAATCCACCTCCGCCCATTTCTGTATTAGCTGGGAGTTACGGGTATTCACACCAGCTGCGTTTCTGCTGCAAGCTCTTTCTTTCTACATAGAGTTTGCCTTTCAAAATGGCCATTATTCATTATAAATGTAATTTATATTTATTTTAGACAGAGAAAGGTTAAGAACCGTGTGGTAATTTGTAAATAATAGTAATAATCCACAATTAAAACTCCGTACTATATTCATTCATGGAGCTCTGCAAGTCACTGCATGTTCTACAACACTGTCCAGCACATATTTATATAAATAAAAGCCTCATGTTAACAAATGAGGGAATTCTGTCCACAGAAAAAAATGCTTGAGGCTTTTTTTTTTTTTAAATGAAAGCAGGAAGTGTTGATTTAAAAATAAGTCTTTACTTATTTTCATATCCGTAACATTTTCTACAGATAGACATCAAAACTGTAGTAATGTTGCTGGTATGATGTCAATATACAGTCAATAGATCACTTTCACTGTCTGTTGTTGCTGTGAACCGCACACGCCACGCTTCAAAAATAGGCAAGACCTCTATTCTCTATAAGAGACGCAGCTGAGACGCGCTTGAGATGAACGCCGAAATAAAAAGCAACATGAAACGCAGCCGCCACGCGCTCCAGACGTTCTCTGTTTGTCCTGGGCTTTAGGCTGTGTGCTGAGATGGACTCGGCCGGAGCCACCCACACTGAGCTTCACAACGGCTCTTCAGAAACCTATAGGTGACGTCACGGAGACTACGTCCATATTTTATACAGTCTATGGTTTCACTTTTTTTCCCCAGGCTACTTCTCCTCCACCTGAACACTTATAAATCATTTAATGAACTAATTTGGGTACCAATTCACTGCAAACTATCAACTAAAAAAATACAAAGGGGGGGACGAACCACCAGGGCAATATTACTTCTTCAGTTTCTGCATCCAAGCACATGTCAGGAGACCATGATCCGACATTGCTTTTGTCAGTGGTTTCATTATCTAAAAAGGTTGGGAGCCATATATTTAAAAAAAAACCTCACTGAGAGCCAGAGAGACGATCCCAAAATAAGGGCCAGCTCAAAGCCCATTTCCCCTGAGAATAATCAGCCATGTAAAGCCTGGAGCTCAGTGTCTGCAGCCCCCCCTTTCCCAGGAGAAGGACAATTTCTGTGCATTTAATGGCAGTTAAGTGGATGAAACACTCTCATGGGTACTGTGAGCTCTAGGTCTTACGTCCTGCTCAGGGTGAACATCAACAGGGAAAGTAGCTAGCTTTGGCGAAGACTTGTGCGCCCCATCTAAGTGTTGAAGGAGACATCGGATTGGCTACAGATAATTCCTTGTTGAAAAAAAAAAATGCATTTGTGGAGCATTCACGTCAGGGGAGTCTAAAAAAAAACACACACACAAATGCAGTGAAGTTCACACATGACAAGCAGTTTGTAAATGCTGGTTCAACCGTTTGTGTCCACCTTATTCCTAGCCCCCATGATGCCTGGCATGAATTATGGGCGTAACTTCCGTTGCGTCGTGTCACTGAATCGTAAATCTAGTAAAACGTGTGAACACCACCTATTACACCTCAAACGGTATAATGTGATCATAGCTCTGTCTTCTACTATGGAGATTAAGATTAATCTTTAAAAGGTGTTTAATACGGAATTCAGAGTGTATCTATTGTCTCAACATGGAAACCGCGGAGCCGGCGGCTAGCAGCTGACCGTGCTAACGGCGCTAACAGTGCAAACAATGGCAACAGTGCTGACGGAGCAAACCATGTTAACCTAAAGGAGGGGAACTAGAGGGTGGGCGCTACGCTTACGCAATGACGGCGTGGGTCGGGATGGCGTAATCAGCTGTAACTGTCAGCTGAGAGCAGTGCGGAGCGGCGGCCGTTAGCTAGCCAGCGGGGCACAACGGAGAGAGGCACATACACTCACTAACATGCACACGCTGGCTGACCCGGCTACAGAGGAGCTCGGATTACAACACAGAGAGAGGGAGACCAACTTCCTTCTCTGCTCTTACTCCACTAGATCTTTACATTGAAAATAATTGGTCGCCACCATATTAATGCTCTGAATCCCATATATAGGACATTTAATGATGACCTGAGGGGAACCCGGTCACAGCAACAGCAAACAGGATACTATTATACAATCCACATGGCATTGTGTAAAGTAAGAGCGGGCCAGTGTGTCTACTTGACATCTACTCACTGACAATTTTTGCTAATCCTACATAATCAGGCTACAACAACAACATTAGCAGCAGCAGCAACAGCAGCAGACTTCACACTATAGAGCCAGTTGCATCACCTTCACAAGAGAATAAGGCTGCCGTGGCTGAGTTGTTTGGGGATCTGTCCCTGACCCAGGAGACGGGGAAACAACTCTGTGGCAAAGACAGCAGAAGAAGAGGTGATGCCGTTCTCTGGCATGTTGGCTCGGCGACACTTATCTGTGCCCCAACCCCCTCTGTCTCTAGTGAGACAGGATTGTGTTTTCCATGGAAACTACTATCAGCAAGTAGACAAAGTAATGCAAACCACCTCGGATGAGGATTTTTACTCAGAAGTAACGTAATCACACTTACTAAACAATGCTAACTGGCAACATTTTGTGATGTTGAAATGAGCCGTTACTACCGCCCCATGAAACACTGGCATTGCAGACATACAGTAAGCTACTGAGCTCTAAATTACACCAATTATTAAATCATAAGCAATTTACAACAGTTCCATACTGCAAACATTTCCGCTCCCTAGTAAATACGCCACCATGTGTGTGTTTATGACATAAATATAGGACAGCCACTGCTGAAAATATCTCAGCAGGGCAAAATCAAACCGAATATGATCAGTGCAAGTTAGTCCAAAATACTTGATTGGCTCTAATTACACCTCTAGAGAAATAAATACATCGAGTGAACAGGAACAGAAATACCTGCAAACTGTTATGCACTTCAATGTTGCTGATATTGTGTCAGGAAATTGATGATTTAACACTTTTTCATGCTGTAGTTTGTGGTTGGGGTATTAACACAACATTATTGCGTGTTACATATTTTCAATCATCTATCTGGAAAAGATAGATGATGGAAATGTTTCTTACCAACACCCTTTTAAACATGATGCAGTCCAATACAAAATCACAACAATGACCATAAGAGTTGGGACTAGGGATGTCACGAGAACCGATACTTCGGTACCAAGACGATGCCAAAATTCTTAAAACGTGACGGAACTCGTTTTCTACGGTACCGTACGATGCCTGCAGGGTCCGAAATCAACACCCGCCAAGCGCCAAATACGGCTGCTTCTGTCCTCTGCTCTCTGTGTCGGAGTTTTACACACAAACACACACACACAACAGCGCCATGCAGCAACGAGATCCAGAGACGCAGAGATCCTTGATGTTCGAGAAGAGGATTCACTCGTGGGGGAAAAAACTGAACTGAGCAAATTGAATTTATATCTTTTGTTGCTTATTGCTGAATCTCTGAAAAGTGGTGTTTTTTTTATTCAACTCTGGACTTCTCTGTATTTCCGGTGAATGTTATTGGGACTTGCATTTGATTATCTTACACTTAACTCCCCAGATCCACTTTGTTTGAACCAATCCAACAGCATCCAATCAAGTTTCAGGAGAAAACCAACAAAGAAATAGAAGTGCACTCGGAGAGCGCAGACCTCCGCCAAAGCAGGTTTCATGTACGTCGCTGCTATGTATATGTGTGACGTTACTGACGTGTGTCTATATATGCGGATATATGAGACTGCTGAAAACCGGCCGGCTTCAATCAGCTGCTGATTGACGGTTCATCTCTAGCTTTTAGTTCAGGAAGCGTTTGATTTGTGCAGCAGAGTTTACTATGAGCGGAGCACGCATTTTAAACGTCAATATCGCAGCCGTTCATTTAATTGTGGGAAGCCAAAATCGTGATTAATATTCGATTAATTGTGCAGCCCTACAAGCTTGTATGACATGGTTGGATTCCTTAGGTTTCTAATTTCATATGATGTCAGTTTCTCCACTCTAGCTTCAAAACTGAGCCCGCTACAACTTAAAAAAATCCCAAGTAGCATTAATGAGTTAAATAAATTAGTGAAGTTAAAACAAATTTGCGTTAATGAGTTATTATCCCGTTAAGTTTCACCAGTCCTACAAAATACAAAAATATTAATATGGATATTAACATATCCTCTATCTCTCTATCTATTAGGGATGCCATTTAAAGTAACAGTAGGCAGTATATTTTTGTGCCCTTGAAGGGAGACTTTGACCAATCACAGGTCATTTCATTGAGAGAGCGTTCCTATTGGCTGAGCTCCAGTCATGTGACCGGAACTTGGCGTTCCTTCAACAGATTTCACAGGCGTCACAAACTTTCTCATTTTACAGCTAAACCGTGCACTACAAGATGATTCTGAGAACATCTGAGGAGAGAAATAGGCATTAACGTAACAGAATATTGATTCATATTTGATCAGCGCTGCCTAGATTGACCGTTTGGTCGGATTTCACGAGTGATTGACAGCCGGGTCTCAGACAGCAGACCTCAAATCAGCTCTTACTGCTTGTTTTCCTCCGGTCTGTGAAATCTTGCAGATGCCATTAGGAGCACCGGAGGACACAGAGGAACATGATTTTTTTCAGGTTACCTGTTTCATGTACTACTGTCACGATATTGCGACCGTTTTATAAAAATAATTTTTTTTAATCATATTTGTTCCAATCTCGCCTACTTCAGCTTTAAGTTTCACAGTCCTAGAAAATACAAAAATATCAATATGGATATTAACACATCCTCTATCCATCTATCTCTCCATCTATTAGGGATGCCAGTTAACCAGCTCAAAGGTAGACAAGATCAATACACTGTAATACAACCTGCTTATAGCTTATTATAGGCATAAATCACCCAATAAATGTACAATTGTGTCACTCAAATTTAAAGTAACCGCATCCACACTACACCGACATGAACCGTGTCTGCACAGCCTGCGTAGCAAAAGCAGCAGCAGCAGCTTCAGTCCTCCATCTGTATCTACACAGGATGCGTTCGGGCACAGTACTGAGTGTAGCAGCGTGTATTGTAATCTTCCAAAGTGTCTTTTTTTGATTCTACAACTGGGATTTTAATTCTACACATATTAGATTTAAATATCTTGAGTGAGATTATTACAACCTGCTGCCCGTTCAAACTCCTCAAACAAAAGGAAACCGCACAAAGTAATTCATTCAGGGAGTAAATACGTAGAGCGGGCAGGAATTGATTTGAATCAAACGCAACAGCAGCTTTGATCAATACACTTAAAACAAGATGGGAGGCTGAGTATATGCCTGCTGTTGTGTTTTGGCTGAAATGAAAACCTGCAGACTGTTGAGTCACAGATCACTGAGACCCTCTGCTCAAATCCCATCTGACAGCAGCAGCAATGCCCGGGGAGGACCTCAGGTTTGTAAACAGAAAGCTGTAGGTTCCCTCCACCGCCATCCTCACTGCAGTGGCACTGTGGAGCCGCTATCTGCAGTGAGGATCCTCTGTGTTGACAGTGTGGGGGTAAAACAGAAGGGGGGATGGGAGAGGAGAAGGGAATCTCCATCTCTGCATTTCTTCCCTCCTCTCTCTCTCTCTCTCTCTCCCTCTCCCTCCCTTTGTGACTGCTGCCAGTGGCAAACTGTTCTGTATACAGTAAATGTTAAATCAACGACAGGAAGGGAGGGAGAGACCCACAAAGACTATTAATCAAAAGCAACAGAAAATCAGGACACAACAATCAAATACATGCAACATACAACCTATTACCATTTCCTAATGGAGGCGTGTTACTGAGGAAGCAATACTAAATTCATATTGATGAGAGTGTCCCTCAATATAAAATCACTAAATAAATCATAATTTGCCTTTGGTTATCAACTGTATTATATACGGTACATAATACATTAACCCAAACATGAAACATCCAATCAAAGGCTTTAGCTCACCAAAAGAGGCGTTATTAAGGGTGTGTTTTTTAAACTAAAATGTGTTATACAGGTAGCAAACTCCTTTAAATTCAAAGCAAAAATAAACATACATTCTGTGTTTGTCACACCACAGAAAAAATGTGTTACTAACCACCCAGTCAAATTTGAATGATAAAAAAGAAATCGTCGAGTATATAAAATTAGCTTTCAAAATCATGTAAAAATCAGCAGTATTCTCTGCTCTGAGACGCTGAGGGGGCGTGTCGCTGAAGGCGCTGAAACCTGAAACCTCTCTTAATACATCCGTGGCTGAAACCACACCCACAAGCGGGGGAAGGTGCAGCCTGTCAGGATTCCCTCAGTAGCGGCGAGCGAAGAGGGAAGAGCCCAGCGCCGAATCGCCATTGGCGGATTGGGGAAATGTGGCGTACAGAAGACCGCTTGTCCGGTGTCACTCGGGGGTCCGAGTCCTTCTGATCGAGGCGCAGCAAGGTGGACGGTGTGAGGCCGGTAACAGCCCCCGTCACGCAGTCTGCCCTTGGGATTCAACTCGGCGGGTTAGGGACGGCCGCTCAGTGTGGAAGGATCTACTCGCGGGACCTCTCCCCGGCGCTGGCTGGCCCCCGCCAGGCGCATTTCATTCTTCATTCTTTTTTCATTTCTATTTTATTTCAGCTTGGAAAGGCTCGGGGAGAGGATGGAGCTTTACAGCGCCCCTCGCCCGGACCTCGCCGCTTCCCGGGGCCTTGGTCAAAGTTGTGACTTTTGTGGTCCTGGTAGTCTCGAAGACATTCACGGTCCTGGTACTCCATACTCTGACACTTTGTCATTTTCTTTTTTTTTTAAAAAGATTATTAATTTTTTTACAAGTTTACAGAAAAAGAATAAATATACATAAGACATGGGATGGATTACAATCATAAAACTACAATACAATACAAAAACAGTCATGAAAATGCCAACGCCCAACGTGGGGCTCGTACCCACGACCCTGAATATATGAGTCTCATGCTCTACCGACTGAACTAGCCGTGATCACCTTTGATAACCTTCTGGGTTTCTATTTTGCCTTTCAAAAAACAGGTTTCTGAAGACGGGTGGGGTCATATTAAGGCATGGTCACGCTGACATTAGCCAGACTGGCTCCACTGCGTCATCGAGCCATGATTTCCGCCAAAAAAATCCTGAACACAAAACTGGCGAAAAACAGTTTAATGGTCTAACTCCACCATCCAGTACTACGATGTTCACAGTCATTGCGCATGTTTTCAGTCATTATTTTCCAACATTTAGAATGTGTTTAGAAACAAATCTCTGAATTTCCTTTACACGGCCTTTAATGGAATAACTTAAAGTGACTTAATAAGCGCATAGGATGTGTGCTCGACTTTAGCGAGCGTCGATGTGCGCGGTCGAGAGAGAGACAGACAGAAAGAGAGAGAAACGGAAAACACGCACCGCGCACAAGTTTGTTTACTAGAAAGTTTGTTTACTAGAAAGTTTGTTTACTAGAAAGTTTGTGCATCTTTTGGGGTTACGAGACAAGACGGGCTTCCGCCAACGTTAGCGAGAATGCAGTCGACCGAGAGAGGGAGAGAGCGACACACGAGTGACGGACGGTGAGTGTGAAGTTAACGGTGACGTTATAGCTGTGACGTACAGTTTAGGCTGTCGGTTAATAAATGCTACAACTCTCAGGCCAACTTCCTGTATCCTGCCCCGTTAGCCCCAAGGAAATAATTGTTTTAGGTACTTCCAATCCAAACTAATACATACATTAATATAAAAAAAACAAAGTTACAGGTTTAATCTATGATACTGTATGACAGCACTGTAAAGTCTTTTTTACTTCCTTTACTGTGCAGTTGTATAAGGTACTAAGGTGAAATTAACTCCAATCTGCAAGTGGCTCTCCCCTCCCCCTCTCTAGGGTTACTGCTCTCTTCTTGGAGTGACAGATTGCGTTGGCAAGCCAAGCTTTGCCTCACAAGGCCTATGTGAGGTCGGCGAGGCTAGCTGTCTGCCGGTTACAAATGGTAGAACGTAGGCCTTCGCCAGCTAGCCTCACTTGATGGGCAGCTAAACCTGCTCCAGGCAGCTTGTGTCCTTGAATGCAGCAGGTCGGTGAGAGCCACTGAATCAACAGCGGTTATCTCACTGTGAGCTGCCGTCGCTCACTTGAAGGATCTCTTTAGAATGTAAAGTCTGTTTGCTCATATCAGGAACAAGTAACGGTTACTGCTCGCTTTGCTATTCACATAATGGGACTGGATCTCACACTACTACAGCAAAACAGAAGAGGAGCAAAACCATCATGGTACAGGGGTACACTAGTTAACATCAAGCATGAGATGTGTTTCAGGTCAAACACTCCAATCATTGACATAAAAAAAGACCCAAAAGAACTACAGAACTACAATTAGAAATTTTGATTCTGTCATCAACATGTTACAGACAAAACTCTAAACTGCAGCATGATGGTACAAAATATCATCATGCTGTAAATTATGATGTAATGACATAAACCATTAAAGCATCAGTTGACCTGGAACAATGTCATTATACTTGCTGACACAAATTTTAATATTTTAGATTTGTGGGTGATTTCTGATCGATCCATGAGTGCGACATCTCTTCATACCCAACCGATGCTGACGCATTTAATCTGTATCCAGAGTTTCTACAAGCTTTATACTATGATGACGTCCCAGATTAAAAGGGACCGTTTGGGCGCCTGGGTTAGCTCAGTTGGTAGAGCGGGCGTCCATGTATCAAGGCTTGGTCCTGACCGCGGCGGCCCGGGTTCGAATCCGGCCTGTGGCCCTTTCCGCATCCACTCTCTCTCTCCCCCCTTTCAAGACTCTATCCACTGTCCTCAATAAAAAAATGGAAAAATGCCCCCAAAAAAAATAACTTTAAAAAAAAAAAAAAAGGGACCGTTTGTAACTTCTTACACGTATAAATCATTGCGGGTCGGTGTCCCATGCGCTCTCACGTGTGGCTACGCTGTTCAGACGAGACTCCAACACAAGCTACACGGAAGCACCAAAACCTCAAAGTTCTATCTAGTGAAGCCCGTCTTGAAAAACAGTGTTGGCCGCGGTCGGAGGACGCGGGGGAGACCGTAGCTTTGGTCTCCAGGGCCGGAGTCTCTGCTGTACTCTGCTCCTCTGCCTGCCTGCCTTCACTCGCACACCGCGCTCGTTCTCGCTATTTCGCTCCACTGTCACGTGCATGCACGCACACTACACACTGCAGAAGAGTTAGTTTAGCTCTGAGAATATCTAGTGAATGTACAGTGGACGTTTGTGCAGAAATAAATGGTTCAGCTCCTCCAGACCAACAGAGGTTTCCCGTGTCTTGTGAAGTGACGGGGCTCCGCAGAGAGAAACGTTATCGTCTCTGACCAAAACTCCGGTGTCTCCCCTGTTCCCTCCGGCCGCGGTCGGGAGGCTGAGGCAGGAAAAGCCAACACTAGGATCAGCATTGATTCATGGAGAGACCTTCGTCTGGTCAGCTAACATTACTGCCAAGCAGCTGAAATAGAGTGATATTGTGGTTTTAGCTGACTTGTGTCGCCTCACTGTTTTGAGCGATGCTCGTTCATGTCTATGTAGAGCGAGCACAAGCGCGAGCCCGACACTGACTTTCATTCACTTAATGGCCACAGATGTCACTGTTAACAAGCATTTCTGATTCTTACAAACAGTCCCTTTAAAGCCTTGTTTTCACTTATTTAGTTGGGTTTGTTCATACTTTATTAGGGCCCGAGCACCAACAACGTCAGTCTGAGTTCACCATTATACAACAAGCTGTTGTAACTCAACTGTACTTGGTCAAATCCATTCACATGTCAATATTGAGTTATAATAACTGCGTCAGCTACTGGCCACAAGGAGTAGGCCTTGTGTGACAAACGTCATTCGCGTTGTTGTTGTTGTTGTCGTCGTCGTCGTCGTCGTCTACACTTAAAATACAGCAACATAAAGCGTGTTCCGTGTGCGTTCGCTAGCATCGCATGGCGGACACATAAAGTGGTACACAATTTATAATAGGTCAGTTCCTGCAGTGTACATTATACGCAGGAAATAAAGTCTATTTCGTGCGTGCGGTGTCCGATGCTCACTGAAATGTACGGCTGCGTCGACCGGCGTGCCGCCAGTTTGGACTGGATTGCCCTGTCTCTACAAAGTCTCCTTATTGCTGTTGACATATCCAGTGGTTCATTCCCTTATCTTGTTGTTGACACGTCAACATCGTCCATTTCTCTGGACATCGCTCCTCTTGTGCTGTTATCCTGTGGGTTAACCATATTGTTGAGAGTGGCTCTATGGTAAACTGTTAATCCACAGACCCTTACCTAAGACCCTGGTGAGCATCTATTTCCAGTAACAGACTGAGGAAGCCGAGCTAGTGAGAAAGACTAACAGGATGAGCCCATTTATTGACAGCTGGGGGGTATTAGGTGACCTCGGGTAGGCTGGAGTCTCAGGGTAGAATAAGATCTGGTAAACACCATTACCTGTGTAAGCACACAATGACCTGCCAGCACACCACACAACTCGTTTACAGAGGAAAACAAAATATGGCTTACTTAAAGCATTCAGTCTGTCCAATATGTCAATTAATGTCAATTATCTGCCTTTCTCAAAGCCACCAGACTCCATTGACAGAAACAATAATTTTACCTTCGCTGATCATTGTAAAACACACTTCATTCAAACTGGACAGAAACAAAAGAAAACTCACCAAAACCGTCTTTGTTAGTCTTTCTACTGTTCCAGTAATAACCAACTCTGGTCTGAGAGTTTGAAGGAGATACTGAATAAGTAACAGATATCAAAAAGAAGGAACCACAGAAACATTTTCTGTTTACCAACCCTGTTTTCCGGCGAATTTAAAAAAAAAACTGCAAATACGCACTAATTTTGGTAGAAAAGGGGTATTAGTATGAAATTGATCCAGACTGATAACATTAGTTTAAAGGGGACATATCGTGCTCATTTTCAGGTTCATGTTTGTATTTTGGGTTTCTATTAGAACATGTTTACATGCTTTAATGTTAAAAAAACATTATTTTTCTCATACTGTCTGTCTGAATATACCAGTATTGACGCTCTGTCTGAAACGCTCCGTTTTAGTGCATTTCAACGGAATTGCAACGGAATTGCGTTGCTAGGAAACAGCTTGGGTCTATGTTTACTTCCTGTCAGCTGATGTCATTCACATCCACTGCAACAGGAAATAAACGGGGACACAATTAGTATGTTTACGTTTAAAACTGTGAAATGGTCTATATATTGTAGATTTGTGACATCACAAATGGACAAAAATCCTAACGGCTTGTTTCAAACGCACAGTTTCTGAATACGGGCCGTGTGTATTTCTACATGGATTGAGTGTTTTGATACCTTCACAGTATTTATATACCACTCAAACCTGCTTTATAATATAAAAGACGTGAAAATCTCACTTTTTACAATATGGGACCTTTAAAGGCCCAAACCCACCAGACAGTAGCACCATAAAATGTATCCACATATCTTCATGAAATATGGGGTGCTAGAGGGTGATGTAGTGACAACAAGCAGGGGTAGTCAATGAACCTATGTAGCTGGCAAGCTAACTTGCTAATACGCTAACAGACTGGAAACATTGCTCTTCCAGCTTCTATTTTCTCTGTGCTCTGCCGTCTACTTTCTGCTGGCGCTTTGATCTCAGGATTGTACATCAGTTCTTTACTGAAGAGGTCAAAAAGCTCTCCGAAGTCGGTCACTAATGGGAAATTAAGTTCACACAGTTTATTCAACAGTCATTTTTAAGCATTTGTACCTGCATTTGTATCCTATATCATAACTGTCTGCAAACCATGCAAATGTCAGTTAGTCATGAAATTAAATTTGGCTATGAATTTATTAAAATATTTAAATTCAAATATGAATGATGCTATTCATACGAGAGCCTGACCATCCGACGCACGATGCAGACACAAAAGTGGTCCGCCTGAGTCTGACATCAGAACTGTGTCCATAGCAACGGTCTGCTATAAAGAACATAACAGACCGTAGAACGCCATGATTGACCAATCAGAACTGAGTATTCAACAAAGCCGTGTAACAAGGGCAATTAAACACTCTAGATCACTGCTTCACGCCATCCAAAAACGGTTACAGAGTGGAATCACTACCTGTATTCGGGAAGAGCGACCACGCAGCCTTCTTACTGAGGTCAAAGTATATAAACAAGCTACGACACATTGCTCTCAGTGACGCAAGAGGTCAGGAAATGGTCGCTTATCTTTTCTTTCTCGTTTCTCTCTTCTTCATGAGCACCTGACTTTTGACAACTGGCCATTTTTGTTTATCTATAGTTATTAAAAATGATTTAATTCCCTGTGAAGTTTACCATGTCAGTGCACTTTGGACAATAAAGCTTATTGTTAAACTGTAAAATATCCTGCCTCCATTACATATCATTATATCATTACATATCACAATAGAAAATTATTTCCAGTGCTGATAGGCTATTTTATGTAAACAACACACCGGATGACTAAGATCTAGAGTGCAGAGTTATAGCATCATGAATGAAATAAAGCGGCAGAGTGAGGGCTCTGCAGTGAGGAAAACAAAGCCTTCCAATAAGCCTGACCTGACATTAACACAGCTAGTTGCCAAAATGGGGTGGGAGCTTTCACAGCAAAGCATCCTGGTTCAACCAGAGAACCAAATGAACAATGTCACCAAGTCAGGCAGAAAGTCCTTGGCTATCCGAGCGTGAATAAACACGACCGTCACCATGGGGACGGATAGCTTCTATGGTTTCCTATCCTGCATTGTACATTGTGCACTGCTGGGTAGAGTTCACAGGAAGTCTGCTGGATTCTGTAACAGTTCAAAACAGGAAGAGTGCACGGTTTCTTTTTAACGGAAATCAAACTTTCTGGCAATCACGGATGGTTACGAGAGCGAAAAATAAGCTCACTTCCAACATGTTTATTCTCCTCAGTAAAATAAGACACCGGGGAGAGGAAGGGATACAGGAAGCAGCAGGGTTTAGGGGAAATTTGGTCCAAATGGGGGGAAGCAGCAACGACACTTGTGTTATCCAACCTTGATCTGACCCAACATACATAGCATACTCTACAAAATTGAGCTTCCTTAGCCAGGAGCACTTGACATACTGGGATGATCAAAAATCAACCGTTGCTAGCAGCTAGCTGGAGAATGAATCAAGGTCTGACTGGAGTAGCGGCAAAGTACGTTGACTTCTTGATATTTGGTCAGACCTTGTTCCTTCCTATGTTTACTTTCTCTCTCCTGACTCACAAATTTAACCAATGAGCGACATATCTCTGAGTAAAAAGAAAAGTTACCAATGTTTACCAATTCATCCAAAATATCAAATATAATAATATAATATATAATAATAATAATAATAATAATAATATATAATATTATAATATAAATATCATTTATATTTATTTTAGACCGAGAAAGGTTAAGAAACGAGTGGTAATTTGTAAATAATAGTAATCCACATTAAAACGCAGTACTTTATTCATTCATGGAGCTCTCCAAGTCAGTGCATGTTCTACAACACTGTCTGGCACATATTTCAGAATAAATGCCTTGTGTTAAAAAATTAAGGAATTCTGTCCACAGAAAAAATGCTTGAGGGCTTTTATTTTGAAATTAAAGCAGGGAGTGTTGATTTAAAAATAAGTCTTTACTTTTTTTCATCTCCGTAACATATTCTACAGATAGACATCGAAACTGTAGTAATCTTGCTGGTATGATGTTAATATACAGTCAATAGATCACTTTCAAATCAAATCAAATCAAATCAAATCAATTTATTTTTGTATAGCGTCAAATCACAACAGAAGTTATCTCAAGACGCTTTATATATAGAGCAGGTCTATGACCGTACACCATAGTTTAGAGACCCAACAGGATCCACCAAGCGCACTGTGGCCAGGAAAAACTCCCCGATTACTGGGAAGAAACCTGGAGCAGAACCGGGCGCAGGGCGGGCGACCATCTGCCGAGACCGGCTGGGGGGATAGATAGATAGAGTGAGAGAGAGAGAGAGAGAGAGAGAGAGAGAGAGAGAGAGAGAGAGAGAGAGAGAGAGAGATAGATAGAGAGAGAGATAGAGAGAGAGAGATCACTGTCTGTTGTTGCTGTGAACCGCGCGCATCACGCGTCAAAAATAAGCGAGACCTCTATTCTCTAGAAGAGACACAGCTGAGACGTGCTTGTGACGTACGTGAGACGTGTGTCTCACACGGGCAGTGTGGCTGCTCTAACCTGTTAACAGACGCCGAAATAAAAAAAGAACAGGTAACGCAGCCGCCACGCGCTCCTGACGTTCCCGGTGTGTCCCATACTTTAGTCAACAACGTGTTCCTTTTCTCTATAGATCTTGGTGAAACATCAGTACTGAACTGCATTAGATTATAGAGGTGTTCAAGATCCTGAGAACCACCCATGTGCATTCTTGTATAGGATTTTAATTAATCTATACATGATATAGGCCAATAGAAAACCTATAATTTGCAAGCCAGCAACTCGAAAAAAGTGAGAAAGTAGCCACTCCTACATAACACATAATACAAGCAATTAAAAATACAAATGCATTCTGCAAGATACGATTTCATGGGGAATATCACCAAGGGTATACGTTTTGTAAAAGGGAGATTTTCTGGCAAATGAACAAACTTTAGTAACAAACACCAAGCAACATGAACCAAAATCAGTTAGGAACAGGTTATTCAAAAGCCATTATTGTGAAAGGACAAACTACAAAATCAAAAGTGCCTTGCAAGTTATTATAGGTCTTTCCCATTTTATGTCTAGGCTCAGAAAACTAACTCTCCATGACCTGTGATGTGAATAGGAAGGTGGAAATTTTACTCACCACAGTAGTTAGTCTGTATGCTCCACCAGTATGTTCAGTCGGGGGCTTGTACCATGGGCTCAGAACCTGCAGCAACAAGAGGTAGAAGACTCAGTTAAAGGCTTTTGAATTAAATGAATGAAATGTTTTGGAAATCGGCGGTACTGTTGCATCCAAAGTCAAAGGTCACATCACATACATAAACTAGAATCACCGGCTCGCGGCTGTATTCCTCCGCCAACCAGTCAAGTTGCAGTTTACATCCACGTCTGCACAAAATGTCATCAGTTCATCATTTTAATCCATAGACCGTATATAAAGATGGATGACATGACAGCTCCCCAAAAAGTGAAGCCAAAACATCCGGATCACCCCCTGGCAGCTGGCTGCAGTATAGGTCATAAATCCCGCTCCCTCTGTGTTCACGGATGGGACATGGGCCAAACTAAAAAGCCAAAGCACGTCAAATATTCTTTTCCCTAAGATGAATTCTGTCATTTTTGGTAGTTCTTATCACGCTGGTGTATGTTCCAAGTGTTCATTTTGGTTTTAATTAGTTATTTGACGCTTTAAAAATGGGGTGAGACATCATGATTGACAGCTGTGATTGACAACTGTGATTGACAGCTGCTCTGAGTGAAGAAGTCACAGAGTCGGAAGCTCGGGAATTGTACGACAAAGATGTAACTGTTCCATAACCGTCATGAGTCTTTGTGCCAAATTTGAAGAAATTCCCTTCATGCGTTTCCGAGATATCATGTTCACGAGAATGGGACGGACGGCCAACCCGAAAACATAAAAAACAGCTTTCATATTCTCAAATTTGACCCAAACACAATCCAAGTTAAAAGAGTTTCTGTGCTAAGTGAATACAAGGCAAAAGTAAGCACGGCTCACAAACCCCTGCTCACTGCTTAACCCCTGCTAAAGTAGAGCCAAAGGGTTTGCCCTTTTGGAAACATTTCTGAAATGTTGGGCACCCTGGACTTCTAACCCACAAAAGGCACAACTAGAACACACTGTCAACCATCATACAAATTTGAAGTTCCTAAGTTAAATAGTTTCCGAGTTCTGCTCCGGAAATGGTATTTAAGTCGAAAACGCGCTATATACCCTCAACTACGTTGCCGCGGGGGTATAACAAGATTATTCAACGCATAAACCATTTCTCACATATCTCCAAAGGCAACTGGAAGGTTCATTTGTAATAGTAAACACATTTTAAACTTGAATTATTTATCATTTCACTGGACTTTATTGGAAGGAGCTTTTTATAACATGAAAATTGAATGAGGAAATGTAATGGCTACACAAACTGATGTATGTACAATAAAAATCTATAATTTCTCTCAATTTTGGTATATTTGTCTTCACAAGGCCAAATGTTGCAGGGTCTTTTGGCTATATCCTTTAGAGGTCTCTAGTGGTGCTATAGGGCAATGTTTTTATGATGGGGTTCCTCAGGCCTGGACCCTCATCATGCCTGTGTAATTTGGGGTGGATTGGATTATGTACATTGGAGTTACAACAACTTCCTCTATCATGGCAAATTGCACAAAATGGCAAGGCAAGGTTGTTGCGTGAAAACTTAAAGATTTTATCACTTTTCATCATAACGGTCTTTAGATTGTCCTGGTCAAATTTGAAGTCGATCTGAGTAAATTTGTAGTCTTCCTGTTGGATTTATGGTATACTTCCAAGAGGCTTTTTTGTACGTCTCCACATGTTACATCTGCATACCAAATTGCATTTGTCTATGTCAAATGTAAAGGTGGGGAATTTGATTTTGAAAACTGTTAGGGGGCACTATCAAACCAATTTTCCCAAGCCCAAGACCCACTTCAGATACACGTGTAAAGTTTTAAGAGTTTTGGAGCATTCCAAGCCCATTAAAACAGCAGCTTCCTGTTTCATAGCAAATAATGCGTCGCCATGGTAATGCCACCATTGGGCACCTGGCACTTTCATGCTCGGGCCCTCAAAAACGCCTTCACAGTCCCAGACACTAACACTGATCTTCATCCTGCTACAAATTTGAAACAAACAGTGCCATTCCTTGCTGTAAGAGTTAACATTCTCAGGCATACATTTAGATTGATTAGCTAACAATACACAAGGTAAGAAGCCAAACTTTAATTTTGCTGTCTGTATTTTTCAAGGCATCAGATAGTCAGTGACTAAAAGCTACAACTCCTCAAGACCCAAGCCAAGTTCCCGTGTGCCACCTGCTGAATAAAATTAAGTGGGTTAGGCCCAAAAGTGGGATTACTTTTAAGGTGGACCAGTTATTCTCATTTTAGTTTGTCACTAAAATGGGAATATCGCTCCTCCATGCTGTCACATACCATCGTATACCATCGTATACTGTATACCCCGGTGAAAAATCAGGAAGGCATGAAAATAGATATCGCCCAAGCCTAACACTAGCCTACCTCGCTGTTATATACTGTATGTGCAGTTGAGTGTCATTACAGTTTTTACTATATACCGCGGTGACACATACTGATGGTGACAACACTGCAGCTGGTGCACCGCTGCATGCGACGCACTAATCATGTCGGTTAATAATCGGTTAACGAGGGTTGGTTATCGGTTAAAAAAAAATTCAAAATCAGCATCCCTACCTCAAAGCATGTCTACTGTCTACTTCAACAAAGTAAAAAAAATTTATGAGACTAGCTTTGGAAAACAATATGTATTATTACTTCCAGTATTTTCTTGGATTAGCAACACTACTTTAAATCAGAGTACATAAAAAAGGTGTTTTAAAGACCAACAATAACTTATTAACAGAGCTCTATTCTTCTGTATTGAAAATCTATTTATATTGCAACATCACACCAATGTTATCAAATTGAAATGTAATTTTTACAAGTCTATACACTCCCATTGGCTAAGACCAGTATCATCCTCAGATTTCAGTTAAATCAACCAAAACAACAACATTGCAATGGGCCTCGCAGCCAGAGTCAGCAGTCTACAGGCAGTTCAGCAGGTCACGGCTACAGGACAAAATCTGCAACCACAGCGTACAGCGGGTCAACCCCTGTACTGGAAGCTGCTAAATGCACCCTGTCCCTTGGTTGTTTTTTTTGGGACAGCACCCTGCATTTGGGCATTTCCATCAGCCAAACGAGCAAAGTGAGCATTCCTGTCACAATTTACTATCAAGTGTAACGCTTGTGGTGCAATCAGAGACACTCGCGTCAAGGGAGTTGACCATTTATAGTAGAATAACTATACATTTAGATTTGGCAGAAAAAAGGGCCTACTCTTTGAGAACGAATCAAAGAACCTGAGCAGTGACGAGGATTCTGCTGGGAGAACTAATCCCCCTAAAATAAAGCAGATATTTGAAAGTACAAACAGGGAAGCAGGAGATTCAGTTAAATGCTAC
Organism: Sebastes fasciatus; assembly: GCF_043250625.1. Lineage (NCBI taxonomy): Eukaryota > Metazoa > Chordata > Actinopteri > Perciformes > Sebastidae > Sebastes > Sebastes fasciatus. The sequence goes on from NC_133799.1 coordinate 34,818,237, forward strand.
AGAAGTACTGAGAGCTGAACACACGTCTTTCTCTCCGCTCTCCTGCACACTTGTTTGAGGGGGGAGAGGCATGGATTTAATAAGCAGATGGATTTGGCGGTAACGTTACTGCAGTAGTCTTATGAGTTAGTATCAAGTCTGACACTGAGTAAATACAATCTGAGACTACTCACAGAGTGAAGAAGAGTTTGGTTTAAAGTGAACGGCTGCCAAATACCCTGTTCAGACCTGGCATTAACATGCGTCTCGGGTGATCCGATCACAAGTGGACAGCGTACACACTGCTAAAATAATGTGGCCATACAGTATGTGGCCCGGACCACCTATGAATGTGGTCCGAGCGATCGGATCTCAATGAGTCCTCAATGCGTTCTTGAGTGCGTTCAAACCTGTACTTAGAGCTGTCCACTTATGATCGGATCACACAGGACGCGTGTTAATGACTACGTTGTCGCGGTGGGTATAATAATAATTATATACGTATATTTGCATAAAGCAGCATATTTGCCCGCTCCCATGTTGATTAAGAGCATTAAATACTTCTAATAATTAGTCAAACTTAATAAGAATACATTTCCAAAGACCAATCTCACTTGAATATGACAGTACAGCTCCTCAGAGTGTCGCTGGTATGATCATATGCATCAAACAGTCATGGTATATTTTAGATAAAATATAACAATAACAGAATATGTAGGCTATCGTATATCGCGATATAGCCTTAAAATATCGAGCTATTATTTATAAGCAATATAGCCCAGCCCTGCATTCAGCCAGGATGGTACAACCCCCCGAATGTGCAAAACTCATCAACTTTATCAAACATGCTGATCTACTTCAAGTGTTGCATTTAGAGACAGTAGGAGATAAGAGATTTTATCACATATCAGATCAGATGATCCAGCCATATGGCCGACTAAACTTTGATTTTGCAGAGGTTGGAAGCTGGAGCACAAATAATCACCCTCTAGTCCCTCTGCAGCAGAGGAGCAGAGGAGAAGAGGGATAGCAGGCCTGTATACTTCAAAGCCTTGTGGGTAAAGAGGGGGGGAGGGTCATCGAGCACAGACGCATTCTTCACAGTGTTGAACTTGATCCCTGGGGTTGCTACACACACACACACACACAAACACAAACACACACACACACACACACACATACCATGTGACTGCTGTCAATAGTGAGCGTGTGTGTGTGTGTGTGTGTGTGTGTGTGTGTGTGTGTGTGTGTGTGTGAGCACATGTGAGCAGGCCTGAGTGTGTATGCAGTATGGGTATGTGTGAGCCTCTAGTTTTATCTACTCCTTGAGAGCTGAGCACTTAAAGCAGCTGTGGGTAAAAATGGAGCAAATAAGATTAAAAAAGTTATTTTTATAGAATGGTCACAAAATCCTGACAGTAGTGCATGAGACAGGTAATCTGAAAAAAAATAATGTGCCTCTGTGTCCTCCGGTGCTCCTAACGGCATCTGCAAGATTTCACTGACTGCAGTAAAAACAACCAATCAGAGCCGAGCTGGAGCCTTGCCGTCTCTGAGCAGCTGTCAATCACTCGCGAACTCCGATCAAATTGTTAAACTAGGCAGCGCCAATCAAATATGAATCAATATTCTGTTACTGTAATGCCTATTTCTCGCCTCAAATATTTTCAGAAACATATTGTAGTGTACTGTTTAGCTGGAAAATGAGAAAGTGTGCGACCCGGCAGCCATGTTGAGATAAGTTGAGGAAATACCAAGCACTGCCCACCAGCTGGAGCAAACTTTCTAATTTTACAGCTAAACAGTCAATCCTGACTTTTTAATAAACAGAAAGCCACTAAATTTCTCATCATGGATCAGTAAAGATATCACGCACCTCAAACACATCTTCCACAATAATAACATTGGTCTTATTTCCTTATTTGGTCCAGAAGTACGGCACTGGGGAGAATCACTTTCTAGAATTTCTCCAGATAAGATCCTCTATTCAGGCCAAAATCAACATTTAACTCAGATCTTCCCCCGCCAATATCAGACCTGTTTAACATCACTGCCAGAAAAAAAAACACTGTCTAAAAATATACAAGAACAGTTCTATGTCCAACCTAGCAATATCCATCCCTTCAAAACAAAATGGGAACAAGACCTACAGATTGTCCCCAGTGCCGACTTCTGGGCCCAAATTTGCAAAAAATATCTTACACAAACACAAACATACAACTCATCCAATACAAGATTATTCACAGAGTACACTACATGGGAAAAAGAATGTTTAAAATGGGTTTCGCAGAATCTAAAATTTGTCCGCACTGCACACAAAACACCACAGACACCTACAGTATATGTATGCCACATGGGACTGCACACCAATTAAACCATTCTGGCAGGACGTCACTGACAACCTCTCTCTCCTTTTGGACTGCGACATCCCACTCTCCCCTTCACTCTGCTTGCTGGGAGACATATTTAACACTAACTTTAACAACACATCCAGCAGAATACTCTCCACAGCCCTAAACATCGCCAAGAACACCATCCTCATGAACTGGAAATCCAGGCACAAAATCAATATCACACTCTATTAATCAAATTCAGATCATACTTAATCTGGAATCCATTCATCGACAACCCTTAATTTTCTTAATTGCCTTACCGCCTGTCAACCATCTGCAATAAACATACACCCGGTCACTCACAAACACACATATACCATCATCCCCACACACGAAGGTCTCTCCATGAATCAATGCTGATACTGTGTTGGCTTGTCCTGCTTCAGCCTCTGGGGCTGAGGCAGCGGGGCTGAGGCAGCGGGGCTCCGCAGCAAGTAACGTTATCGCCTCCCGACCGCAGCCGGAGGGAACAGGAAAGACTCCGGCACCTGGTCGGGGACGGTAACGTTTCTCGCTGCGGAGCTCCGTCACTTCACAAAACACGGGAAACCTCTGTTGGTCTGGAGGAGCTGCAGCAGTTATTTCTGCACAAATGTCCACTGTACATTCACTAGATATTCACAGAGCTAAACTAACTCTTCTGCAGTGTGGAGCGAGCGCAGCATGAACGTGAGGTGGAGCGAGAATGCGCGCGTTGTGAGTGAAGACAAGTAGGCAGAGGAGCGGGCTGAACAGCGTAGCCACACGCGAGCGCGCATTTGCGAGAGCGCGCATGGGATCCCGTTACAAACAGTCCCTTTAAATCATTTCTATTATTGATTATTTATTTTTTAAAGCTCGTTTCTGTTTCAATTGACAACTTTTATTATAATGTCCCCATTATTATCACTATTATTATTATTATTGGCAGTAGTAGTATTGATATTGATATTAATATTGGTATTCATATTATTAATATTATAGTTATTTGTTATGATATTGGTATTGGTGTTGATGTTAAAAGTATTATTAATAATGATAATAATTTATGTATGCCTTAGTTTAAGGTGGTATTTATACTTTTCTAAGTAATTTTAAGCTATAATTTTTTAATTAATTAATTAATTTGTTTTTGCATTTCAGAAAATGTTTTCTTTAAAACCCAGAATATATAATATGCCAGGCAAATGCACTAAATGGGTTTAGTTTTTTGACATAACATATTACGTCATTTAAGCAATAAAAAGTGAATTTTTCTAAAAAGGAAACCAATGAGTTGTTCAGTCTTATTTTCTCTTTTGTTATTTACTACTGCTCTTTATTAAAGCAAACATAGCTGCAGTCCTAGTAATTAGACACATTTAAAGACTGACAGAGATTCCAACTACATTTCACTATCAACACAAAATCAAATCTTTTTCAAACTTCTTAAGATTACATCGTTAATATAAATATAAATACAAACAAGCAGCTCTTTACTCTTTGATGTCTCCAGAAAAATGTGTAAAAATGTAAAAATGATGATTAATGTAAAGACCTCACATCAGCTCACTGAATGATTTTTAACAAGAATTGTTGCGACTTAACTCTGTGATCGTTTTTGAGGTTGTACTGTGGTGTTATTGTACTGCGTCGGATTACATAGTGATGTGTTGATTGTATTTTTACCACACCTCCCCATCAAACACCGCCATTGCAATATACCATATAATATATTGTATTTCTATGTATCACTCAATTTAATTTAATCATTCAAATTACCATCACTAAAATGATGCACACAAACTACGTACTCGTTGTGGATTGTGAATTGTTGCAAATATTTCTCCTCATCTCTGCGCATATAGGCTACAGGATCCAGGGCTATTAACATTACTAAGAGACATTTTCACTCACTGCACATTTCGTCTTTCCCTTTTCAATTCACAACACTGACGAGCACCGGTTACATAACTGTACTACTCAACCACTCGTCTTCTGTGATTTAATAAGGCCATCTAATCAATGCGTCCCGTGAAGATAACATGACTCAGCTGCCTGCTCTGTAACTAACCATATTCTTGTGTCCTCCTGTGCTCAACGTTTGCTGTGGGAATGTAACGTTAAAGGAAAATAAGCAAACCATAAGCAAAGCCTATACTATTAGTGTGCACATTATATTTCAAAGAGCCTTCTGGTCACAGTTTAGCTGCACTGTAGAAGACTTTAAATGTCTTTGTCTAGCTTTCTTCTCGGCCTAAATTACCAAGTGAAGCTGCAAAAGAAACAAGTGACTATACACACACAGAGACACCACACATTACTCTCACTGCCCCATTTCAAATTCTGGTGTCAGGTAGTATGGTCATTAACAGAAACCTTGCTTGCCGTACAGTAGGCTATTTATTAAAAAAAATACACAAAGGTGGATCCAGGAGGATGTCAAGCAGCTTCCTGGCGTCGCCAAACAGATAAGGCCAGAGCAACACAACCTCCTCTCCACGCCAGATAGGTAGAGCCAGAGCAACACAACCTCCTCTCCATGCCAGATAGGTAGAGCCCGAGCAACACAACCTCCTCTTCACGCCAGATAGAGCCCGAGCAACACAACCTCCTCTCCACGCCAGATAGATAAAGCCAGAGCAACACGACCTCCTCTCCACGCCAACCAGATAGTGCCTTTGCAGCACGACCTCCTCTCCACACCAGATAGGAAGAGCCAGAGCAACACAACCTCCTCTCCACGCCAGATAGGTAGAGCCAGAGCAACACAACCTCCTCTCCATGCCAGATAGGTAGAGCCCGAGCAACACAACCTCCTCTCCACGCCAGATAGATAGAGCCAGAATAACACAACCTCCTCTCCACACCAACCAGATAGAGCCTTTGCAACACAACCTCCTCTCCACACCAGATAGGAAGAGCCAGAGCAACACAACCTCCTCTCCACGCCAGATAGGTAGAGCTAGAACAACACAACATCCTCTCCACGTCAGGTAGATAGAGCCAGATCAACACCACCTCCTCTCCACGCCAGATAAGTAGAGCCAGAGCAACACGGTGCAGCTGCTTTTTTCCACAATAGAATATTAATTTTCATATTTGAACATCTGTTGTTTTTTGGCTATTCGAATTTAGAAGTTTCGCTGACAGCCCTATAGTACAGTCAGGGAAATTGGGCCAATGTGAGGATGGTAAAAAAGAAAAGGTGGCCACGGCCAACAGCTGTCAAATACCAATCACATTTCCATGCATCTTTTCTTCCCCCACTTTTCCGTCATGCATCAGCTCGGTAAATTGTAAATCATAGCCATACAAAGCTTTCCAATATTCTAGAGTTTATCTTTAGAAACTGAAAAACAAGAATTAAAGTAAACAGTAAGCGCTTCATTCATTTACTGCTTTTTACTACTGCACCATGAAAAGAGATCCAAAAGTAACATAAAAATGCACTGCCAGTTGATAACACAGGATCATCTGTTGCTTACATAATTCTACTGATGCAACAGTTTTCTTAACATCTGCCACCGGAGCCAGCAATATACAATTGTCAGTTCCTGGACAATTCATGTTTTGCATTTACAGAAATGCTTTGCTGAAAACATTTTCTTCAAACAACTGGATTAATTCAAGTTTCTCAACAAAAGCTACATTTTTACAAAGATTACATTTGAAAACATCGTGATAACATTAGAATTTACCTTTGCCCAACGCTCATTTTTACTGAATAGATCCTGAACGCATCATGATGCCCCTCCCGATAACTAGCTCTCGTCCTGTCGATTTCAACACAGACTTTGTTGCTCACAATGTAGCTTGCATTTGCCAGATTTAACCATGCCCGGAGGAAAATGACCGATCAGAGCCGAGCAATCTCTAAAGCAGCTGTTGGTCTCCGCTTGTGAAACTCACAAATTCCGATCAAATTGTCAAACTAGGCATTGCTGATCAAATATGAATCAATATTCTGTAAATGCATTGTCTTTTTCTCACCTCAAAAGTTTTCAGAAAAATATATTTTAGAGTACCTTTTAGCTGTAAAATGAGAACGTTTGCTCTGGCCAGTGGGCGGGGCTTGGTTTTTACGCAACTGTTTTCAACATGTCAGCCGGATCGCAAACTCTCATTTTACAGCTATACAATACAAAGGGTAAAGTGGGTGTTAAGAGGGAGATAGCAGGTCAACAGTAGATGTCACATAGAAGTGGTGTACATCATCTGAAAACTGGGAACCTGAAGATTCAATTTTGTCAAATTTTTCTTGTCATGAATCAGACATAAACATGAATTATTTAATTAATTAATTAATTAATTAATTAATTAATTAATTAATTAATTAAAATAAATTGTGAAAGTGTATAAGGGCTAAGAACATTATAATGGAAGTAAATGATGACAATTTTTGTGTTGATACCATTTGTTACACAGATTTGGTGCTAAATTTAACCATTTTTTACCACTCGAGAATTGATCAAAATTATAAATAATCCCTCCATCATACCACATTAAGACACCGAGACCTTGAGGAACACCATAGAAAAAGCCATGCTGTGATTTGGTATCAAAAACGTTTTGACATTTGGAGATTTCTGCAAGAATTGCATTTTTCAGCAATCAGATGGCGAGCACTTGTGTTGTGTAAACTGCTCAGAGACCCCCTTATTGTCAATCTAGCTAGGAAAGCCATCCATCTTGTTTCAGCTCCTTTAACCTTCTCTCTGCTTGTAGACCGATCCAGCCACAAAGATTGGATAGAAATTTAAACAGGTTTACAAAGTTAATTTGTGTTATTAAATCTACATAAGTATTCTTTGAACCTTAAACAAGCCACTCAGAGCTACTAGTAGATCGCGAGCTACTTGTTGGAGACCCCTGTCCTAGAGGTTACCACAGGTCATTTTATACAGGGAGGTCAAATTCTTTCTTTTTTTAAATGGTCCCCTTACAATGAAATAACTCCTATGGGGACTAACATCATCACACATGACTGCAATTGGGTTCATTGGATCCTGAAGAGTCTCATCTTTACAGTGATACCCAATTTATGTAATTCCAGACAGTTAGGGACCCCGGTATGCAGAAATATTCACACACATCATTTTAGGATAGGCGCAAATAACACATTTATACTGCATTCAAAAACTGAGAAAACTAGAGGATTGGGAGACGGTGGAGGCAGAGAGTCCACTTGCCAAGGACCACTGTACATCTGCTTTCCTCAGCCCAGATTAGGGATGTTTATTTTGAAAAAAATGTCGAACCCATAACTGACCCTCGTTAACCGATTATTAACCGTTAACTGACAGGATGCAGTCTTGTTGCCCAGCTGCAACAAACAGGTTCAATCCATCATTTATCTCCAGCTGCAGTGTATGAGCGAAACAGACAACTGAATCTCCAGTTCACCAGACCGGGCGAGTAGGCAGCCACGATGCTGCCTGTAGTGTCGTGGACACATGCAGCCACAATCCCAGTAACTCTCCACCGCATCATTTATTTTAGCTGCGAGGTGGTCAGCTGTGTATCTGCCTGGGGTAACATTAGATAATAAGCGGTTTATTCAGGTCCATGTAAATTGCAGTCTATGATAACAAAACAATTAGAGGTGTTCAACCGTTAACCAACATTAAGAATTTTAACCGATTAAATGCCATCAGTTAAAAGAAATATTATAAATTCATTAAAAAGCTGAGCAAAACTCAGAGCGGCTTGTCAGTGTAAGGAGAAAAGCTGGTCCACCTTAACAGCCTACCTTAGGTGAGTCTGAGCCGGAGTGGCAGATACAGGAAGTTGGTTTGGGTTTGAGGAGTTGTAGCATTTATTCACCGACAAATAAACTGTACACACACTGCTACAGTTACGTTCACAGCTATTACACCACCGACAACCCCACACTCACCAAAAAATACATCTGCTGTTTGGACTTGGCCGACTTGGGTGTGGTCAAAAATAAAACCTTATGGCATAATGCAACATAAGAGAGCACAACAGAGCCCAATACATGCTGCGTATGATCAACCATTTAATTGCTCAGACCCTTTCTTTTATCAAACCAAACACCGATAACCGATAAAATAAATGCGCTACTTTGGCTCTTATGCAGCCTGCTGTCACTGCTCTCCACTGTGTAGTCTGGCTCAATGTCCCGCCCACAACACTATCTGATTGGTTACACGTCATGAGCAACAGCCAATCAACACTGAGGGTTACCGTGCCACAGACCGGCAGAAAAAACACACGGACAGACAGAGCTGTGTTCTCATGTGTTCTCTCGGTAAGACGGAAGATATTGTCGAAGTTGCAATAAACATCCCAATCCTCTATGCTGACGATCTATTAATATGATGACAAGCATGCCCAGTTTCCCAGTTTACTCCACTGAAAATGTCCGAATAATGCACGTTGTTGCAGCGATATTCAGTTAACTTTAACGAGATAATTGACTTTATGTAGCGTTGGTTATATCTCTGAGTAATGTTGTTGACAGTGCAACTGAAAGTTATTTTGCGAACATTACTCACCCGTAGGCGTTGGTGTTTTGTACGTTTACATGAACAACATCAGCTAATGTTGAGCTTCGCAGAGCTTCGATGCGATAGCGAATGTCAATAAAAACACAGTTATAAACAGTTACATTAAAGAGTAGAATAGTTGGTCATCATGGTTTTAAATTTACCTATTAGTTCAATAGGGTTATAATATAAGTTAAATGCAATGTGATATATGATGGCAAGTTATGGGCTTTATCAATAAATAGAAACCAGTACCGGTCACATCTTGCTGTTAGAGAGGCCCAGTGTGATGGAATGTAATAGAACTGCATATAAGGCCTGTGTTAATCCATACAGACACTGCATAGAGTTGAATAGTCACTTATATTGTTATTGTACATATTCAGTTATAGTAATCACTGGTCGTGAAGTATTCTAATTTATGGGAGGAACAGAAGCTGTCTCACTGGAGAACAGGCTGAGCAACTCTGCTTTCTGCACCAGTCTGCTGCTGCTGCTGAATTAGAAGCTTTATAAGAAGCTGGGAGCTCCCTGCACCTTTTGTTTTAAGATAATTTTGCATTGGAGTTTGTGTTATTCCCATTTTTGACACCAAAGATTTTCATTTTTACTGCAAATGTATATCGGTTCAAAATATTGCTTATCGGTCTCCTTGATTACTAATAATCAATATCGGTACTGAGAAATAACACATCGGTCAATCCCTACAGAGAGCAGTGTTCAATTCTTGCATGGTTACCAACAAGTTGTGTTTGCTTCCAACAAAATGACACCCAAATACAGAGCCAAAGTCACACCACGCTCATGTGCTAGCTTCAGTTCTACTAACCTCCGTCCATTCCACAATATATTCACGAGAGCTTTTTCTTTCATCATTCCGAAAAGATGACAAATGACATTGGAGTTTCTGTTCATACACTAAGCTAAATGGGGTCCTACAGTTGCTACTAAGACAATCTGAATAAATCCAACTTATCAAGGTGTGGTAACGATTATTTTGTTAGCATTAAATGTCCCATTTTGTATAAAGTGAGATTTTCAGGTCTTTTATATTATAAAACAGGTTTACATGCTTTATAAATACTGTTAAACTATCAAAACGCTCAATATACGGAGAAACACACACAGCCCGTATTCAGAAATTGTGCGTTTGAAACAAGCCGTTAGGGTTCCTGTCCATTTGTGATGTCACAAATATACAATATTTAGACCATTACACGATTTTAAATGTAAAAATTCTAAATGTGTCACAGTTCATATCCTGTTGAAGTTCATGTAAATAACTTCAGCTGACAGGAAGTAAACATGGACCCAAACTGTTGTCTAGCAACGCAATTCCATTGCAATTCCGTTGAAATGCACTAAAATTTAGCGTTTCAGACAGAGGGTAAGTACAGGTATATTAGGGCAGACAGTATGAGGAATTTTTTTTTTTTTTTACATTACAGCATGTAAACATGTTTTCTTAGAAACATAAAATACAAGTATGAACCTGAAAATCACCACGATATGGGACCTTTAAACAGCTACAGATTACATACGTCAGTGTCCAAGAAAAACACTTGTTTCTGTGCGTCTGGCAGGTGTCCTCGCATGACACACTAAACCAACCTCAATGCACAAGCACAAACAAAAGCCGCAGAATGTGTCGCCTCACATATTCTGTTATTAATTGCACTGGAATACATGACAAAGACTGACAGCCACACGTGCACAAAATGTTGTGTGAGATAAAAAATAATTACACAGTAGTCCGTAATCCTAAAAATAAAAAAAATGAGAATAGTAATGTCGTAAATGAAATGTGAATATAGTGGATATATTCAACAAGTTCAACCAGCTAAATAACTAATAATAAAGGCCAACTGAAGTCAATGACAAACCACAATAGCTCCAGGCAACCGTTGACCACAGTTGTTGTGCTTTACGTTTTGTTAAAGGTCCCATATCGTGCTCATTTTCAGGTCCATACTTGTATTTTGTGTTTCTACCAGAACATGTTTACATGCTGTAATGTTAAAAATATATATATATATTTTCCTCATACTGTCTGCTTGAATATACCTGTATTTCCCCTATGTCTGAAATGCTCAGTTTTAGTGCATTTCAACGGAATTGCAACAGAACTGCATTGCCTGGCAACAGCTTGGGTCCATGTTTATTTCCTGTCAGCTGATGTTATTTACATACACTGCAACCAGTAATAATTTAGAATGTTTACGTGTAAACCGTTTAATGGTTTAAATATTGTATATTTGTGACATCACAAATGGACAGAAATCCTAACGGCTTGTTTCAAACGCACAATTTCTGAATATGGGCTGTGTATTTCTCCGTATATTGAGCACTTCGATACTTTCACAGTATTTCTAAAGCACCTAAACCTGCTTTATGATACAAAAGACATGAAAATCTTACCTTTTACAAACCTTTAAACATTTATATTAAAAACACAAATATAATGATATCAATACCTAATATCAATATTGGTACGAGATTCAAAAATGATTTGTGATGTCACAAATATACAATATTTAGATCCTTTACCCAGATTCAAATGTAAATATTCTAAATGTGTCCCAGTTTATTCCTGGTTGCAGTGTCATCAGCTGACAGGAAGTACACATGAACCCAAGCAGTTGCCTAGCAATGCAATTCTGTTGCATTTCGTCTCAATTCCGTCAGAAATGCGCTAAAACAGAGTGTTTCAGACAGAGGGAAAATAAAGGTGTATTCAGGCCGACAGTATGAAGAAAATAAAGGTTTTTGTAAACATTACAGCATGTAAACATGTTCTAGTAGAAACACAAAATACAAGTATGAACCTGAAAATGAGCACGATATGGGACCTTTAACCTACTTTAGGTAATAACTGCAATATCTGATCAGCACAAAGCACGCCTAAAAATAACGTAACCCCATAATTAGTCTGTGAAGTCTGACTCTGGCTAAACAGAGTCTGTATTACCAGCCTTTTTTCCCTGCTACACAGATACTGAAGGCTTATCTGGGACTGGTACGTTGTGTCATTGAATTGAGCTTCACAAGGTTGGCAACTGGCCCTCCTGTGTGAGTGCGTGCGTGTGAGTGCGTGTGTGTGTGTGTGTGTGTTCACCCCTCCCCCACACTACCAATGGCTTTGGAACATCCAGCTGCAAAGCACTGTAGAAAGCTTTGAATAAGATTGGCACAAAGGTAATAATATGATAAACAGTGCACTTAGATATATTTATTATGAATCTTACTATATGTGGCGGGCAATCACGGTTAAACAGCAACATTATGTTAAACTGTGGTAATAACTGTAAAGCACAACAACCTCAAATTGGTAAGTACAGTTTCTGTTTTTAATTCATAATATATATATGTATATATATATATATATACATATATATATATACGTATATATATATATCACTTTATTTTTAAGTTTTTATCAAACAGACATAAAGTGCTTTCAAACACAGTGAGATTAAAGTAAAAAAATTTAAAAAAAAAGGCCCTTGCAATAGTTTTATAGTATGCAACCTCTACTGCTCCTATATATATATAGATATATATCTATATATCTATATATATATATAGATATATATCAAGTACTTCCTTTATTATATACTGTATATTATTTGTAAATACACTATTAATTTAATTTTTATGTTATTATTTTTTGCTACTTAACTTACTGTTTTTTCTTAATGGAGCTTGCCAGCAAAAAGTATTTCACACCCTTGTACTTGTATAACCGGTGTGACAATAAACATCTTGAATCTTGAATCTAAAGTTGTGACCATCATTGAGAAACTATCTAAATGAAAAAAAATAAAAACAAAATAGTTAAGAAAAAAAAGTTAGATGGCTATAATTTAACAAAATGAATTTCCAGTGTTGATTCTAACAGCATGAATTAATATATGTTATAAATAATTGACAAAAAAAATCACCAAAGTGTTTTTTAATTCAAAGCTCTAGCAGTGGTTGCAGGAAGGAAGGAAGGAAGGAAGGGCGCGCTCGCGAACAAACCGACCACGAGCGAACTGCCCCGACGAGCACATGCATGCACAGTGCGCGCGCGCGCCTACTCACGCGCTGACGCTGCCCATCCCCCACCCCGCGAGAGGAAAATATCAAAATAAACTTTCAAAACAGCAAAATAAACGCGCCCAAACCTCGCGCTCACAGCCGCGTGTGGTCCAGCCGCGCGGGGGTGTCATTTATAACGTTGATAAAAAGGTAATAATGACCGTAAACACTCACCAGAGAGCTCCAGATCACACAAGGGGGGCGCCTTCTCCTCCTCTGTGCTCCTAATATGGAATCTCCTCCTCCTCCTCCTCCACCACCGTTGTTTTCTAATTTAAACCCCGAAAAAGCAGCGTTCTAGCGGCCTTGAGAGCCGACCAACCGGTGCTAGGAGTCCCCCAGTGACCGCTGTGTTGATGTGGATACATGTGATGGTAAATCCCCCTGAAAATGAGCTGGATGATACAGTTTAGTTGTAGATTGGAGGTTTGCTCGCTAGTAGAGAGAAAAAGAGCCAAACGGTTCACGAGCAGGCAGCCAACGAAACACACAGCAGCCGACCTGCCAGGCGAAAATGAGGTAGGCCTGAGCTGCTCGCTGCAGGAAGGAAGTACACTCCAGTCACATAAACATCAAAATGGGTGTCGCAGTATGGAAAAAGGATGGTGGTGTAGTCGGGGCTGAGGTTTGGCGGGAAGTCCTCAAAAAATAAAATGCAAATTTTTGAGTTAACCAATGAATTTAAAAAATATATATGATTAAAGGAACTGTGAATTTTTACACGTATAAACTTGTTATTGCCAATGTGTGAACAGGTTGTAACCTATAACCTAAAAAACTTCTGCGACATTCTGGGTTGCCTCTATCAGCATGTACACTGTTTTTTAAAGGTCCCATATCGTGCTCATTTTCAGGTACATACTTGTCAAATCAAATCAAATCAAATCAAATCAAATCAATTTATTTTTGTATAGCGTCAAATCACAACAGAAGTTATCTCAAGACGCTTTATATATAGAGCAGGTCTATGACCGTACACCATAGTTTAGAGACCCAACAGGATCCACCAAGCGCACTGTGGCCAGGAAAAACTCCCCGATTACTGGGAAGAAACCTGGAGCAGAAACGGGCGCAGGGCGGGCGGCCATCTGCCGAGACCGGCTGGGGGGATAGATAGATAGAGAGAGAGTGAGAGAGAGAGAGAGAGAGAGAGATAGAGAAGCAGCCACAATAGCAGTCTAGCAGCTGTAATAGCTAATACAAGTAGGACTGATAACACAAAACCAATAGTGGTGGATGGAAAGAGTGATAATACAACTATCAATCTATTGTGTTTTGTGTTTCTACTAGAACATGTTTACATGCTGTAATGTACAAAAACAACAACTTTATTTCCCTTGTGCTGTCTGCCTGAATATACCTGTATTCACCCTCTGTCTGAAACGCTCCGTTTTAGCGCGTTTCAACGGAATTGTGTTATTAGGCAACAGTTTGGGTTCATGTTTGCTTCCTGTCAGCTGATGTTCTTTACATACACTGCAACAGGAAATAAACTGGGTCACATTTAGAATGTTTACGTTTAAACCGTGTAATGGTCTAAATATTGTAGATTTGTGACATCACAAATGGACAGAAATCCTAACGGCTTGTTTCAAACACGCAGTTTCTGTGTATTTTTCCGTATATTGAGCGTTTTGATAGTTTAACAGTATTTATATAGCACTTAAACCTGCTTTATAATATAAAAGACATGAAATCTCACTTTTTACAATATGGGAACTTTAATGTGAAGTATGCGGGACGTTTTTTTTCCGGGAAAATCCAACGGACATGTGCGCTTGCGGTTCGTTTTTTTTTGTTGTTTTTCTTAAACTCTATCTCAGTTCTTATCCCGCATTATATTCCATATTTGACATTTCTTAAAGCTGAAGTAGGCGAGATTGGAGCAAATATGATTTAAAAAAAGTTATTTTTATAAAACAGTCGCTATATCGTGACAGTAGTACATGAAACAGGTAACCTGAAAAAAATCATGTGCCTCTGTGTCCTCCGGTGCTCCTAACGGCATCTGCAAGATTTCACAGACTGGATGAAAACAAGCAGTAAGAGCTGATCTGAGGTCTGCTGTCCAGCTGCCGTATATGAGAGCCGGCTGTCAATCACTCGCGAACTCCGACCAAACGGTCAAACTAGGCCGCGCTGATCAAATATGAATCAATATTATGTTACGTTAATGCCTTTTTCTCTCCTCAAATGTTTTCAGAATCATCTTGTAGTGTACGGTTTGGCTGTAAAATGAGAACATTTGTGACCCAGCAGCCATGTTCATTTTATATAAACATAGAATAGAATTGAATAGATCGGCCCAATTGTCACCGATATCCAATCCAGCTATTTGAGTCAGTATATCGGCCAGATATCTGATCCGGTATCGGCATCGGTGGATCCCTAATGTAAACCACAAATAATATATGATATAAGGAGAGACTGGAGTGGGAGACATTGCTAGACTGATGCTTAACACATACAGATGCATGATCTGCAGACATAGATATAATGGAAAATAGATAACTACTAAGACGTGCAGGAATGCGTAAATGGAAAGCATACAATCATCAACATACACACACACACACACACACACACACACACACACACAAACACAAACACACACACACACAAGGCCCTACTTTGACAAACAGACACACGCAGATAGAAAGCCTGAGGGTGATGTGTAGTGTGAGCCTTAGCGTGGCTGTAACAGGAGAGTGGAGGATAGGTAATGACTTTTATACGGGGGGGGGGGGCATCAGTGTATTTCCCCAGCCTGTACTTTCACATGCCTGGGGAGGTTTGTAGTACAAGAGGGTCCCTACAATTTTGATGGTGGCAATCATTTTACATTTGTTCTTTTTTGCTTGTAATTGTTTTGTTTGGGGAGGAAATGCAGCTATCCTAGCAGGGGTAAGTAATTTAGCTGCTTTTGTGTGCCATCACTGCGATGTGGAAACAGCTCAAGTGTGGCAAAATTGTGAAGTGAAGCACCTCGGGGCGAAGCAGTCCTCCGTCTGGGTAATGACTTTCTGGGAAACCACAACAAACCGTCTACTGTATATGCAGCACTCAGCCTCCGTGTTTTCTTCGTCTCTGTTCTCTCTGCAGCCAACACACCAACTCCACTACTAATGAGTGTTTACTTTGATAAAGTATCTTGTGAAAAATATGATTTTAATATTATAATCAAGGTAGGACTGGTGCTCGAACAGGGATGAATTTTAAAATCCTGAAATAATTACTCTTCGGATACTGTGCATAAAATCACAACATTAGCATACTATTAGTACTCCTGTATTTGCACACACAGTATAATAAAAGATTATTTGATTCCTAAGCAGCAATCCATAAGCAAATCACGTTATCTTGAGCTC
Source organism: Sebastes fasciatus (assembly GCF_043250625.1). Lineage (NCBI taxonomy): Eukaryota > Metazoa > Chordata > Actinopteri > Perciformes > Sebastidae > Sebastes > Sebastes fasciatus. The sequence goes on from NC_133799.1 coordinate 34,834,527, forward strand.
AATTAAAGGAGCAATATATACAGGGCCGCTGCTAGCCATTTGGGTGACCTAGGTGTAATTGTTGTTATTAAATATTTGTATTTGTAAGAAAAAACTGTTCAATTAGTCACACACAACGCTTTGTCCACACAGGGAATGTCAGGAGCGCGTGGCGGCTGCCTCGCTGACCGGCTGCGTGATTCACGCGTCGGGTGTTCACACCAGCTGCGTTTCTGCAGCTGCTGCTGTCAGCCTTTCTTTCTACATAGAGGTTGCCTTTCATATTGGTAATTTCATTTCATTATAAATGTCATTTATATTTATTTTAGACAGACATTTGGATATGACACAAAGACATTTATTGCAAACAATATATAATACCAAAAATAATTACAATAAAATAGGCTAAATTGTCCTCAACAGTCACAATCACAGATCACGATAATCCTTTGGTGCAACATGTATCTGTTCCTTAGTCCACCGGATTCTACCCGGGTAGCAGGTATGTTTTGTGAGATCCGTCGCAAAACAAGTTTCACTGCAGGTGACGGCAGTGAAGAGGAAGGAATGTGCTGGACGATCCTCTTGCTTCTTGGATGATCACATTACCGACTCGCCGTGTCCACTCAACCTAGTTCATAATAATTCCAGACTCTCAACAAAAACCCAACCCGCACACAGCAGGGGAAATATTCTTCATTAAAGGTCCCATATTATGCTAATTGTCAGGTTCATACTTGTATTTTGTGTTTCTAACATGTTAACATGTTGTAATGTTAAAAAATAACTTTATTTTCCTCATCCTGTCTGCCTGAATATACCTGTATTCACCCTCTGTCTGAAACGCTCCGTTTTAGTGCCTTTCAAAAGAATTAGGTTGCTAGGCAACAGCTTGGGTCCATGTTTACTTCCTGTCAGCTGATGTTATTCACATCCACTGCAACAGGAAATAAACTGGGACACATTTAGAATGTTTACGTTTAAAACAGTGAAATGGTCTAAATATTGTAGATTTGTGATATCACAAATGGACAGAGGTCCTAACGGCTTGTTTCAAACGCACAATTTCTGAATACGGGGCTGTGTGTGTTTCTCCGTATATTGAATGTTTCAATACTTTCACAGTATTTATATAGCACTTAAACCTGCTTTATACTTTAACAGACATGACAATCTCACTTTTTACAATATGGGTCCTTTAAGTGGTGACGTCTCCAGTCTGATCTGGAGCTCACAGCTGATGGCTACGTGGTTTGTTTACATGAGCATATAGCAGAATATACAAATGTAATTATAGTCACATATATGTGCGCACGTCACAGGTGCGCTCCGGTACTTAAACTAATAGCACACGCCTGGTAGTGAGTGGTTGAGTGAGAGAGAGTAGGTGGATGTGCTCAGACCTTCATAAACAGGTTATTCATGTCAGTAAATATGATAAATAGACTCTTTTGGCCAATGTGAGCACTATTCACCTGTTTTCACACAAATTACAGATTTGTTGTTTTCTTTTTTTAAACCCACATTAAATTTACATCTAATAGCCTACAGTTCTTTGTTATGGCCAGAAGATGTTGCTCTAACGCTGTAACCATCACACTGCTGTTACTGCAGAAGAAGAACCGGTTACAGGGATGTGCAGAGGGAGAGGCAGCTGTTACTGACAGAGAGAGGAATAGAGTGAGACGTCCAGAGCATCACCCTGTTTGCATTTGTTTTGTGTGTGTGTGTGTGTGTGTGTGTGTGTGTGATAAAGTGACAAAACAGGTGAAGACAAGTACAGGGACGTACTACTGTGCGTGTGTGTGCATGTCTGCATTAAAGCTTCAGTAGGCAATATATTTTTGGCATCATTGGGCAAAAATTCCACAATAACCTTTCAGCATATTGTAATTCAAGTGTTCTGAGAGATAACTAGACTTCTGCACCTCCTTATGGCTCTGTTTTCGGGCCTTGGAAAATCTAGCCCGTGACGGGAGACTTTGACCAATCACAGGTAATTTCATTGCGAGAGCATTCCTATTGGCTGTGCACCGGTCATGTGACCGGAACTTGGCATTCCTTCACCAGATTTCACAATGGCGGCGGCTTCACAAACTTTCTCATTTTACAGCTAAACCGTGCACTACAAGATGATTCTGGAGAGAAATAGGCATTAACGTAACAGAATATTGATTCTTATTTGATCAGCGCTGCCTAGTTTGACCGTATGGTCGGAGTTTCCGAGTAATTGACAGCCGGCTCTCATAGACGGCAGATGGACAGCAGACCTCAGATCAGCTCTTACTGCTTGTTTTCCTCCGGTCTGTGAAATCTTGCAGATGCCGTTAGGAGCACCGGAGGACACAGAGGCACATGCTTTTTTTCAGGTTACCTGTCTAATGTACTACTGTCACGATATAGCGACCGTTTTATAAAAATAACTATTTTTTAATCATATTTGCCCCAATCTCGCCTACTTCAGCTTTAAGTACAGATGGTCTCTATACTTACTGGGCAAAACCAACTGCTCCACAAACCCACAAGCCAACTTTACCTCATAAGTGACCCACCTCCTCATTAACAGACCATCCTGTAGAAAAAATACTGGAGACCCTTTCTCCACCTCAGACACTGGCACCACACAGTCAAACAGTTGCCTTAAAGAAGGATCCAATTTTGGCGCCTCCACCAGCTCTTAATGGGACACAGAAGAGAGGTCAGCAGGGAAGGACAAGGCAAATTTAACATTACCTTTTTGTGAGTCAGATTTCACTTCACTAACAGACGCAGCCATGGGCTGTATTACTTTGCAAGGTGAAGATACTGATGTGGTATGTCAACAACCTGATGCTTTACAGCAGCTGCCGCAGTAGGCACACTTGATTGCTCATCAGGCACCGATATATCAGGCCACGTGCTCCGGCTACATCATTGCCCAAGTAGACGAAAAAAAAACCTTATGCACGAGAACAAAATTTGTTGTTAAACCCATTCCATTAAAGGGACTGTTTGTAACTTTTTAAGCGTGTAAATGTACCGGGTCGGGACACATGCGCGCTCACATATGCGCGTTCGCGCGTGGCTGTACTCTCTCCTCCTCTGCCTGCTAGTCTTCACTCAGAGCGGGCGCGCGTTCTCGCATACTCGCTCCACCTCTAGACGCGAACGCGCGCTCACTCCACACTGCAGAAGAGTTAGTTTAGCTCTGAGAATATCTAGTGAATGCACAGTGGACGTTTGTGCAGAAATAAATGCTGCAGCTCCTCCAGACCAACAGAGGTTTCCCGTGTCTTGTGAAGTGACGGGGTTCCGCAGCGAGTTACTTTATCGTCTCGTTATCGACCGGGTGCCGGTGTCTCCCTGCTCTCTCCGGCCGTGGGCGGAGAGAGCAGGGAGACTGCTGAAGCAGGAAAAGCCAACACTAGGATCAGCATTGATTCATGGAGAGACCTTCGTCTGGTCAGCTAACATTACTGCCAAGCAGGTGAAATATAGAGTGTTATTGTGGTTTTAGCTGACGTGTGTCGCCTCACTGTTTTGAGCGATGCTCATTCATGTCTATTTAGAGCGAGCAAGCGCGAGCCCGACGCTGACTTTCGTTGATTTCACGGCCGCAGGTGTCGCTGTTAACAAGCATTTCTGAAAGTTACAAATAGTCCCTTTAATAGTGCATAACCTGCTACAATCTCTGCTGCAACCAAAGTTTTCATTTTCATCTGAAAAGGAGACACCAATCCATTTTTTATAGATGCAATTGGCGCAGGGTTAATATAGGGTTAGGTCAGGGGTCTGCAACCTGCGGCTCCGGAGCCACATGCAGCTCTTTATTTTTAAAAATGGAAATGATTGTTTTTTGTTTACATTTTCATTTTTATTTATCATTGTTGTAGGTCTAATGTACGACGGTACGACGGAGTATTAGGGCCACATTAAGGAAAATAAATAAATCGGAGATTTCGAGAATAAAGTCATAATATTACGAGAATAAAGTCGTAATATTATAAAGTAGTAATTTTACATGTTATTTCCTTTTTTCTCGTAAAGTTATGACTTTATTCTCATAATATGACGACTTTTTTTCTCATACCATTTTGACTTTAGTCTCGTAATATTATGACTTCTTTATTCGTACCGCTATGACTTTATTCTCGTAATATTCCGAATTTTTTTTCTTGTTAAATTATGACTTTATTCTCGTAATATTACGACTTTTTACTTGTAAAGTTATGACTTTATTCTGTAAATCTCCGATTTTTTTCCCCCTCAATGTGGCTCTAATGCTCCGTAGTACATTTGCACTTTGGCCCTCACTGCATTAGACTTATATATTATATACTTAGACGGTAGACTGTGTTACCTTCATCACAATGCTCAAATGTTTTGCGGCTCCAGACAGGTTTTTGTTTTTTTTTGCCTAAAATGGCTCTTTTGATAGTAAAGGTTGCTGACCCCTGGGTTAGGGTTAAATATGAAGATACGAAGTAGGTTTTATGACCTCCTCCTCCTCCTCCTCCTCCTCCTCCTCGGTTTAAGACCTGCACTGCATTCCTTTGGTTGGCTCTCAAAATCACACACAGTGGCATAAACAGAGACACACCCAAACTGTGAATAAGACTAAATGAAAAGTAATTTAATGTAAATTAACATGTACTTTAATTGATATGAGATGTTGAGCCAACATATGTTTGGAAGTTTGTTTAACGTGTACATGTTTGGGACAAGAAGGAAACTATTTGGAGCCTGCGGAGAGATGCACAGCCGGTCTCTAATCCCTCCCTCTGTTCATCTGTGGACCCTTCATTTCTTAGACTAAACATTCCTTTTAGAGGTAAAATCCACATCCGTGATACTGAACTAGTTTAGTTTATTTATGCCAGTCATTTTCAATTAATATAAGTCAAATATTAAATAATAACAAATTAAGCCAAAACAAGTTAGAGTGACTAAAGGCTGTAGATCCAAACGTTCGTTTTATATGAATCACTTGGTAAGATCTTGCCAGCCTACAGACATGTTCTTTCTATAATGTGCATTTTATACAGTATGTCCACAGAGATCTTGAACAGAAATTCAGGTGCACACTAATGCCTCAGTTAGTCCTATATTTTGAATATATGTTTTTAATTTACTTAAGGTGTATTACACCTTTTAACGTTAAAATTGACCCCTTTTTACTGCTACATGTGCTTAGAACAACATATAGAATTAAGTTCATGATAATAAACTCTGTTTACATTTCCATTATTTTTATGTCATCTAATTTGAATTCTAACTGTTATGTTGGTAACTTGTATCACCCTGAGGCCCAGTCTCACCACATGTCTGCTTCATGGGAAGCAGACATGCTTCCCCTCCCTCTTCTCTGTTGCTCTCATCCAGACTGACTGTTTTTATATGCTGAGATCAATCTTATCCCTTCATTTACTGTGTAATCAGTGCACTGTTACGTTCCCCTCCGTTTAAGGTCCAGGGGATGGAGGGAGTAACAAAATAAATTTGTAAACCCGGGACTGAGTGTACTGGCAAAAAGATTGTGTGAAAAAATAATCCTACAATTCATTAACAAAAAATATATAACAAAAATGTACAACAATCTGTATACTAATCAGCTCTCAGATCCCGGACGAGCCCCCATTTGTTACGTTCCCCTCCGTTAAAGGTCCAGGGCATGGAGGGAGTGACAAAATAAATTTGTAAATCCAGGAATGAGAGAGGCTGGCAACAAGATTGTGTGAAAAATAATCATCCAATTTATTAACAAAAATATGAAAACAAATGTACAAACACCAACTGAAAACTACTTTCTAACAGAAATTGTGAGGTAATTAAACAATTAAATAAATACGGCAATAAACCACACCTGAGGAGACAGAGAATAGGGCACAAAAGCACAACACACATGCAACACAGCACGGCACGTAACATGCACATATATACACAGTATATCTACATATATAGGCTGGTCTGTTGTAGTGTTTTGTATACCTACATGTCATAAAAACAAGGTTTATCTATGTTGTGTAATTGGGTAATTCATTTTAATTCAATTGATCAGGTTTTATTCAGTGGTTAATATCAGATAGCTGTTTGATACCGTTCTGCAGCGGACAAAGCCCAGATGTCAAATAGGGAAGAATTCATTATGTGAAACAAATGAATGATGAGAAGAAGGAGAAGTCAACAGAATCTCTTGGTCTTCTGCTCCGCTTCTTCCTCCCTGCCGGTGTTGCTCTGCTCTACGTGAATGCCCGTCCTGAGGACCGGGGCCCGTTGTCAAGTGACACCACAACAGGCTGAGGTTGGCGTTCAGCTGATCTGAAAACAGAACCTGAAGAAGGCTCTCCTGGTTCTGAACTGCTCCAACTACGACTAAAGAGCTCTGGATCCTGCACGCCACATCATCTCTCTCGCTGCTCTGCTTCCTTGCCCTGATTGCTGACCTGTCAGAGGCTGAGACCTGAGGTTCGCATCCATACAATGTGCTGAAGACTTGGCAGCCACTATGAAGAAAAGAGACTTTAAAAAGAAAAGACCTTAAATAGAGGACATTTTGAACTGTCAATGATGCCAAGAGACCCCTCCAGCTACAACAGGGGGGTTGAAGAAATGGCACAGAGACCCGCTGCATCAGAGAGAGAGATGGAGACAGAGGAAAACCATTCGAGGAAACGTGTCCGCCGACAACATCGAGCGATGTCAGAGAAATGGATCCCCACTCCGGACCCCGATGCTCTGCTGTTGCCTCTGACCATTCCTGCCGAGACGCCGGCTTCGTCTGCTGATGAAGACGATGATGTTTCCTCTGTGTCTGGCGGTTCCACGGTCCTGGGAAGCCTGCCGTCGACTTCGATTCGCAGGGACTTCCCGCTGGTGATGGTCGCTCCGGCGGGATGCGTTGGGCTACAGCTGCCCCCCCCTGTTCACACCCAAACCCATGAGTCGACCTCGCCACGGCTTTTACGGCCCAGCTTATCCAGCTCAGACGGCCTACGTCTCGCTATCACTTCTAGATATATGGCAATGTGTTGAGGTGTCCTGGCTCCTTCCACTGAAGACGAGAGCCCCTGTAGCAGGTATCGTGGATTATCTCAGGGTGCAGGGCCCCACGGAGGCTGGTCAGAGAGAAGGAAACTCCTGTCACCGCTGGTTCGTGACAGGGAAATTTTAGAATATTTTGTCAAGATATTTCAACTGGGAGCCCAGCTGGCTGCAGCTGCTAATAATTTAGGCATGTTGGGTGTTTCACTGGCATCTCCTCAGCCTGACGCCCCTGCCATGCGATGCATTTTGGACTGGAACATCGGCCAAATGAATAACTTTATTCAGGGCATTGCCACAGCCGCGGGCCATGTGATGTCTCTAGCCACAGTCGGGTCCCGTCATGTGTGGCTGTGACTCACGGCTGTTCCGCGAAAGGACCGAGATGATTTCCTGGGAGCCCCCATCGCTGCAGAGAGGCTCCTTGGGTCAATTTCATCTGTTACTCAGTGCTTCAAACGCTTAGAGGAGGAGAAATTGCAACTCAGCCGCTATTTGCCTCTCGCCCAGCCATTTAAGAAGATGAGGAGAAGTGAGGAGAGGAGAATGACGACGGAACACTGCCCACTGGCTGCTCACCCGATGGTGCCACTGGAGCTGTTGCACTTGCAGAGGTGGTTTGCCAGTTTTTGTTTGAATGCCAAGAAGCACAAGCAATGCTTGTTACCATTACCCCCTCAGTAGAGGACAATCTACACTACTTGGAGTTCCCATAACACCTGTTGAAGGGAACAACACTGGGACTCCTATGTCACAGTGTTCACGGACGTGTCCCTGACGGAGTGGGGAGGGACAACCTCAACCTCCTCAAACTGCAGGCAGTGTTCCTGGTCCTCCAACAATTCAGGCCCCTGATACGGGTGACGCAAGTGCTGGTTAGGACCGACAACCACACCACTGTGGCTTACATCAACAGCAGACAGTGCGTTCAGTCCGCTGCTCTGTTGGGCACAGCGAAGAACCTGTGGCACGGCAGGACGACCCACCCATGCGGGTGGACGCGTTTGCACACGTGCCATGGCCAAGAAAGCTGGTTTACGCCTTTCCACCGCTCCATATCATCCCTCCACAACTAGACAGAGTGAGGCAGGAGCAGCTGTAAGTCATTCTGATAATACCAGGTCGTCACTTGGCGCCATGGTACGCAGAACTGACTCAAATGTTGGTGGCCCAGTCCTGGACCAACCACCAGTTCTGGGGTGCTCAGCCTCAGGAGGCGAGGGCAATTGGTGCGCTGCCCACTCTCTGGGCCATCCTCTCCAGACTCAGCTCCTGAGAGGAACAGGCTGATGAGGGCTGGACTGTCTGCAAAGGTTGTACAGACTATCCAAGCGGCAAGAGGGGGATCCACCACTGCCTGTTACAAGGCAAAGTGGTTAGGGATCCAACACTGGTGCGAGGAAAGGAGGCTAGATCCCTTGTCCTGTGCAGTCGGGTCTATTCTCTCCTTTTTACAGTGTGTGATGTATAGAGGGAAGGAAGGAATCATTCGAATGAAGGAATCATTCAAGACAGCTTTGCTGCTTGCACTGACCTCAGCTAAGAGAGTACTGTATGTGAACTGACCGCCGTGTCGGTGCATCCCAGTTGCTTGATGCTTCGTGGTGACCACAGCAGGGCTACTCTCATACCAAACCCCTCATTTGTTCCTAAGAACTTAGGTTGAGGGTCATACAACTGAATGCTTTTTTTCCTCAACCCCATGCGGGAGACAAAGTCGCATCTGTTATGCCCTATTCGTGAGTTGGTATGTTATGTCGAAGGCACAGCCCCCGTCAGGCGCACTGTTCATGTGCTTCTGTGATGGTGTGGCCGGGAAAACCTTTCCAAGGAACGCATGGCAGGTTGGCTTTGTGAGTGCATCTCCCAGGCCTATAGGCAGGCGGAAAGAGACCCTCCCTCTGTGGTCTGTGCACACTTTACACGCAGCGTTGCAGTGTTTGCGGCCTTGTTCAGTGGGGTGAGTGTCGAGGACATATGTATGGCGGCATCATGGTTGACGCCTTGCCCATTCATACGGTTTTACCTCTTGGACATGTCGGGTCTGTGCTCGCTGGAATGACACAGGACTGGTGAAAAAAGGTCGGGTGGGTGTCAGTTGTGTTACACGTGACCCCCTCTACATGTTTGCATGCTCCTTGATGACCCGGCGAATATGGGTTTGGGGTGTCTACCCTTTGTTTCTGACCCCTGCAGGGTTAGACCATGGCTTTACCCAGATCAGTTGTGGTCTATCAGAGGTGGCTAGGGCCCCCCCACTTCTCCGCTGCAGCGGCCTGGGTTATAAAGAAGTAGGCGGGCTGCAGTGTTAATCCTTAGCCGGTCTTGATCGGCGTGGTGGCACGGCAGGGCGTACATCCATCAGGCTACACCCACTGTACCCATAGATTCCAGCAGAGGGCGGAGCCTGTGTGAGTTAGAATGAAGGTTACGAAATAGTAACCCTAGGTTTATAAGCACAGGTAGAGCCCTCTACCAAGAAGGCCCTGCCGCTCCTTTGCTGCTCGCTTAAGAGGGCTTGGGATACCAGGCAGCGCTGGATGCTGCCTTATATATACTGTCGTATTGCACGGATTCAGTAGACACGCCTTTATTGACCGGCTACATTTAAGCAAATCTCAGTGGGCAAACGTGTGCGTGTGATTGGAGCAGAGTATTACCCATAGTGTCCAGTAGAGGGCTCCGCCTGTGCTTATAGTAATAGTAACCCTAGTTTTATAAGCACAGTAGAGCCCTCTACCAAGGATGCCCTGCCCCTCCTTCGCCGCTCGCTTAAGAGGGCGTGGGATACCAGGCAGCGCTGGAAGCCACCTTATATACTGTCGTATTGCACGGATTCGGTAGACACGCCCTTATTGGCCGGATACATTTAAGCAAATCTCAGTGGGCAAACGTGTGATTGGAGGAGAGTATTACCCATAGAGTCCAGTAGAAGGCTCCGTCTGTGCTTATAGTACTAGGGTTACATAATCATAACCTTCGGTGTGAACAGGGTCTAGAAAAGCCAACTGTGCTGCTCTTCCCTTTCCCAATCTCGCCATCTCTCTCTCTCTCTCTCTCTCTCTCTCTCTCTCTCTCTCTCTCTCTCTCTCTCTCACTCTCTGCTTCTGTCCACCGATCTCTAGCGCTGCTCTCTGACCTGCATCGGTCGCTCGGCTCCCGGCCTCATCAGTGGCACAGAGGATGCTGCTCTCTCTCTCTCTCTCTCATATGGCTGCTACAATAAAGGCAGCACTGTATCCTACAAAACCAATGATGATGTCAGCTTGTTATTGACTCTCCCAGGTCTGAATGACTGAGCAGAGGATAGGGGGTGGGGTGGAATCTATCTATTGCAGTGAGTTGACCAGCCAGGCACAAATGAGCTTGAGTGTGTGCGTGTGTGTGTGCGTGTGTGTGAGTGTGTGTGAGTGTGTGTGGTGTGGGGGATGGGTGGGATCCTGCAGTCCTCGTTTCCGCAGACATAATCTGTCCCAGTTGCTGCACACCTCTTACAGTTTACAATAATCTCTCTGCCTCTCTCTCTACCCCTCCCCCACTCCTCTCTCTCTTTCTCTCTCTCTCTCTCTCTCTGTCTCTTTCTATCTCTCTCTCTCTCTCTCTCTCTCTCTCTCTCTGGTGGATTGTGTCTGAGTAGTGAGGCAGAGAGATGGACGCAAGACAAGGGAAGAAAAATTGAGAGGGCTGAGAGAACAATAATAAAGCTTCGATACCACTCTTGGTAAAATGACGTTGCCTCTGAGATCACGCTGCTTTCTATTTGTAGGACATTTCTTGGGTCCTATATCTTTATCTATTTCTAAATAAGCAGCAAGACGTATAGGATACAGGTTACCTTACTAGAAATACGGCTTGATTTGACATTTTGATTTGAGTATAAAGGGCCTTAACAGTGGTTTTGTATGCTTAGCCTATTTACAACATATAACATGTACTTTATATGACAGAAAAACATGCTTCATACCGTTCAATCGTTTGGAAATTATATATGAATATATATTTATATATATTTTTTTATTTCGTTCAAAGGAGTAATTGGCTTCCAATCAATTCCATTCATAAAACATAAAAATCTATAAGCGCACTCTTGAATCTTGCTTATGTTGTGTAAATCTGTAACAGTAACAGCAGTTCTTCGTCGAAGTTACATTATTACTATTATTTAATTTTATTTAATTTTATTGCACAAAGTCAAGTAATACATACACACATACAATAATAATAAAGGAACACAATAACATTACCATCCATCCATTCATTTACAGCAGCAGGCTTAGCAGGGAATTCCAGATGTCCCTCTTCCCAGTCAAGTTTTCCGGCTGTTCCTTGGGGACCCAGAGGCGTTCCCAGGCCAGACGAGATATGTGATCTCTCCAGTGTGTTCTGGGTCTACCCCGGGGCCTCTTACCGGTTGGACGTGCCCAAAAACCTCCAAAGGGAGGCGTGCAGGAGGCATCCTGATCAGATGTTAAAGGTCCCATATCATGCTCATTTTCAGGTTCATACTTGTATTTTGTGTTTCTACTAGAACATGTTTACATGCTGTAATGTTGAAAAAAAACACTTTACCGTTTTAGTGCATTTCAACGGAATTGCAACGGAATTGTGTTGCTAGGCAACAGTTTGGGTCCATATTTACTTCCTGTCAGCTGATGTCATTCACATACACTGCAACAGGAAATAAACTGGGACACATTTAGAATGTTTATGTTTAAAACCGTGTAATGATCTATATATATTGTATATTTGTGACATCACAAATTGACAGAAATCCTAACGGCTTGTTTCAAATGCTTAGTTTCTGAATACGGGCTGTGTGGGTTTCTCCGGATATTGAGCGTTTTGATAGTTTAACAGTATTTATAAAGCACTTTAACCTGCTTTATAATATAAAAGACATGAAAATCTCACTTTTTACAATATGGGACCTTTAAATGGTAAATGGACTTCCATTTATATATCGCTTTTCTAGTCTTCCGACCGCTCAAAGCGCTTTACGCTACATGTCAGCATTCATACACTGATGGCAGAGGCTGCGATGCAAGGTGCCAACTTTGCCTATCAGGATCTAATCTAAATACTCCTTCATTCTTTCGGGAGAATTTTAGGGTTCAGTATCTTGCTCGAGGGCACTTCGACATGTGACCTGAGGAGCCGGGGATCGACCTTCCGATTGGTGGATGACCCGCTCTAACCTCTGAGCCACAGCCACCCCAGATGCCCGAATCGCCTCAGCTGGCCCCTTTCGACGCAAAGGAGCAGCGGCTCTACTCCGAGCTCCCTCCTGAGGCCTGTATTACAAAGCAGGATTTGGGGTTAGCGAGGAAACTTCAGGTTTAACTCTTCAGGGTTTTCAGTCCTACAACGGTGCTTCACTTCTTACCGGGGAACATCGCCATGGTAACTGATGCTGCACACCTGACCTGCTCCGGAGCAGGATCAACTCGTATAACAGCACCACCTACCGACCAATCAGAGCTCGGTGCCGAGTCATAAAATAATATGACACAAATATGAAGAATTTAAAGTCATAATCCAGGCTAAAAGCAACACAGTTTAAACTGACAAATGTAGGAAGGACATCTGGCACACAAAAAAAATGCCGACGGTGTGAAACAGACTTGGGAGCAAATGAAAAATAAATTAATAAATACGTTGTATTTATAAAATATATACGAGAGATTTAAATAAATACGAGTCGTGTGTTTACAGTCCCACAGACTGTATGCATTGTCTTGAGTTACTTTGCTACCGGTACTTTTAAAGTGTGCTGTGGGTGATTACAAGACATGAAAGTAAGCCTGCTTACTGCTTTGAATTAGACTATGTTCTTACATTTATTTTTTATTTGCTCCCAAGTCTGTTTCACACCGCTGGAGTCGAGGTTGCAGCTGAAAGAAGGATAGAAGTGTCATACAGGCCACAATTTCCCTAATGGGAATAATAAAGTATCTTCTATTCTTCTATACCAGGGGTCAGCAACCTGCGGCTCCGGAGCTCCAGTGGCTCCTTGTGGATTTATAAAAATGGAAATGAATAACTGTTTTTTGTTTACATTTTCATTTTCATTTTTATTTATCATTGTTGTAGGTCTAATGTACGACTGTTCGATGGAGTATTAGGGCCACATTGAGGCAAAAAAAGAAATTGGTGATTTCAAGAATAAAGTCATCATATTATGAGAATAAAGTCAGAAGTTTAAAATAAAAAAAGTCGTAATATTATGAGAATAAAGTCATAATATTATTTAGTAGTAATTTTACGTGTTATTTTCTTTTTTTCTCGTAAAGTTATGACTTTATTCTCATAATATTACAACTTTTTTTTCTCGTACTGTTATGACTTTACTCTCGCAATATTACGACTTTTTTTCTCGTAAAGTTATTACTTTACTCTGTAAATCTCTGATTTTGTATCCCTCAATGTAGCCCTAATACTCCGTAGTACATTTGCTCTTTGGCCCTCACTGCATTAGACTTATATACTATATACTTAGACTATAAACTGTGTTACCTTCATCACAATGCTCAAATGTTTTGCGGCTCCAGACAGATTTCTTTTTTTTTTTTTTTCTAAAATGGCTCTTTTGATAGTAAAGGTTGTTGACCCCTGGTCTATTTTATTCTAGAAGCAGCATATTAATTTAACAGAATACACAGAGTAATCATAGTCAGATATACCTATGCTCTAGATCAGGGGTTCTCAACCTTTTGCAACTGGAGGCCCACTTGTGATTGTCAAAACATTTCCGAGGACCACCTTCCCAAATAAATGAGTAAAAAACCTAACATGTTTATACAACAAATAATAAACTGGGCTGTAGATATGTGTTGTGCCACTGTCAGCTGTAATGACCAAAATACATATTCTGCTTACCCTCAGTGAGACACTTGGGCTTGCCTCTGGGAAATAATGAGATCAAGTCGTGGTGGGATGGGTGAGAGGCTGACACGCAGAGTAGCATTCAAAGTTGCTTTCAGTTTGTTCCTTGCCTTTGATTTTGTGACAGTCACAATGGAAAACCCTGACTCACATAAATAGGTGGTGGTGAAAGGCAACAGAAATTTGATTGCCTGTTTTGACAGAGAGGGATATTGACTGGCAGCCAGTATCCAGAATGAAGCAAGGTCAACTTGTGTGAGCTGAAGCTTCAGGCTGCTGTCTGCTGATAGTTCCATCAGTTCATTTTCCAACACAGTGGAGAGAGCTATGTCTTCTGAAGCAGGATCCACAGAGAAAGGGTCCAAAATCCAAAGGTTTCCATCTCGTGCATCTTCTGGGAAGTAGTCTGTAAACTTTCCTGACAACTGAGTCAAATGCTGGGTTATAACACTGGATATGTTGACATGAGGAGTGGCTTCCAAAGTTTCACTTAGGAGTGAAAACACGTCAAATCGTCCCTCCTTGACTCTTCTGTTCCACAGAATAAGTTTTTTCTTGAAGCCCTCAATTTTGTCTGAAACCAAAAACACTGTGCTGTTTCTGCCTTGCATTGATATATTGAGCTGATTTAACTGGTCAGATATATCTGATAAGTAGGCCAGTTTTGCACAAAAGTTACCTTCAGTGTAATGCTCAGCAAGAGGGGAGTGCTGCTCTTCCAGAAATGTGTGCACTTCTCATATTTCCTCACCACACGCTTCGGAGCTTTTACTGGCGCAGGGTTGTCTCCCACATCACTTTTTCGCTTTAAAAAGCGATCCATTTTGTCTCACTGCATCCGAGAACGTTAGCTAGCTAACAGTGGCAAACACGTTTGTCTCTACCTGATGATGTTTGGTGTTTTTACACAAGGCCTATTGAAGGAGGTTGGGTCACACTTAATCAACGCGTCTTCGGGGTACCGCACATGCGCAGTAATATCTACTCTGCACTCGCCGAAATTGAGCCGATCGCAACGCACGACCGCAGCTCCAGTTACACTGCGCATGTGTTATACCCAATACAAGACCCGTGTCCGCCCGTGTCTCAACCTCCTTCAATAGGCTTTGGTTTTACAGCAGCTGGCATCTTACCTCCTTTAGGTTTTACCTGTTCACTTTGCTAAATGATAATAAAAAAAAAAATCTAGTACCACTGCCTCCGCGGCACACTAGATGGCGCTCTGCGGCCCACTGGTTGAGAATGGCTGCTCTAGATAGAGCATAGTAGTGATAATATAAGTCTGTTATTTACGCAGTCACACATCTGCAATTTTTTCTTTAGCCAGCTGTCCTTCCTGCGTTTGGATTGTGTGTTTAACTTCTTCATATTTGTCTAATATTATAGTTTGCTCTTCATTTATAAAATATCCCGCTCTGCTGACAGTAGACTTGTACATGTCTGTGATTGGTCAGATGCTGAAAACACTGCCCCTTTTATGTGAACGCGCTCATAACCAGAGCGCGTTCACATAAAAGGTCATCAAGGAAGCTGTAACGAGTAGTGGTGAAAGTGATTCTCTGAACACCCCGGTTGTCTTTTCCTGAGTCCTTCTGAATTCTCCTTCACATCTTTCCTTGACCTCATGACGTTTCCATCGAGGTCAAGGAGAAGTGGTTAGGAAAAGACGTTAGGATGGCTTTTTTTTACTTTTCGACCGCAGCCCAGGTCTCCCCACTCTTCACCTCACCACCTTCTACAGGGGCACCATTGAAAGCATCCTGACATGCAGCTTCACTTCCTGGTTTGGGAGCTGCAGGACCTACGAACAACGGCAGCTAAACAGGATTGTGAAGACAGCCAGCAGAATCATTGGTGCCCCTCTCTCCCTTTCCTGATGGAGATCTACCAGCCAGCGCTGCATTCACAGAGCTTCCTCCATCATCAAGAACCCTCACCGCCCTTCTCACGGCCTGTTCTCCCTCCTGCCGTCTGGGAAGAGGTACGTACAGGAGCATCTGCTGCAGGTCCAGCAGGATGCTGAACAGGTTCTTCCCACAAGCTGTAAGGCTTGTAAATGGACTGTGTCCCCCTCCCCACACATACACACTCACATCCAACACCCCAGCATTAACACAGAAACAGTTTGACAGCTAATCATCTGTCAAAGACAATTTGGAACAGTAATGCAAACAGCACTTTACTAAGGACATTAATGCACTTTTCTCTGCTGCGAAACACGACTGCTAAATTGTGTGTAATTGTGTTTGAAACGTTTGCTTATTTTTTTTATTTTAGGTATTGTTAATTTTAATACTTATTTATTCTATCTTTTTTTAAAGCTGCAGTAGGCGAGATTGGAGCAAATATGATTAAAACAAGTTATTTTTATAAAACGGTCGCTATATTGTGACAGTAGTACATGAAACAGGTAACCTGAAAAAAATCATGTTCCTCTGTGTCCTCCGGTGCTCCTAACGACATTTGCAAAATTTCACAGACCGGAGGAAAACAAGCAGTAAGAGCTGATCTGAGGTCTGCTGTCCAGCTGCCGTCTATGAGAGCCAGCTGTCAATCACTCGTGAACTCCGACCAAACAGTCAAACTAGGCAGCGCTGATCAAATATGAATCAATATTATGTTACGTTAATGCCTATTTCTCTCCTCAAATGTTTTCAGAATCATCTTGTAGTGCACGGTTTAGCTGTAAAATGAGAAAGTTTGTGACGCTGCCGCCATTGTGAAATCTGGTGAAGGAACGCTAAATTCCGGTCACATGACCGGAGCACAGCCAATAGGAACACTCTCTCAATGAAATGACCTGTGATTGGTCAAAGTCTCTCGTCATGGGCTAGATTTTCTAAAGCCTGAAAACAGAGCCATGAGGAGGAGCAGAAGTCTAGATATCTCTCAGAACACTTGAATTACAATATGCTGAAAGGTTATTATGGAATTTTGTCCAATGATGCCAAAAGTAAACTGCTTACTGCCACTTTAAATGGATAGTTTGGGTGTTTTGAAGTAGGGTTGTATGAGGTACTTCTCCATAGTCAGTGTGTTACCTACAGTAGATGGAGTTTGGAGTACGAGCACGGGAGCAAAGTGACGTACTGCTGTGGACGGGGGCGGCAGAAAAAATCAAATCCTGCTTCTCCTGTCTGTTTCTCCAAACTCCATCTACTGTAGGTAACACACTGACTATGGAGAAGTACCTCATACAACCCCACTTCAAAACAGTTAGTTAAATGGAAATTTAAGGTAATTTCAGAGTTAATGTGGTTAGTTTGTTTCATATCAGTACATATATTGTTAGTTGAATAGTTTATTTAAAGCTAGGGTTGGTAATCTTAAGAAACTATAAGAGTGTACGCTACATTTTGAAACTGTTTCAACCTAAAAACCCAGCTCAGTGTTGCTAACTCTTTCCCAATGAAAATAGCAGCTCCAAAAGTCCCTGAATCTAGAGAGAAAGTCACCAAGTCATCAACACCGACAGTCTGTCCTCCCTCCAAAGACACTTCCCAAAAAATTATCATAAACAACCAACATGGCTATTGTTAGTACTCACAGCTGCCAAGTTAGCAGCTTGTGGAAAAACCGGTGAGGGAATAGACCGAGTGTATACAGACAGGCAAGCAGGCAGGTAGCCCATCTGTGTATACACTCTGCCTCATTATCTTTATTTACGTTGCACTTTTTACAGCAGAGCCATTTCTAAGCCTGAGTTCACACTGAAGGCAAAAGTGGCCCAAATCTGATTTTCTTTTTGCATATAATTTATATGAATAGCACAAATCACACGGACTCTGATCTTTTCAACTGTGATTTGGCCACTTTTATACAGTATGTGGTCCTAAATCAGAAACAAATCAGATTTTTATTTGCGATGCGACCACAGTCTGAACTACCATATTCCTACGATCCAACTACAACGTTAGGTCCTCGGCAAGTTGTCCTTCACGGGAGACGTATATAGATATAAAATTGATTTGAAACGCAAAAAAAGGATTGTATTGATATTAAGAATTTGCACCTTGTATTTAAGGACAACAAACGTTATATGAAAGTGTTTTTTAGCACTTTTATTAGTAAAGAATAAATAGTACTCGGGTTCACTCTCCAGACATGCGCCAGCTTGCCAGCTCTGCCGTCTGCAACGGCGCAGTGGACTCGCACTCGTTCTCTCACCCGGTAGCGGCGTGGAGGAAGGCGAACACCGGTGTGCATGAGCTAGCATGTTTCAGGCGCTATCAATCCACTTGACGAGGGCGGCTTCACCCACGGGTGCTTTCCCCGTGCACTGTGGTTTTTCATTCAGAGAAAATGACTTTCCTTTCCCCGTCATGATATCTATGTGCATTACGCAGCATCAGCCTCATGTATCCAGCCGGAGAGCAGACGGTCCGCGAGGCAAATTATCACGACGTGAGTAAAGTAAAAAACAAAACAGAAATTCAGCTAACGTTAGTCTAACATAGTTTTAACATGTTTTTCTTTATGTTTTCATGTATGAAAAGAGCCCAAATGAACACTGTAGGTGGACTAATGGATTACTATCAGCAGATTATTTAAACAGCGTTTGTAGAGGAATGATTCTGTCCCGAGCTGTTTGATCACTATCAGCTGTTTGATCACTGTCAGCGATTTGATCACTATCAGCTGTTTGATCGCTATCAGCTGTTTGATCTATATCAGCTGTTTGATTACTATCAGCTGTTTGATCGCTATCAGCAGTTGATCACTATCAGCTGTTTGATCACTATCAGCAGTTGATCACTTTCAGCTGTTTGATCACTATCAGCTGTTGATCACTATCAGCAGTTGATCACTTTCAGCTGTCTGATCACTATCAGCTGTTGATCACTATCAGCTGTTTGATCACTATCAGCTGTTGATCACTATCAGCTGTTTGATCACTATCAGCTGTTGATCACTATCAGCAGTTGATCACTTTCAGCTGTCTGATCACTATCAGCTGTTGATCACTATCAGCTGTTTGATCACTATCAGCTGTTGATCACTATCAGCTGTTTGATCACTATCAGCTGTTGATCACTATCAGCTGTTTGATCACTATCAGCTGTTTGATCGCTATCAGCTGTTTGATCACTATCAGCTGTTGATCACTATCAGCTGTTTGATCGCTATCAGCAGTTGATCACTATTAGCTGTTTGATCACTATAAGCTGTTGATCTCTGTATTATTGATCTACTGTTTATATTGAAAATGAGAACAGAAGCAGCAGGTTAAACCACTGTTCATTTAACTTGAATAGAAGTTGATTTATTATATTTTTTGTTAAATATTGCACTGCCTTGTATCTTGAGAACTGAATCAGCAGGTCCTGCAGTTGCACTTTTTATTATTTTCTAATAAAATGTGTATGTATTTTGCCATTAATCGTTGTTTACTGGTTTATATCCGTAATTCATTTATCCCTGATTCCCTTACAACAGGGGTCAGCGACCTGCGGCTCTTTAGCTCCTCTCCAGTGGCTCTCTGTGGATTTTAAAAATGGAAATGAATAACTGTTCTTTGTTTACATTTTCATTTTTAGTTATCATTGTTGTAGGTCTATGGTATGACGGTACGACGGAGTATTAGGGCCAAATTGAGGAAAAAATATAAATCTGAGATTTCGAGAATAAAGTTATAAATTTATGAGAAAACAGTCGTATTATTATGATTATAAAGTCATAATATTATAAAGTAGTAATTTTCCGTGTTATTTTCTTTCTTTCTCGCAAAGTTATGACTTTATTCTCATAATATTACGACTTTTTCTCATAAAGTTATTACTTTATTCTGGTAATATTAAGACTTTTTTTTCTCGTTAAATTATGACTTTATTCTCGTAATATTACGACTTTTTTTTCTCGTTAAGTTATGACTTTATTCTCTTAATATTACGATTTTTTCCTTGTAAAGTTATGACTTTATTCTCATAATATTACGACATTATTCTCCTAATGTTACAATTTTTTTCTCGTAATATTATGACTTTATTCCGGAAATCTCTGATTTTTTTCCCCTCAATGTGACCCTAATACTCGTAGTACATTTGCACTTGGGCCCTCACTGTATTAGACTTATATACTATATACTTAGATTATAAACTGTGTTACCTTCATCACAATGCTCAAATGTTGTTGCGGCTTCAGACAGGTTTTTTGGCTCGTTTGATAGTAAAGGTTGCTGACCCCTGCACTATATAGCAATAAAATCACAACTGAACTGACTATGACTGCCAGCATAACATAAAGAAACAATGAGTGAATAAGTCGCAAAAGATTGCTGATACTGGCTGATAGACAGGCCAACGTGAACATGGGAATAAGAGGAGTACCGGCACTGGTTTTAATGCCTTTTGGGGGATTTTTTAAGAAAGTGATTTAGGGTTATGGCAACATGGAATAGATTGCTTTTTCCAGCCTGAAAAAGTAAATAAATAGCTCTATCAATAGCCTGGTATGTTCTATGTAGAATTGTATTTTTGACACCGAATTGCAGCAGTAAGACATAAATTTGATAGCAATTTTGCTTTTTGTGATAACGCTTTTATTGTGAATAATTTGGGGGCGGAAGTGTTTTTGGTGTTGAGCTGCTGGCAGAAAGGTGTGTTGACTGTGGTCCTCTGGAGCAGCAGCATCAGCAGCAGCATCATCAGCAGCATCAGCATCAGCACCAGCGTGCACTAATGTGATGAGAGGGTGCACGGAGGGAGTGAACAGCTGGATGTTGGGATTTAACAGAGACACCTGATCCGTTTCACAGCGGGTTTTACATTGTAGTGCTGCAGATATTATACCGTCTGCCCGGTCCTCCTCCTCCTCCGTTGTTCGTTCGACGCTCCAGCTGATGTCGCGCTGCATCTCGTAGCTTCTGTTTCTTCTTCTTGTGTTCGGAGGATGCGACGCGGCCCGCGGTGCTCTGAGCGCTGTGGAAACATCCATCAGCTCCTGTTCTGCTCTCAGATGGCTGATCGGCTTCAACACCGACAACACATCTGAATGATCGGGATCATATAAGTCAAAGAAGGCGTCGAGCAGGAATCACCGTCAGACTCTCCTCCTTTTTCAGCGAGGTAGGAAACGACAATACAACCTCGTTGAGATTAATTCTCCTGATGTGTCACTACAGATAACATCTGGGAGGATGTTGTTCTGCTGTGTGTGTGTGTGGGGGGGGGGTTCTACACTGAGGTCATGTAAGCAGTGATGGTCATGTTCACAGTGCTGAGATCAGATCTTATTTACTGTTGTTGTCTGTGGCCTGCAGCACCGCTGCATGTTCAACCTCTTCAGCCTTCATGACAACAGTCACTGCATGTCTGACTGACACATGGCTTTATTGGGTTATATTGTATTGTATTGTATTGTATGTCCATATCAGTTAATGGGAATGATATACTATAGGCCTAAACCTGTGTTAAACCTATTCTACCTGCCTAGAGCCTTCATATGGATCAAGAGAAGCCTGTCAGATTGCTTTTGAAGAACATTTTTGAAGAAACTATAAATTAATATAAAAAAATATAGATGGTGTAAAAACTGAACAAGTATAATAGGCTAAATGTTCTGAAATCATGACAACAATGAGCCGATGATCACAAAACGTCACAGAGTTCATATTTGTAATGTATAAAAATATAATATATATAAAACATTATTAAAAAATAATAATAGTGATAATAATACAAAATAATAATAATAAAAATATTATATTATATATATAATAAGAAATAATGTTCTTACTTTGAGCACAAAATAAGTGCACATGCAAAATTACCGTCAGATTCATGACACGTGCACACAGGCCAGTTTTGTTCTTACCACTAGTGTGTGTGTGTGTGTGTGTATGTTAGTGAATCAGGATCATTCTAAATTGACACTATTAGTAATCAGCCTACTGCCACGCCCCCATTTCTCCATATAAGGAAATACATTTGCCAGAGGTTTATCATATAGAGAAAGGGTGATGTTGATGTAAAAGAGAAAAACATGGCCCATAGAGCCAAAAACATAACAACAACAACAACAACAACAACAACAACTAGCCTACCGAAGAAATTGAGACAATAGTTCTGAGGTGGAAGGCAGAAAAGGGAGACTTTTCTGGAGTGTTTCCATGGCGATGACGAAGAGGAAAAAAAAGAGGCTTATTGGGCTGCAATAACCAAAGCGGTGAATGTTGTGTCCCCTTATAGGCTAAGCTACATATGGCTCAGGTTAAAAAATAAATAGTTTGATATTAAAGTTGATGCAAAAAAAAAAGAATAATGTGACCAGCAGAAAAAGAAGGAAACAGATGGAAGAGGAGGATCACCTGATCTGTCAGCCCAACACTTGCCAAAGTTAAAGCTTCAGTAGTCAGTATATTTTTGGCATCATTGGGCAAAAATTCCATAATAACCTTTCAGCAAATTGTAATTCAAGTGTTCTGAGAGAAAACTAGACTTCTGCTCCAATCTCGCCAACTTTAGCATTAAATGAGGGTGAAAGTGATGACAGCCAGCAAGCATTTTTTTTTTTTTCCATAATTGTATAGGGCTGTACCAAATATTTTGATGCTTCATTTATATCGTTGACATTCAAATTCTAAATTCATTCAACATTTGAATGCTGTGCATTGAGACGGCTGGCCGGGCCTTCATCATTTGTGCCTATGCATGGTCTGAAGCAGTTCTAAATTTGTTTGCAGAGTATAACAACAAATGCGAGTAAGAAAATATTGATGAAAACGTTCGTGCACATGGTTTAAGCACAGATTTGGGCTCATTGTTTAGCTCGTAGAACCAGTGCTGCCTACTCGTGAGTTTCAATGAAAGAAGACACAGCCTGCATGGAAAGCCCTGTTAACATCACACACACGCTCACTCTTGTGCCTTTATGCTTGTTTATTGTTGAGTAGTGTTTATAGCTGCTTGTTGTAGAACAGCTGTTTATTGCTTGAAGTATTATTGATTATTGATTGATATTGCTAAAGTTAAAGGTCCCATATCGTGCTCATTTTCAGGTTCATACTTGTATTTTGTGTTTCTACTAGAACATGTTTACATGCTGTAATGGTCCAAAAACCCTTTATTTTTCTCATACTGTCTGCCCGAATATACCTGTATTCACCCTCTGTCTGAAACGCTCCGTTTAAGTGCATTTCAACGGAATTGCGTTGCTAGGCAACAGTTTGGGTCCATGTTTACTTCCTGTCAGCCGATGTCATTCACATACACCGCAACAGGAAATAAACTGGGACACATTTAGAATGTTTATGTTTAAAACCATGAAATGGTCTAAATATTGTATATTTGTGACATCACAAATGGACAGAAATGGCTTGTTTCAAACACGCAATTTCTCAATACGGGCTGTGTGTGTTTCTCCGTACATTGAGCGTGTTGATAGTTTTACAGTATTTATATAGCACTTAAACCTGCTTTATAATATAAAAGACATGAAAATCTCACTTTTTACAATATGGGACCTTTAAATTAACTTATTGTACATTTAAAGAGCATTTGTCTGTTATTATTTGTGCATATGTGTTGTGATGAGCAGGTTGTGATATAGTGCTCGGATTCACACCGTTCACCTCATAAATGTAAAGTAGTCGTTAAATTCTGACATTGAGAGTGAACAACCCGTTTCGGAGACTGTATCAACGGTTCGGATATTAGTCCCTGATTTCAGGGTGATGGTGCCCCATTATTAGTAATACTTATTAATAATTTTATTAAAGACAGTAATGTTGTCCAGTACACAGCGCCTTTGTCATGGGAAAAGCTATAGGGTAGCTTTAATTTGATTAACTTCATCGCTTTTAGTCTTAACTGATGGTGTCCCCAGCAAGACCCTGCCCAGCATCCTGGCTCTGGATTTTATAGCCCAGACAGTGCAGGTCCTGCTGGTTTGGTTTCTGTTTTCCCTAATTCACTGAAAGGCAGCGTGCATTACAAAAAATCCACTCTCAGTCCACACAGAAACAATCTCATCACAGTTAAAATCACTTCTTCCATCCTCGCTGTTGAATCAGCTCAGTTCTGCTTACTCGATGTCAGATCTCTTGCCGATAAGTACTTCATCTGCCAGGATGTTATCATGACTTTTTCTTATCATCACAGTCTTGAACTAATCCTGATGAGTATGCCCCTTCTCATTGACTCATCCCTCCAGAATATTTATCATATCATATACTTCCGTCATATATCAGCCGAGACTGACAGGCCGAGGCGGTGGCCTTGCAGCTGAAATACTGGGGAACAGTATTTCTGTCATATACTGGGGAACAATATTTCAGCTGTTCCCCAGTCTCGCTCGGCTGCTTCTCCACATTTGAGAGTTTCATTTTAAAGAATAAATTGCCTATTTTATGCGTTTTAATCTACCGACCATCTAAACTTATCTCTAGTTATATTCAGTTTCTTATTCTTGATGATTTCAAAGCTTCAGTAGGCTGTATATTTTTGGCATCATTGGGCAAAAATCCCATAATAACGCTCTCTCTCTCTGAAATGACCAGTGATTGGTCAAAATCTCCCGTCACAGGCTAGATATTTTAAAGCCTGAAAACAGAGCCATGAGGAGGAGCAGAAGTCTAGATTTCTCTCAGAACACTTGAATTACAATATGCTGAAAGGTTATTATGGGGTTTTTGCCCAATAGTGCCAAAAATGTTTGTGTTTTTTCCAAGAATTAACGTTAAAGTGCATAGTCAAAACAACTCATGCAATATATAGTTGTCAAGCTATATTTTTGTAGGAAGGACAGGCTGTTTCCCCTCTGAGCTGCTACACTCACATTATGCACAGTCTAGTCTTTGGATTGACCACTTGTTGTTTGGCCCCAATCAGTCAAAAAGCTGAGCTCGGAGTGTTGATCCAGCCCGTTCTCATTCCCAGGGTGTAAATTACCGACGCTTTGCCATGCCCATCGTGATACCCACGCACAAGGCACCCTTTAGCGCCGGTATGAAACGCACAAGGCTTTCGATGAACTACAATGTAAACCCATCCACGGCAACAATAAACGCCAAAGGTCCCATATTATAAAAAAGTGAGATTTTCATGTTTTTTTTATTATAAAGCAGGCTTAAGTCCTATATAAATACTGTGAAAGTATCGAAATGCTCAATATACAGGGAAATACACACAGCCCGTATTCAGAAACTCTGCATTTGACACAAGCTGTCAGGATTTCTGCCCATTCGTGATTTCACAAATATACAATATTTAGACCCTTGACACAATTTTAAACGCAAACATTCTAAATGTGTCCCAGTTTATTTCTGGCTGCAGCGTATGTGAATGTCATCAGCTGACAGGAAGTATACATGGACCCAAGCTGTTGCCTAGCAACGCAATTCTGTTTCAGACAGAGAGTAAATACAGGCATATTCAGGCATACAGGATGAGGGAAATAACGTTTTTTTTTAACATTACAGCATGTAAACATGTTCTATTCGAGCGAAAGAGACACAATGTGTGGGCGGGAGGGGAGGCGGATGGGCCCAATAACAGAGGGCTTTCATCCAGAGGACCGCTGTCCGTGTACCGTGCGTTAAGTTTCACTTTTACGTTACGATCAGCTGTTCGTTCGTGTCCTGTGTTTACAATGTCAAGTGACATTTTCACTTCACTAATGTAGTAATTTTAAGCTCAACCATATTGTTTTCTTCCTTAACCTAACTAAGTGGTTTTGTTGCCTAAACCTAAGAATGTCTGTACTGCACCCGAAAAGTGACCCCAATGGGTCTGACTGTGTGCGTATGTGACGAGTTGGGATGGGAACGTGTTAATTGATTAATACTGACGTATGTGTTCACTGTTCTCTCCTCATCCTCAGCCCTGTCTGTTGGTGAGATGGCTGTGTTTTTGGTGCGTCCTCTCTCCTTGCTCCTCCTGTCCCTCCACGCTTGTAGTCGAGCATCTCCTTCCTGCCCTGTGAACTGTCGCTGCTACAGCCTAACTGTGGAGTGTGGTTCCACCAGCCTGAGGGACATCCCCAAAAACGTTCCTCCATCCACACAGGTAGGTTCATTGCACTGAAAGAGGACATTACTTATGGATGTTGCTTCAATCTAGACTGGTACCAGAGTTAAAGAACTAATGACATACAGATCACCACCAAAATTCTTTGAAACATTCACCGATGCTGACTGTAATGCTGCTATGCTAAACCAGGCTCGTGAGTACATCTTAAAAAGCTAACGGTGGGTTCACAAAGGGCAGGGGTCAGGAACCTGCGGTTCTGGAGCCACATGTGGCTCTTTAGCCCCTCTCCAGTGGCTCCCTGTGGATTTTTAAAAATGGAAATGAAGAACTGTTTTTTGTTTACATTTCCATTTTTATTTATCATTGTTGTAGGTCTATGGTACAATGGTACGACGGAGTATTAGGGCCACATTGAGGAAAAAAAAGAAAATCTGAGATTTCGAGAATAAAGTCATAATATTATGAGAATACGGTCATATTTTTACGAGAAAAGAAGTTGTAAAATTATTAGAATGAAGTCATAAGTTTAAAAGGAAAAAAAGTCGTAGTATTATGAGATACAATAAATAATAAAGTCATAATATTATAAAGTAGTAATTTTACGTGTTTTTTTCTTTTTTTCTCATCAAGTTCTGACTTTATTCTCGTAATATTGCGAATTTAGTTTTCTCCTTAAGTTATGACTTTATTCTCCTAATATTACGACTTTTTTTCTCATAAAGTTATGACTTTATTCTCGTAATATTACGACTTTTTTTTCTCGTAAAGTTATGACTTTATCCTCGTAATATTACGGCTTTTTTCTCGTAAAGTTATGACTTTATTTTCGGAATATTACAACTTTTTTTCTCGTAAAGTTATGACTTTATTCCTGTAATATTACGACTTTTTTCTTTTTTTCTCGTTAAATTGTGACTTTATTTTGGAAATCTCCGATTTTTTTTCCTTCAATATGGCCCTAATACTCCGTAGTACATTTGCACTTTGGCCCTCACTGCATTAGACTTATATACTATATACTAAGACTATAAACGGTCCACAGGGTTCTGTACTTGGACCAATTCTATTTACCTTATATATGCTTCCCTTAGGCAATGTTATTAGAAAACACTCCATAAACTTTCATTGTTATGCAGATGATACTCAATTATATCTATCAATCAAGCCAGACGAAACAAACCAGTTAACTAAACTTCAAGCATGCCTTAAGGACATAAAAACCTGGATGACCTGCAATTTCCTGATGTTAAACTCAGACAAAACTGAAGTTATTGTACTAGGCCCTGAGCACCTCCGAAACAAATTATCTAATGATATAGTTACTTTAGATGGCATTGCCCTGGCCTCCAGCACCACCGTAAGGAATCTGGGAGTTGTCTTCGACCAGGATATGTCCTTTAACTCTCACATAAAACAAACCTCACGGACTGCCTTCTTTCATCTACGTAACATTGCGAAGATCAGGCACATCCTGTGTCAAAATGATGCAGAAAAATTAGTCCATGCATTTGTTACCTCTAGACTCGATTACTGCAATTCCTTATTATCAGGCTGCTCCAATAAGTCTCTTAAGACTCTCCAGTTGATCCAGAATGCTGCAGCACGTGTACTGACTAGAACTAGAAAAAGAGATCATATTACGCCTGTATTAGCTTCTCTGCACTGGCTGCCTGTAAAATCCAGAATAGATTTTAAAATCGTCCTCCTCACCTACAAAGCGCTAAACGGTCAGGCCCCATCATATCTTAAAGAGCTCATAGTACCCTACTACCCCACTAGAGCACTGCGCTCACAGAATGCAGGGTTACTTGAGGTTCCTAGAGTCTCCAAACGTAGAATGGGAGCCAGAGCCTTCAGCTATCAAGCTCCTCTTCTCTGGAACCAGCTCCCAGTTTCAGTCCGGGAGGCAGACACCGTCTCTACATTTAAGAGTAGGCTAAAGACTTTCCTCTTTGATAACGCTTATACTTAAGCTGCTATAGGCATAGACTGCCGGGGGACTTCCTATGACACACTGTCATAAGGAACTTCCTATGACACACTGAGCTCCCCTCTCCTTCTGTATATACTCATGTCCCATGTCCATGTTGTTACTAACTTCATTCCTTCCCGGGAGTCCTTGTGCCTCCTTGTCTCGCAGCTAACCGTGGAGCGGGGTCACACCTGGAGTGAGGTCATACCTGGAGCGGGATCACACCAGGGAGCGAGGTTATACCTGGAGCATGGGTACACTTGGAGCAGGGTTTCACCTGGATCTTGGTGGTCTCCGGTATTGTGGCTGCATCTGCTGCCGCGTCGGTGCCTGCTTGACACCAACTGCTACCATCCCTAATTAACTACGTCTGTACGAGGGACTACCAATGCTAACGAGGGATTTCCAACACCTAATGACAATGTGGCAGCCTGGAGAATAACACTTCTCAATCACTGCCAAAGACATCAAGAGCTCCCAGCAAGCATGCTGATGCTGCAGGAACCAATGCACGGGCATCGATCGCAGGGACGTCCCACACCAATACACATGGACGTACTGAGGAGAGATGCTGGACAGTGCTGGCTTTCCGATAGTTGTATTATCACTCTTTCCATCCACCACTATTGGTTTTGTGTTATCAGCCCTACTTGTATTAGTTATTACAGCTGCTAGACTGCTATTGTGGCTGCTTCTATATCTCTCTCTCTCTATCTCTCTCTCTCTCTCTCTCTCACTCTATCTATCTATCCCCCCAGCCGGTCTCGGCAGATGGCCGCCCGCCCTGCGCCCGGTTCTGCTCCAGGTTTCTTCCCAGTAATCGGGGAGTTTTTCCTGGCCACAGTGCGCTTGGTGGATCCTGTTGGGTCTCAAAACTATGGTGTACGGTCATAGACCTGCTCTACATATAAAGCGTCTTGAGATAACTTCTGTTGTGATTTGACGCTATACAAAAATAAATTGATTTGATTTGATTTGATTTGTTACATTCATCACAATACTCAAATGTTTTGCGGCGCCAGACAGATTTAGTTTTTTTTTCAAACCAGCTCAAACCCCACAAATCTCTGCTTCCCACAGGTGCCACTGATGGTGGCTAATGAGTCAAAGCCACCAACCCTCTCAAGTGAGACATCAGTTCTGATCCTGTGTCCTATCATAATCATGTCATCCCTCCCCTATCGGGACAAAATATATGACACCCACATCATATTAATCAACTGGAATGCACAAAACACAAAGTCATATCCATCCAAACTAGGATGTTTAGCACTCCAACCACCATGCACCTGCAAGCTAACTATCACACCCTAAACATACGAGGCCAAAATCGATACTCTAACCAGGCAGATGCAAGCACACAATATCCCAAGCAGTAACATTAGGTTGCGCTTAACCCCAAAAAGTGCTACAGCCAAAACTCAAGCCAGAGGATAACACACTACGGCAAAACTCGGGCACCAAACTTAAACTTCAAAATGACTATCTAACGTATCGCCTGAGCGGAATACAAACAGAAGGTCAGCCTACTCACTGTTAGCTCCTGCAACAGCCACCTGTATGCTAACAACTAACTAAACAGGCCACATGCGACTAGAACCGGAGCACGCATATCCCGACGCGATACAAACTACAACCTCTGAACAACAAACGCTTAGTTTTACATTCCGGACGAGCCCCCAAATTGTTACCCTACTATGCTAAACCAGGCTTGTGAATACATCTTAAATAGCTAAGGTTAGCAATCCAGTAACCTAGTGCCTGTCTTTACATGTTCTATTAGATGTGAAAGATGTGACCTGGACTTCCGTTGGTGAATGCAACCTTTCCCATCTGGGAGGTGTGGGTGTGGTTGACTCACGTCGTCAGGCCACCATTCTCGTTTCACGTTACTGCGACCAGCTCGCTCGGATTGGGCGACTCCTCTGGACAACCCTATGGGTGCAGGTCCGTCGGCCCGGTCAGCCAGCCCACTCTTCGATGTGAATGTTCAGGGCGAAAAGTTTATCCACAGTGACGGTTCGTGGCGGTTTCTGAGACAAACACCATCTCAGTCTTGCCTCCGGCGTCTTCCTCATGATGCTTCCTTACCAGCTCAGACCCCACGAATCTCTGCTTCCCACAGGTGCCACTGATGACGCCTAAAGAGTCAAAGCCACCACCCCTCCCAAGTGTGACTGACGTCAGTTCTAACCCTGCCTCCTATCACCTGCCTACACCACACCTCCATCTAAAAGACATTCATTCAAACTACACTAAAGCGTTATCCTAACACTGACTGAAACTCTCCCTTCATCCGTCTTCATTTTGTGTTTTCTCTATCTAGACCATCTTCCTCCAGGACAATGTGATTGGTCAGATCCGTCGACAGGACCTCACTCGGCTGAGGCACCTGCATTACTTGTACCTGCAGGTAAAAAGCACACATACACACACAGACCTACAGTGTTGGATATAAAGAACCGGTTCTGAATTGGAGCCAGGGATTTGTTCATTGGCTATTGATTCCTCAAATCAAAGTTTTGCCCCGCTAAGCTTTTGTCCATGTCACAAGTTAATCCATTTATGCATTTGTATATTATATTTATTTTTATACTTTGTTTTTACTAGTGTGGCGAAGCTTCACAATAGGGATACAACACAGTGAAATGCAATTACGGCCCAAAAAGGTGTTTTTATGCGAGAGGGGAAGTCTCTCTGGCATGACAAAATATTTCATGCAGCCAGTATAAGAATGCAATATGTTTGATGTTTCACATGCATAATGCCCCAGGTATTGTACTGGTGGGCATGGAAATAGTGGTCAGTTGTGTTAAGGGGACAGTGAGTGCATATATCTGATTTGGTTAGATTCATTATGTGTTCCATCGTGTGCCGCGTAATATGTATTCTGTGTATGACTTTGTATTGGACTAGTCTTGTGTTCATGGATACGTTGAAAGTATTTTTACATATTTGAGTCCAAAAGTCATTCTTGGTGCTGATGTTAAGATCATTTTCCCATTTATTTATTGGAAGAGATATGGTGGCATCAGTGGAAGATAAAAAAATTGTTTGTATTATTTTCACAGAGGTTTTTCTGAGTTAGCAATTTTAATGGTGCTGTCTAATGGCAGTGGTGGTTGAAGGTTGTTATTGGATGTGTTGGATTTTTTGCCTTGATTGCATGCTTTAATTGAGTATACTCTAAGTATATTGCCCCTCCCGGGGAAGGTGAATAAAGTATTATTTTCGGTGAAGATGTGTTATGCGTTTTTCCTTCTATTTAGTCCCTGTCATGGGTGATTTGTTAACGCAAACATCTGGGTTGTGCCAAAGGGAGCTGGGTGTGAAGTTTGTCATTTTCCACCAGGCTGACAGAGTTGTGGCAATTGCGGTGATTTTAAAGCAGTTGTGTTTTTTTAATACTGTTGCTGAGGAGAGATAGATCCTTGATTACTATTTCTTGGCATTCTGTTCACTCTACGTCCAGCCATGAGTGATGGTGGGATTTGTGGATCCATTTGGTCATATATTGTAGTTGGTTGGCTAGGTAATAGCGCTGCAAATTGGGTGCCTCTAGCCCCCCTTGAGTTTTTAATTTTTGTTTTGTAGCCAGTTTTATTCAGTTTTTTTTTGTTTGTCCAATATAATTTTGTTATGAGTGTTTACTTTGACTGTGAAATGAACTGGGATCATAGTGAATAGGTAATTGATTTTTGGTAGTATCATCATCTTTACCACTTAACACTCTGCGA
Source organism: Sebastes fasciatus (assembly GCF_043250625.1). Classification (NCBI taxonomy): domain Eukaryota; kingdom Metazoa; phylum Chordata; class Actinopteri; order Perciformes; family Sebastidae; genus Sebastes; species Sebastes fasciatus. The sequence goes on from NC_133799.1 coordinate 34,866,083, forward strand.
AGTCTGTGTACCCACTATTCCAATTCTAGAGGGGGTCCCAAATTTTGTAAAACATTGATGATTTGAGCCATTAGGTAACAGCTTCCGAAGGGATAAGTTCCATTATGTTATGTTACCGCTATCAAAGGTGCTAAATTTGAAATCAGAGCATACCTATGATTGAGGGTTTTCCTCCACACGGCTCTCAGTGGGACATGAAGGGAGAGACTAACATGCAATAACGGCCGGACCAGCTACGTAAACAAAGCACAGAAAAGCTCGGATTACAGTATTCACAGAGGGAGAGTGACTTCGCTCTCTGTTCAGGTAGATATTACTCCACTATATCTTTATATAGCAAATTTTTGTTTTCTTCTGTATTAATGTTCTGAATTTTGAATTCAGCAAATAAAATGCAAAGAGGTTTATCAGAAATCAACTGGCAACCCTCCTACTACCAAACAAAAGAACATCAAGCTGTTTTAAGATAGATGTCTTCTATATGCTGTACTCTATTCTGGTCCAAGTTTTGAGGAACACCGTCACTTATAACTCCACTGGTGGGAGATAAGAGGCTACCAGTTTTCCACAATGGTCTCACAATAGTCTTACTAATGATTATACCATGGTTTGATAGTATATGATATAATACCTTTAAAAGACACCGATTCAGCATTGCACTCTTATAACACTGTTGGGCACATGATGGATAAATAAAGGTTAAAAACTGATGCAGCAGAACCAGAGATATTTTTATTCCACATATTCACATTTTTATCAAATCCTGGCCGTACATTACCCACAATGCAGCGGGCTGCAGAGGTCTGGTAAGCTCACTAATTTTTAACTCCACACTTCTGGATTTTTTCCTTTTCAAACTTGTAGTCTTCAGCCCCAACCGACGCTGACTCAAGTGACATCACTTGAGGACATTTGTCAGACTTCACACAGCTCCCTCTGGAGATACTAAAGGTTTTATACTATACTTTTTCACATATGCAGTAGTTCCCCCCCAAAACCTGGAAACAGACCTTGATGTGGAAAATCAGTGGAGTTCACCTTTAAAGCTGAAGTAGGCGAGATTGGAGCAAATTTGATTAAAAAAAAAGAATTAAACGGTCGCTATATCGTGACAGTAGTACATGAAACAGGTAACCTGAAAAAAATCATGTGCCTCTGTGTCCTCCGGTGCTCCTAACGGCATCTGCAAGATTTCACAGACTGGAGGAAAACAAGCAGTAAGAGCTGATCTGAGGTCTGCTGTCCAGCTGCCGTTTATGAGAGCTGGTTAAATAAATCATTGTCAGAATCATCTTGTAGAGCACGGTTTAAGTGTAAAATGAGAACGTTTGTGATGCCGCCGCCATTGTGAAATCTGTTGAAGGAACGCCAAGTTCCGGTCACATGACCGGAGCACAGCCAATAGGAACGCTCTCTCAATGAAATGACCTGTGATTGGTCGAAGTCTCCCGTCACGGACTAGAATTTCTAAAACCTGTAAACAGAGCCATGAGGAGGAGCAGAAGTCTAGTTATCTCTCAGAACACTTGAATTACAATATGCTGAAAGGTTATTGTGGAATTTTTGCCCAATGATGCCAAAAATATACTGCCTAGTGCCACTTTAAGTGGAAATCCAAATCACTGGTATCTACAGTATGTGGCGGTAAAATCGACAAACAGACGAACAGAGTCCCTCTCCATATTTCACTGTGGGTGAAAAATAAATTCTAACCAAGATGGAACCAAGTCAGGTGTCTGTTGCGGCCGGTAAGGAACAAAACAGAAGAAAATATAATATCAGCAGTAGAAGCTGATGTTTCTGAGCAATAACCAGTCACAAAGATTTTAGTTTGATCGCCCTCTTATGTTCCTCTTCCTCCAGAACAACACCATCTCAGCAGTGGAGCCCGGCTCGTTCCAGAACCAGGGTCAGTTGTTGGAGCTGGCTCTGAATGGTAACCGTGTCCACCTGGTGACAGCTGACATGTTTCAGGGACTCGAACATCTCCGCATTCTTTACCTGGCAGGAAATGACATCACACGCCTGCTGGACTACACCTTCAGTGGTTTACAGGTAAGGCATGTTAGAGCACACGTATGATGTCCGTCGCATGTCACTTTTAACAAATGTTAACAATCAACTCAATATAAAGCTATCTATGCACGATGCGTTCTCCATGTCCTGCTCAGAATAGCAGTTTTTGTTCAATCCCTAGATCAGGGGTCTGCAACCTGCGGCTTTAGCCCCTCTCCAGTGGCTCCCTGTGGATTTTTAAAAATGGAAATGAATAACTGTTTTTTGTTTACATTTTCATTTTTATTTATCATTGTTGTAGGTCTAATGTATGACGGTGTATTAGGGCCACATTCAGGAAAAAATAATAAATCTTAGATTACGAGAAAAAAGTCGTAGTATTATGGGTCATAAGTCATAATATTATAAAGTAGTAATTTTACATGTTATTTTCTTTTTTTCTCGTAAAGTTATGACTTTCTTCTTGTAATATTACAACTTTTTTTCACGTTAAGTTATGACTTTATTCTCGTAATATTATGACTTTATTCTGGAAATCACCGATCTTGTTTCCCTCAATGTGGCCCTAATACTCCGTAGTACATTTGCTCTTTTGCCTTCACTGCATTAGACTTATATACTATATACTTAGACTATAAACTGTGTTACCTTCATCACAATACTCAAATGTTATGCGGCTCCAGACAGATTTTTTTTTTTTTTGCCTAAAATGTCTCTTTTGATAGTAAAGGTTGCTGACCTCTGCCCTAGATGATCTGTACCATTCCCTCCATGTCTGTACAGCGTCTGCAGGAGCTCCATTTGCAGCACAACAGTATAGAGTTGTTAGCAGACCAGGCTCTAGTTGGTTTGACTTCTCTGGCTCTGCTGGACCTGAGCAGGAACAACCTCCACACCATCGGCCCTGCGTCACTGCGACCTCTGGTCAGCCTACAGGTGCTGCGCATCACAGGTGAGACTGAATTACTGGCATACATGTTGCCTGGGGAACAACCTGAGGAAAACTACCATTCATATAGACCAGGCAGGCAGACCCCTCTCGACTGACAACTGAACAATGGTTCTCAATTTTATATATATATATATATATATATATATATATATATATATGTATATATAGTATATACATTATGACCACCTGCCTAATATTGAGTAGGTCCCCCTTTTGCTGCAAAACAGCCCTGACCCGTCGAGGCATGGACTCCACTAGACCTCTGAAGGTCTGCTGTGGTATCTGGCACCAAGCCGTCAGTAGCAGATCCTTTAAGTCCTGTGTAAGTTGCGAGGTGGGGCCTCCGTGGATCGCACTTGTTTGTCCAGCACATCCCATAGATGCTCAATTGGATTGAGATCTGGAGAATTTGGAGGCCGAGTCGACACCTCCAACTCGTCGCCGTCCACATGATGTAAAAGAAAACGTGATTCATCAGACCGGGCCACCTTCTTCCATCGCTCCTGGTCCAGCTCTGTAGGCGCTTTTGTCGGTGGACACGGGTCAGCATGGGTCACCCTGACCGGTCTGCGGCTACGCAGCCCCATACACAACAAACTGCGACGCACTGTGTGTTCTGACACCTTTCTATCGGAACCAGCGTTAACTTTTTCAGCAGTTTGAGCTGCAGTAGCTCTTCTACTGGATCATACAACACGGGCCGGCCTTCACTCCCCACGTGCATCAATGAGCCTCGGGTCTGACCCTGTCGCCGGTTCACCGGTTTTCCTTCCTTGGACCACTTTTGGTAGATCCTGACTGCAGACCGGGAACATCCCACAAGAGCTGCAGTTCTGGAGATGCTCTGACCCAGTCGTCTAGCCAGCACTATTTGGCCCTTGTCAAAGTTGCTCGCATCCTTACGCTGGCCCATTTTTTCTGCTTCCAACACAAAGTTCAAAATGTTCAATTGCTGTCTAATATATCCCCCCCCATCCCCCACTGCCAGGTGCCATGGTAACGAGATAGTCAATGTTATTCACTTCACCTGTCAGTGGTCATAATGTTGATCAGTGTATATACTGTTTATATATACTGTATAGTCAATGCATTTCTCTTTCTTTGTATGACCTTTAATCCAGTCAGTGCAGTTTCCTCGTTTTTCCAGAGGTCAGTCCGAAAACATTCCTAACCCTCCTGTCAAATACATTCCTTACATACCTTATTTACACATCAAAAAAACATTGTCTTGCAGTACTCTGAAATGTCTTCTTACCTACCACCACCACCGTCAATGACTCGGACCTCGACCGGCTCAGCGTCAAGGGTTTCCAAACCTAACCTCCTGTCATCTGCTCTGCCGTAGACAACCCATGGCGCTGTGACTGCGCTCTCCACTGGCTGAGGAGCTGGATCGACGAGGCGGGCCAGCGGCTGCTCAGCTCCGCAGAACGCCGACTGGTGTGCACCGAGCCGCCGCGCCTCTCCCACCTCAGCCTGGTGGAGGTCCCCCTCAATAGCTTGGTGTGTATCCCTCCGCTGGTGCAGCTGGAACCCAGGAGGCTAGCCGTGCGGCTGGGAGAGAGCCTCAGGGTGTCCTGCCACGCCTCCGGTTACCCTCGGCCACAGGTAGGGATACTTTAAAAATGAATAAGTATAACTTCCAGCAGTTTCCACGACGCTGGTTTGCTTCAACATCCACAATAGTCTCGCAACAGTTCGCGTGTCATCACCTGAAAATGATTCACTTGCTTAGTACAGGGGTCTGCAACCTGCAGCTCTGGAGCCACATGTGGCTCTTTAGCTCCTCTCTAGTGGCTCCCTGTGGATTTTTTTAAAATGGAAATGAATAACTGTTTTCATTTACATTTTCATTTTGATTTATCATTGTTGTAGGTCTATGGTACGACGGTATGACGGAGTATTAGGGCCACATTGAGGAACAAAAATAAATCTGAGATTATAAGAATAAAGTCAAAGGTTTAAAAGGAAAAAAGTTGTAGTATTATCAGAATAAAGTCATAATATTATAAAGTAGTAATTTAAGTGTTATTTTCTTTTTTTCTCGTAAAGTTATCACTTTATTCTCATAATATTACAACTTTTTTTTTGTACTGTTATGACTTTATTCTCGTAATATTACACCTTTTTACACGTTAAGATATGACTTTATTCTGGAAATATTACGTCATTTTTCATGTTAAGTTATGCCTTTATTCTCGTAATATTATGACTTTTTTTCTTGTAATATTATGACTTTATTCTGGAAATAACAATTTCTTTTCCCCTCAATGTGGCCCTAATACTCCGTAGTACATTTGCACTTTGGCCCTCACTGCATTAGACTTATATACTATATACTTAGACTATAAACTGTGTTACCTTCATCACAATGATCAAATGTTTTACCACTCCAGACAGATTTAGTTGGGATTTTTTTGCCTAAAATGGCTCTTTTGATAGTAAAGGTTGCTGACCTCTGGTTTAGGATGTGAAGGATGTGAAAAAATGCTTATATCACAAAAATAAATGATAGCTGTTATAACAGCTGTGGGTTGAGGCCGGTGCATTTTGAAGAGGAAGAAGAGGAGGAAGATGAAAAAAGGAAGACAAATGAGAAGTACAGGACGGTCCATCATCATTAATCCTTTAAGGCATCAGCAGGTAAAAGTAGATTAAAGGTGAAGACAGAAACACAGCAACCAGCATGGTTTCTCAGATAAAAGAGGCTGTTTTAAAGTTCTGGGGTCTCATTTATAACCGTTGCGTTTGCACGAAACGGGGCCTGAAATGTTGCGTACGCCACTTCCCACGCAACAGTTGTGATCTTGACGGGAGAATGCGCGCACCTGTATGGAAACTCTGACCCGCGCGTACGCACATTACGGAGATGGGAAGTTGCCGACGCAGATGGTGTGAGGTGATGATATGAAGCCAGATTGTAGAAATTAAATGTGAGAGTAATCATTATACGTATAATTACGCCTCTCACACTTATGATTTCACCTCATATCACATGTTACTTATAGATCCACTTTATCATAAACATTCAAACCAGCAGTGTTATTCGTGCTAGTGAGCACATTTCAAATGCAAATCATATAAGCCTCAAATCTCTAATCAAATTGCTCAATATTTAATCAGCGCTGTCTCACCATCACGTTGCCGCAGAGGACAGGGCCGGACTACCGACACTCTCGGTCAGCTGTGGAGGAGCTGTTAGAATTATGATCATCGGTTGTAGAAATCCAAGATAACATCAAATAGCTGATCATGAAACACTGCATGCCTTTCCAGGTGACCTGGAGGAAGGCGTCCCAGGGCAAAGTGGTGCTTTCTCCCCGAGGCCTGGTTCAGGAGCTGGGTGCTGGAGGAGTGGGTGGAACGGGTGGAGCAGAGGAACCCTCGGAGGAAGGCCGAGTCAGTCTGCAGAAGACCGACGGCGAGCGCTTTGACCCCGACACCGGCAGCGGCATGCTGTTTCTAAGCAACGTGACCGTGGCTCACGCGGGTTTCTACGAATGCGAAGCCTGGAACGCGGGGGGCGTGGCCAGGGTGACCTTTCAGCTCGCCATCAACTCGTCCACTTCGTCTTCCTCCGCCATCTGGGCCTCGTGGTCCCAGGTGTCCTCGCCCTACTCGCCTTCCTGGCCCAGGCTGAGGACCCACGGTCACGCCGTGGGTTCGGACGTGAGCCGGGAGCCCTTGTACGCTCTGGGCAGCATGGCCTTCAGTGCTCTGGGAGCCGCCACTCAGACCGCCATCGCCGTGGGCATCTCCCTGCTGGCTCTGACCGCCCTGCTGCTGGTCGCCATGATCTACAGCCGACATCACCATCGAGAGAAGGAAACCGACGGAGCTGAGAAGGTTTGTGTCTATTTTTCTGTAAAAGAGTAAATGGCACATTTTGTCGAATTAGCAAATAACACAGTTTTAATGTCCAACCTGATAAGAGAGAGGATCTGCATGAGGTAATAGCACATCATTTCAAGTTATGGTGCCAAGTTTCATGGCTCTAGCTTGTTCCAAGCTTGCAGCAAATTGAGCAAAGGCATAAGCATATAGTGCGAAGTAGGCCACGCCCACATGCACCAATCAATATGACCTCCCAGAGCAAGTGCACCATATTTGGTGAAGTTCTGTCTGCCGGGAAACAAATAGGGTGGGTTACAAAACTATGGCAGCGGGGCGATCACTCGTCCCCTCTCTCAAATTACTCCATTAACTCTAATGTGAGCCTCTTCTGGATTACCTTGCTCATTTAATGCCTGAACAGGAGGCTTAATCTTTAGACGCCCGTCTGGCTGCTCTTTAGTGAAATTGTCACCGTGTTCCTCACAAATGTTATGAAGCACGTAGCAGATCAGCACCATTTTTTCTTAGCTCAGCTCCAGCTTGCAGTCATTTCTTTTTAGGAGGCACCTTCATCATTCTATTAATACTGACTGTGTGCATTGCTCAGCCTGTAATTATAGGTGTGTAAGTCTGCCAGCATCTGAAAAAAGGGCTTCATGAGCCAGTTCTGCATGAGGTAAGCCGGGTCAGCAATCAGGTAATGTCCAATATCAAAGCCAAAGATGGTTTTGGCTTAGTAATTCCCCATCCCTGCCATCTGCGGCGCCATCTCGCTCCACTGATTACACTGAAAATGTGTGCCATTTTTCCCCTTTATGTTATATAATACTGTACCCCAAAAGCGATGAATTTTTAACCCACAGGAGGAGAGCATCCTGTACGTGAACGACTACTCCGACGGCCCCACCACCTTCGCCCAGCTGGAGGAGTACCGCGACGAGCGCGGCCACGAGATGTACGTCCTCAACAGGGCCAAACCCGTGCTGCCTCCCGCCCCACCCACGGCCGTCTCCACCACCAACCTGGGTTGCCCCGCTCCGTCCGACACCACCTCCAGCCACACCCTCTCCTCCTCGGGGCCGGGCCAGCCCATGAGTCCCACTCTGGCCCCCAACAAAAAGCTGCAGCAGCAGCAGCTGCAAGAGGGCGATATACGGACCATGAGGAGAATGGCGGGCGAGGGAGGGGAAGCCAAACCCGTGATTACGTCAGAGGCAGAAGGGATGTTTCTTAACCACACAGGCCTATTCATGGACTCTCAGATCGCCTATGAGATCCACTGCTGAAGGGGTGTGGGGGGGGGAGAATCCACTGCAACACAGAGGGTTTGTGTGTGAAACAGTGGTTTACTGCGAAGCCTGTCACATCTTATCTGAAGAAAGTCAGGGTCACTGCTGGAATCTACCAGAAGTACCCCTCCCTGTTGACTCATCCACATCGATGGACTCTTATTGGACAAGGTTTACATACCTGGATCACAATCAGGTTTATTAAATCGATAGCACCTGAGACCTTTCAACAGACATGACCCTGCACGCCAAAAACAACAGTAGTGAGTAGGCCGGTGGATTAGATGCCTGATGCTCAAAGACAACTTTAACTAGACTCAGGTATAAACTGAGCTGCACACAACTGACCCGTCCTGTACATGAACATCTGGGTCAGCATTTATCAGAGCTACTTTTATAGAAACCTTTCACCATCAATGCTGTGCAAGAGTTATAACATCCATCCTCTCGAAGAACTCTGAAGGGTCAAGTATTGCAGGGTGAGTATAAAAAAAAGGGGGGAAAATCATGGACTCTTCCGTTTGATGAGCATGAAGGAAACAAAGTGTGTTTTATAACTGTTGTTAAAGTCCGGACATGTTTTACAGAGAAAGAATCTTAAAAGGACAATTCTGGTATTTTCAAGTCTTAATCTCCCCATCATGAACATGTGTGTTTGTGTGTGTGTGTGTGTGTGTGTGTGTGTGTGTGTGTGGTGGGCGGGGGAAGGGGCGGGGGGGTTATTCAGCAAGTTAAACTGAAACAGAATATAAATCTATAGAAAGAAATAGTTTTTAAATATTAAAAGCGAGGCCAATATAAATGGTTGGGATAGTACGGTGTCTCTGAGAGCTCAACAAACTGCAAATTAAGAAAACATTCAAATAGGAAAAATAAAACCAGATACAGAAACACGCTGTAGATAGAGAAAACACAACCAAATACAGAAACACACTGCAGATAGAGAAAACATCACCAAGTACAGAAACACAATAGATAGAGAAAACACAACCAAATACAGAAACACGCTGCAGGTAGAGAAAACACAACCAAATACAGAAACACGCTGCAGATAGAGAAAACACAACCAAATACAGAAACACGCTGCAGATAGAGAAAACACAATCAAATACAGAAACACGCTGCAGATAGAGAAAACACAACCAAATACAGAAACACGCTGCAGATAGAGAAAACACAACCAAATACAGAAACACGCTGCAGATAGAGAAAACACAACCAAATACAGAAACACAATAGATAGAGAAAACACAACCAGATACAGAAACACAATAGATAGAGAAAACACAATCAGATACAGAAACACGCTGCACATAGAGAAAACACAACCAAATACAGAAACACAATAGATAGAGAAAACACAACCAGATACAGAAACACAATAGATAGAGAAAACACAACCAGATACAGAAACACAATAGATAGAGAAAACACAATCAGATACAGAAACAGGCTGCAGATAGAGAACACACAACCAAATACAGAAACACACTGCAGATAGAGAACACACAACCAAATACAGAAACACACTGCAGATAGAGAAAACACAACCAAATACAGAAACATGCTGCAGATAGAGAAAACACAATCAGATACAGAAACACACTGCAGATAGAGAAAACACAACCAAATAAAGAAACGTGCTGCAAATACATAAAAGTACGACGGAGTATTAGGGCCACATTGAGGAAAAATAAATAAATCTGAGATTTCGAGAATAAAGTCATAGGTTTACGAGAAAAGAAGTTGTAATATTATGTGAATAAAGTATTTTTTTCTTGTAAAGTTATGACTTTATTCTCGTAATATTACGACTTTTTTTCTCGTAAAGTTATGACTTAATTCTCCTAATATTACAACTTTGTTCTTGTAAAGTTATGACTTTAGTCTCGTAATATTGTAACTTTTTTTCTTGTAAAGTGATGACTTTTTTCCTGTAATATTGCACCTTTTTTCTCTTAAATGTATGACTTTATTCTCGAAATCTCAGATTTTTTCCCCCTCATTGTGGCGCTAATACGCCGTCGTAGAAAACACAACCTATTACATCAGAAACAGTAAAAGGTGCTCTACGACATCCAGAGCATTAATATATCATCATCAACTATCGTCTATGTAAAGATCTAGAGGAGTAATGTCTACCTGAGCAGAGAATGAAGTCACCCTCCCTCTGTGTGTGTTGTAATTCAAGCTTCTCCGTGCGTGCCTTTTAGTGCATGTGAACATGCCCCACTGGCTGCCACTCTGCACATGCTCCCATACGGCGGTTACAGCTGTTTGTGTTTGTATATTTGGTTGTGTTTTCTCTATTTTCTGTATTGGGTTGTATTTCTGTATTTAATTGTTTCTGTATTTGCAGCATGTTTCTGTATTGGGTTGTGTTTCTGTATTTAATTGTTTTCTGTATTTGCAGCACGTTTCTCTATTTGCAGCATGTTTTTTGTATTTGATTGTGTTTTGTTTTAATGCTGCACTTTTGGTGAAGTGAGTGAGTAAAGTTAACTATCGGTGGAGATTTGTTTCTTAATTTTGTAGTGTGTCTTGAGCTCTCAGGGCCACCGTAATATAGGACTTATTAAAATGGTCAGCAACATGATCTGTATTCTAGTGTGTCAGGATGAATAAACTAATTATGAATGAGATATTCATTACAAAACAGAATAGAAAATCTGTGTGCATAAAGGCTTGAAGAATATAAGAAAAATTAATGCCTATTAAGGTCTATCATCTGACTGACCTGTTAGTCTTACAAATCACTGATTGTGTGGATTACTTCTTTTTTTTCCAATAAAAAGGCTGAAGCGGGTTTTATTAAAAATCACAAACAAATCATTGAGCATGAAACAATTTAATATTTCTATTCTTAATGTCGCCCCTTCCCTTAACTACCTGTCACTTACTTGTACAATAAAGGCGCTTTTGTCCCCGACGGGATCCTGTAGGAATGATGACTCAATTTTAAATAAATCTCATTGGTCAGGCTGTAGGTTCTGATCTGATGTATGAACTTTTTATTTTTCTGAATATATTTAGTTGAACACACAACACACACACACATATATATATATAGGGCTGTCAAAGTTAACGCGATAATTATTATTATTATAATTATTATTAACAATAATAATTATAATAATAATAATAATTAAGTAATTAAGTCAATGCATTAATTTGTTTTAACGCCACTAATTTCTTTAACGCATTGACACAACTTGCGATTTTTAGTTTGTAGCGGCTCAGTTTTAAAGCTAGAGTGAAGATACTGGTATCATATGAAACTAGAAAACCTAATGAATCCATTGGTATCGACCATGTCATACTAGCTTGTCGCACCCATTTTCAAAGTGGTCCCTTGACCTCTGACCTCCAGATATGTGAATGTAAATGGGTTCTATGGGTACCCACGAGTCTCCCCTTTACAGACATGCCCACTTTATGATAATCACATGCAGTTTTGGGGCAAGTCATAGTCAAGTCGGTAAACTGACACACTAACAGCTGTTGTTGCCTGTTGGGCTGCAGTTTTCCATGTTATGATTTGAGCATATTTTTGTATGCTAAATGCAGTACCTTTTTACCTGTTTTGTGTTGTTAATTGATATTAATTTCCAATAATAATAAATATATACATACATTTGCATAAAGCAAGCATATTTGCCTACTCCCATGTTGATAAGAGTATTAAATACTTGACAAATCTCCCTTTAAGGCACATTTTGAACAGATAAAAAATGTGCAATGAAGTTGCGATTAAATATTTTAATCAATTGACAGCCCTAATATATGTACATGTATATATATATTGTTGGGAAGTGGCAAGCAGGCAGGGGGAATGTTGCACAAATAGACACACAGAGGTTTCATCTGCATCTCATGGTCTTTATCAACGGATGGAGTTTGCTCGGTCGTCATGGAGACACGGAGATGAATTTGCTGTGATCACGTGATTTAACAGATGTTATCAGGTGACTGAAGTTAACACGTGAACTTTATGTGAATAAACCTTTTACTGCTACTATGTAGCAGTGTCTATTTGTCATCATATCATTCATTATAAGCTGTTTATATGTGGTTCATGTGTACATTAGGAATAATTACATCTAATTGCGCATTTGGGACAACGCTTCACAATAAGGGACACAAAAATGTGAGTAGTTACTGTGGAACAAATGATATAATCACAATCACATTTTACAGAGTAGGTAATGAATAGTTAATGATTACTTAATTAAAAAACAAGTGAGGATCTAACTGCTAGTGAACCAAATGTTATAAAGTAGTTTTATGTGATTATAAAATGAATGAGGAATGAATCAAAAACGACTTAATAATTGATTAATTGTTAATGGGTACTACAATAATTCCTAATGGAGGACTTCATGGTAGATAATGATGAGTTACTAGAGAACAGACTGGGAGATCTTTGATTAATGAATCATTAAAGGTCCCATATCATTTTCAGGTTCATACTTGTATTTTGGGTTTCTACTAGAACATGTTTACATGCTTTAATGTTAAAAAAAAACTTTATTTTCCTCATCCTGTCTGCTTGAATATACCTGTATTTACCCTCTGTCTGAAACGCTCCATTTTAGTGCATTTCAACAGAATTGTAACAGAATTGTGTTGCCTGGCAACAGTTTGGTTCCATGTTTACTTCCTGTCAGCTGATGTCATTCACAAACACTGCAACAGGAAATAAAATGGGACACATTTAGAATGTTTACGTTTAAAACCGTGTAATGGTCTAAATATTGTATATTTGTGACATCACAAATGGACAGAAATCCTGACAGCTTGTTTCAAGCGCACAATTTCTGAATACAGACTGTGTGTATTTCTCGGTATATTGAGCGCTTCGATACTTTCACAGTATTTATAAAGCACTTAAACCTGCTTTATAATATAAAAGACATGAAAATCTCACTTTTTACAATATGGGACTTTTAAGTAATGATTTGTCCATGAATATCTGTGACCTGATCTCACTGACCACTTCAATGAGTTGTCCCTGATTAACTCTGAATCAGCTGCCGAGCGGTACAAAACTAGTAACGACTCATTAATTAGTTGTTGCTTAAACATTACTTACTGTTTTTGTGTTCCAGAGTAAAGTGAGACGTAATACGGAGTAGTTACTGAGGAGTTTCCCTCATTACTTCATCATTAACTTTACAAATAATTCCTTAAAAAAAATCGGAGACGGCAGGATTCTTAACAAGTGTTTTATTCATCATATTCAGACCACATTTACATTATTTTCACACCCATGAATATTGTGAAGTTGAGCATCATTCCAGCACAACAGCACATACTGCAGGTCGCTTCGGTCCCGAGACTGTTGGCGTCATCACGTTAGATCTCGATACAGTCTGTTGGTTAGCTTTAGCATGTTTGCAGTTGGCAGAAATGCTAACTGTAATTGTTTGTCCACTTCACTCACCAATTGTTGTTGGATACAATCAGTGTTGAGGTTAAATAAGAGATCAAATCATTTCAACTTGTTTATCTGATGCAACAATTCAAATGTTTTTGATGCATTTTAAGTATCGATCAGTGCACGATCTGAGCCTGTCCTGTCCTCTGCCGCTCAAGGGACGAGGACAAGGATGTTTCAGGGCATGATAAAATATTTCTTAATACCCCGTTGGCTTACAGCAGTCAGTGTTGCCAGATCTCGTGAGAGAAACAAGCAACCAGGTCTATAGAAACAAGCCCAAAAGAAGCAACTCCCCCCTTCTAAAAGCCCAAAACAAACAACTTTATATTGTGGTAGGAAGGTAAGGTTGCTTGTTTTTAGCTTTTTTTGTGGGGGGGGGGATTACTTATATAGTAGTACGAGAAAACAGGTAACCTGAAAAAAATCATGTTCCTCTGTGTCCTCCGGTGCTCCTAACGGCATCTGCGATCTGCAAGATTTCACAGACCAGAGGAAAACAAGCAGTAAGAGCTGATCTGAGGTCTGCTGTCCATCTGCCGTCTCTGAGAGCCGGCTGTCAATCACTCGCGAACTCCGACCAAACGGTCAAACTAGGCCGCGCTGATCAAATATGAATCAATATTATGTTACGTTAATGCCTATTTCTCTCCTCAAATGTTTTCAGAATCATCTTGTAGTGCACGGTTTAGCTGTAAAATGAGAAAGTTTGTGACGCCGCCGCCATTGTGAAATCTAGTGAAGGAATGCCAAGTTCTGGTCACATGACTGTAGCACAGCCAATAGGAACGCTCTCTCAATGAAATGACCTGTGATTGGTCAAAGTCTTCCGTCACGGGCTAGATGTTCTAAAGACTGAAAACAGAGCCATGAGGAGGAGCAATAGTCTATTTATCTCTCAGAACACTTGAATTACAATATGCTGAAAGGTTATTATGGAATTTTGCCCAATGATGCCAAAAATATATACTGCCTACTGCAGCTTTAAATGGATAGTTTGGATGTTTTGAAGTATGGTTGTATGAGGTACTTCTCCATAGTCGGTGTGTTACCTACAGTAGATGGAGTTTGGAGTACGAGCCCAATGATGCCACAAATATACTGCCTACAGAAGCTTTAAGTGTAGGAAATACAATATCAAGAGAAATCACCTTCTTCAGGCAATAGGGAGGGAAAAACAGTCAGCTATGATTTTTCATTGTCAGGTCTCTTGGAGGGAAAACAACATTTTTTTTAATCCATTTCTTTATTTGCCTGTATTATATCATCTCTTGCTCCACCCTCCAGCCCAGCAGATGGCGGTATAACGCGCCTCTAAGCTGGTTTGTTAGCTCCCAATAAACACAGTAGAAGAAGAAGACTACGTCATCAGACGCTGACGGATGCTGTAGAAGGCTCCAGAGCTCAACATGGCGTCCTGCATGAGGATGCTCGGCGCTGCTCGGCAGCTGGAGAGAAGTCTGACTCTAAATGTTCAGCTGACGGTGAAGCGGTCCGGTGGGTGGAGGACCTGCAGCGGCCGACACCTCCTCCTCACCGACACGTCCCCGCCGAGCCAGCTCCAGGCCCCGCGGTTCTGCTCCAACGCTCCGGTCAGCAGCACCGCGATGACAGCCGGCAGCAGGCTGACCGGCACCGGCACCTGCAGACCGCACCGGTGGATGCGGGTCGGGGCCGCTCTCCGGGACCAGACCGTGCCGCTCTTCCTCGCACCGACCTGTCGACCCTACACGGTCCAGGACAGGATGTTCGGGAACCGGGCCAGCGGCGGGGAGGACGGAGGAGAGAGCTCGGGCTCCGGTGGAGAGGAGTCCGGAGGAGAAGGTGGAGCTCCGTACAGCGGAGCCACGATGACGGCTCTCACCCCCATGATGGTGCCGGAGGTGTTCCCTAACGTGCCGCTGATCGCCGTCAGCAGGAACCCTGTGTTCCCCCGGTTCATCAAGATCATAGAGGTGAGGGGGATATTTTTCACTGGGGGGAGCTGATGCAACCGTGATGCAACCAACCGCAGCCAGGTTACAAAACCGATGAGAAGGGATGACGCAGGCGAAGGAGGCGTGACTTTACAGCAGCCAGGGGTCAGCAACCTTTACTGTCAGAAGAGGCATTTTAGGCAAAAAACAAATCTGTCTTGAGCCACAAAACATTTGATCATTGTGATGAAGGTAACACAGTTTATAGTCTAAGTATATAGTGTATAAGTCTAATGCAGTGAGTGCCCAAGTGCAAATGTACTACGGAGTATTAAGGCCACATTGAGGGAAAAACATCTGAGATTTCCAGAATAAAGTCCTAATATTACGAGAAAAGAAGTCCTAATATTAAGAAAATAAAGTCATAACTTTACGAGAAAAAAGAAAATAACACATAAAATTACTACTTTATAATATCATGACTTTATTCTTATAATACTATGACTTTTTTTAATTTTCGGCAAGGGCAGACCATTTTTTTACTGTGCATGTGTTGTACCCCAAAGATAAGACACGTAGTCAGCCACCTTCCATAGGCTTTGCAGAGCAGCAGGAAGAGGCTGCAGCTTTAGCTCCGGAGCCCGTATGTACGTAGTACCTATTATGCCCTGATATCGCGATTCAATTTTTGGTCTTGACGATGCATATCGTCACGGTTTTATATTGCAATATTTTGTGGCACGATATTTCGTCACACCCCTAGTTACTACTGCTGCCTCACAGCAAGAGGGTCGCAGGTTCAAACCCGGCTTGGGGACCTTCTGTGTGGAGTTTACATGTTCTCCTCGTCTTAGCGTGGGTTTTCTCCGGGTTCTCAGGTTTCCTCCCGCAGTCCAAAGACATGCAGGTTAATTGTTGACTCTAAATGTCCCGTAGGTGTGAATGTGAGAGTGAATGGTTGTCTGTCTTTTTGTGTCAGCCCTGTGATAGTCTGGTGACCTGTCCAGTGGGAACCCCGCCTTTGCCCAATGTCAGATGGGATTGCCCCCCCCCCCGATAAAAGCAACAAATTTGGCACAGACATAGGTTTATAATACCAGTAAAATTGACAAAGATATCGCTGGACACATTTCTTGGTCACCAGTAACCTCTAATCACAGTTAATACTGAACTTTGGGTTGTGTTGCTAACTAGCCGTGACATATGCCCAACTAAAGGAGATCATCTTCATAAATTGCTCCTGTGAGCGGATTACAGTTTGTTATGCTTTTTGTCTCTCTCCATTCACTCTCGTTGCTAGCGAAACAGTTTGCTAAGGTTGCTTTCACACATAACCCGTTTGGTTGGTTTAAAACAAACTCAGGTCTATTTGTCAAGTTTCCGTTTGTTTGGGCTGGTGCGGTTCATTTCTGGTGTGAAAGCAAGCGAACCAACCGCCAGCAGATGTGTGATTTTTAGCATGATTTCAAAAGCTAAACTACAAATAAATCCATCTGCTGATGGTGAAATCTGTTCAGGAAGTGATCTTATTGATCTGTATTTAAGGTCATGTATAGAAGCAGGTCAGTGTGGATATTTTTACCTGATTAACAGGTGAAAAGCTGTTAAAACTGCTGTGCTTGTATCCGACTCTGTGTACTTTGTCAGCTCATTAGCTTTACATTAAAAAATGTGCGGCAGCAATCCCACAGTAATTAACCCCATGCACGTGTCCGTGCACTCCCCGATGGATACACGATATTGGGTTCACGATCTCGATACGATATTATAACAAGAATTTTAACAAAACTTGAATGATGAAAATATATAAGTGAAAAAGTAGCCTATTATTCAAAGGGCACAAAATGCAAAACAATGCTGTTGTTTGCCCTAAAGTTCAATTTTTTATGGTGTCAGTCCTTCCTCCTGTCCTCTGTCCTCCATCAGTCAGTAACAGTCCTTCCTCCTGTCCTCTGTCCTCCATCAGTCAGTAACAGTCCTTCCTCCTGTCCTCTGTCCTCCATCAGTCAGTATCAGTCCTTCCTCCTGGCCTCTCTCCTCCATCAGTCAGTATCAGTCCTTCCTCCTGTCCTCTGTCCTCTGTCCTCCATCAATCAGTATCAGTCCTTCCTCCTGTCCTCTGTCCTCCTTGCGCAGTGTGTATCGGATCCAAAAATGTTTTTTCTTCATTTAGCGCAGAGATTTAAAAAAAGCCAGATAAAACTTGTGAGTGGCAGGCAGTATAAAAGAGTCAGACCCTGAACATCTGTCACCACATCACCTGCTGCACTAATTAGTTAGTGTACTAACTCCATTTGGTGCTTTAATTAATAAAGAGTAAAAAGTCCTGTTAGGTCATTTCCCAGAGGATCACTGGAATGACCTGAAAGTTCCCTTCCTTTAGAAACCCCCACGCAGGGAATAATTACTGAACATTATACACCGTACAAGGGTAAATCTGATATTTCAGGAAAAGACTAAAGCTATTCTTAGGTTAAGTGTTTTACATGCCTGTCTTTTCTTCCTGTCAGGTAAAGAACAAAGCACTGATGGAGCTGTTGAGGAGGAAGGTTCGTCTGGCTCAGCCGTATGCCGGAGTTTTCCTGAAGAGAGATGATAGGTAAGTGTGATAACTCGCTGCTCTGCTAGAATCAATCATGGCCAGGTTGATACAGGCCTGAGAAGGAGAGCTATGCTCCCTGACTGTGTGCTTACATGCTATACTCATTGGCTTTTTATCAGATTTGTAAAACTTCAGGTAAATGGGATAGCTGGTTTCCTTTAATGTACGGCAGACTGAACATATGTTGTTGTTGTGGCTTCACATTAAAAGCTTTTCACTGGTGTGCCAATGTTTTTTTTTTTATTATTTGAAGCAGCTTCAGGAAATGAATCTAATTGCCACTGAGATTAGTGGGGCTTTATTATAGGTCTTATTTTCACTCAAAGGGGACGTATCATGCTCATCTTCAGGCTCATACTTGTATTTTAGGTTTTTACTAGAACATGTTTACATGCTTTAATGTTCAAACAACCCATCTTTTTTCTCATACTGTGTCTGAATATACCTGTATTCACCCTCTATCAGAAACGCTCCGTTTAGCGCATTTCAACAAAATGGCAACGGAATTCCGTTGCTAGGCAACAGTTTGGGTCCATGTTTACTTCCTGTCAGCTGATGTCATTCACAGTCACTGCAACAGGAAATAAACTGGGACACATTTAGAGTGTTTACATTTAAAACTGTTTAAAACTTTGAAATTGTCTGAGTATTGTAGATTTGTGACATCACAAATGGACAGAAATCGTGACGGCTTGTTTCAAACGCACAGTTTCTGAATACGCGCTGTGGTATTTATCTGTGGATTGAGCATTTTCATACTTTCATAATACTTTCACCCTCTGTCTGAAACACGATTTAGTGCATTTCAACAGAATTGCGTTGCCTGCTAACAGTTTGGGTCCATGTTTACTTCCTGTCAGCTGATGTTATTTACATACACTGCAACAGGAAATAAACTGGGACACATTTAGAATGTTTACGTTTAAAACCGTGTAATGGTCTAAATATTGTAGATTTGTGACATCACAAATGGACAGAAATCCTGACGGCTTTTTTCAAACGCACAATTTCTGAATACGGGCTGTGTGTGTTCCTCTGTATATTGACCGTTTTGATAGTTTAACAGTATTTATACAGCACTTAAAACTGCTTAATAATATAAAGCACATGAAAATCTCACTTTTTACAATATAGGACCTTTTAAATTAACTTATTCTACATTTAAAGAGCAGTTGTCTGGGATTATTTGTGCATGTGTTTTGCGATCAGCAGGTTGTGATATAGTGCTCCGATTCACACCTTCACCGTTCACCTCATAAATGTAAAGTAGTCGTTATATTCTGACATTTTGAGTGAACAAACCGTTTTGGAGACTGTATCAACGGTTCGGTTATTAGTCCCTGACAATTTCTGAATACGGGTGTATTTCTCCATATATTGAGCGTTTTGATAGTTTAACAGAATTTATATAGCACTTTAACCTGTTTTATATTATAAAAGACCTGAAAATCTCACTTTTTACAATATGGGACCTTTAATAAACTTGTGACAACACCGGTGTTACCGATTACACCGGACATTTTACAAGAAAAGATGACGGTCAATATGCGTAGCGCGCTTACTTTGATCTTTAACGTGTGTCTGGCCTCTCCGGTCCAGTTTTTTGCTGTGGGGCCGCAGGGTTTAACGTTACCTGGCGCCGCTGCGCCATGCAAACCGGCTGAGACCTCACGGGGATTGCCTCATTAACGTTACGGTTCCCTTATAGCGTTGGGTTTAAATCTGAAATATTGCCAAATAAGTGCGTTTGCTTTTCGCTTCGACACCAAACCCCTCGACATCTCTCGCCCTGTCAACTCTCTCTCGACCTGTGTGAAATATGACACCTGCTACTCTGAGCTGAGACGTGTGGAGCAGATGCATTCACTTTCAGTTTGTAGCCCGACCACAGTGTAACACCGGTAACACCGACTACCGCGACAAGCTCACTACATTTCAACATTCACATTCATACACTGATGGCAGAGGCTGCCATGCAAGGTGCCACCGTGTCTAGATATTAATTCACACACACTCACACACCGATGGCGCAGTCTTCGGGAGCAATTTGGGGTTCAGTATCTTGACCAAGGAAACTGACATGCGGTCTGGAGGAGCCGGGGATCGGAACCTCCGACCTTCCACTTAGTGGACGACCTGCTCTACCTCCTGAGCCACAGCCATCCCAGTTCTCTTAGCTATCATATGTATCTGATCAATGTAACTAATCAATGACTGCAGTAGTCAGTGAAACGTGCTAAGAACTTGACACGCTGCCTGCTGTCCATGTCTCTGTTTTGGTAGCAATGAGTGTTTTCTGTCTCTTGCAGTAATGAGTCAGATGTGGTGGAGTCTCTAGATGCCGTCTATTCTACGGGGACCTTTGTTCAAATTCATGAGATGCAGGACCTGGGAGACAAGCTGAGGATGATCGTCATGGGACACCGCAGGTGAGAAACACTATTTCTGCTTTTGAGTAAAAGGGTTGTCTCTAGAGGGTAACCCACAAGTTGCGAAAGTCTCGTGAGATGGTTGAGGTTAGGCATTGACCTCGAATGGTTAAGGTTAAGCATTGACCTTGAATGCTTAAGGTTAGGATAGGTCATCGAGTCTCACGAGAGTATTTGCAACTTGTCAGTAACCATCTAGACACGACCGCGAGGCGTAGTGGTTGGTTGGAGATGAAGATCTGCTCCCCACGGCACACGGTTGCCTTTACGTTGTGTGTAGACCTCTGCTACATGTATACTCTGGTCTGTCAGGATCCGGATCACAAGACAGCTGGAGGTGGAGCCCGAGGAGGCGGCGGCGACGTCCCCCGTGG